>NW_012135969.1:5036231-5311856 GCF_000956105.1 Propithecus coquereli
CCAGGAGTTTGAGGTTGCTGTGAGCTAGGATGACGCCACGGCACTCTAGCCCGGGCAACACAGTGAGACTCTGTCTCAAAAAAAAAAAAAAGAAAGAAAATAATGATAGAGTGGCTGCATTAATATAGGATGGGCCATGCCATGCTAACACTAATTAAAAGGACTATATTAATAGACAAAATAGATTTTAAAGGAAAGATTATTACAAAGGATAAAGAAGGCCATTTCATAATAACAAAAGGGTCACTTCAATAAAAGCACTTAATTCTAAACATTTATTTACCTGATAAGAAAGCTTTGAAATATAAAGCAAAAACTGATGAACGTCAAGGGGAACTAGACAATTTTACTAGTGTAGTTGGAGATTTTAACACCCTTCTCTCGATAATTGATAAAATGAGTAGACAGAAAAATAAGTAAGAATATAGAAGAATAAACAATTGTTTGAATACTATTAATTAATTTGACCTATATGCACAATATATATTTATATTATATATTTTTTCTATTACACAGTTATATTATCTGTTCATATGTATTATCTGTGAATAATGATTATTTGTTCCTTTTTAATCCTTATAGCTGTTATATTTCTTGCTTTATTACATTGACAAGAACTTCTAGTACAATGATAAACAGTGGTGATAGAGATATCTTTGTCTTGTTTTCTATCTCAGAGGAAAAGTTTTGATATTTTGGCATTTATTAGATGAAGAAAATTTTCTTCCCTTCCTACTTTGCTAAGAGTTTTTCTTTTTAAAAAAATCGTGATTATCAGGCAATGTTTACTGTAAGAAAAAGAAAAAATTCAAAAGGAACAAAAAATCATGAGTAGGCATTGAATTTTATCAAATTCTTCTTCTAAATCTATTGACAGGATCACATGGGTTTTGTACTTTGTTCTGTTAAAGAGATGAATTATATGAATTTTCTAATGTTAAATTAACTGTGCATTCTTGAGTAAACCTGACTTGTTAGTTACGTTTTTTAAAATATATTATTGTATTAGGTTTGCTAATATTTTATTTAAATTTTTTCCTTTTTTTTTTTTTTTTTTTGAGACAGAGTTTTGCTCTGTTGCTTGGGCTAGAGTGCAGTGGCATCATCAGAGCTCACAGCAACCTCAAACTCCTGGGCTCCAGCGATCCTCCTGCCTCAGCCTCCCAAGTAGCTGGGACTACAGGTGCATGCCACCACACCTGGCTAAATTTTGTATTTTTTTGTAGAGATGGGGTCTTGCTATGTTGCCCAGGCTGGTCTCAAACTTATGGCCTCAAGCGATCCTCTCACCTTGACCTCCCAAAGTACTGGAATTAGAGGCCCGAGCCACCACACCTGGCCTCTTTCTAATCTTGAAAGAGTTTGTTGTATAAGTTTGATACCTCTTCCTTAAATATTTGGAAGAATTTACAGGTGAAGCCATCTGGGCCTGGAGTTTTCTTTGTGACTAGGCTTTTACTTACTGATTTGATTTCTCTCCTTAATGGATATGGGTCTAGTCAGATTTTCTACAGTTATTCTTGTGTCGGTTTCAGTACGTTGTGCTTTTTAAAGAATCTGCCAACTTCATCTATATTTACAAATTTATTAGCATATAGTCATTCATAATATTCTCTTGCCTTTTAAAACTTTTTTATTGAGGTATAACATGCATACACTAAAGTGCACAAATCTTACATATACAGCTTGATGAATTTTTCCATAGGTATATGGTGTAAGCATTCCTAGATCATGATCTATAACTGCACTCCCCAACCCCTGGGCCACAGACCAGTACAGGCCCATGGCCTGTTAGGAACCAGGCTGCACAGCAGGAGGTAAGTGGTGGGCAAGCCAGTGAAGCTTCATCTGCCTTACAGCCACTCCCCATCACTCGCCTCACCGCATAAGCTCTGCCTCTTGTCAGATCAGCGATGGCATTAGATTCTCATGGGAGCACGAACCCTACTGTAAACTGTGCACTCAAGGGCTCTAGACTGTCTGCTTCTTATGAGACTCTAATGCCTGATGATCTGAGGCGGAGCTGAGGTGGTGATACTAGTGCTGGGGAGCGGCTGCAAATTCAGATTATCATTAGCAGAGAGGTCTGACTGCACTATATATGTAATGTGCTGGAATCATCCCGAAACCATCTCTCACCCCCAGTCCATGGAAAAATTGTCTTCCATGAAACCAGTCCCTGGTGCCAAAAAGGTTGGGGACCACTGATCTAGAACATTTCTGATCCCCGGAAGTCTCCCCACCAAGCCTGTCTCTCCAGTAACCATGTTTCTGACTTCTACCTCCACAGATTTGGTTTGCTTGTTTTTTTTTATGGTGGGGGCCCTATTATTGAGCTTCATAGAAATGGAGTTATATGGTCCATACTCTTTTTATTTTTTTTTTCTGAGACAGAGTTTCTCTCTGTTGCCCAGGCTAGAGTGCTGTGGCGTCAGCCCAGCTCACAGCAACCTCAAACTCCTGGGCTCAAGCGATCCTCCTGCCTCAGCCTCCCGAGTAGCTGGGATCACAGGCATGTGCCACCATGCCCGGCTAGTTTTTTCTATGTATTTTTAATTGTCCAGCTAGTTTCCTTCTATTTTTAGTAGAGACGGGGTCTTGCTCTTGCTCAGGCTGGTCTCGAACTCCTGAGCTCAAACGATCCACCCACCTCAGCCTCCCAGAGTGCTAGGATTACAGGCGTGAGCCACTGCGCCCAGCCTCATACTCTTTTATATTTGGTTTCTTTCACTCAACATTATGTCTGTGAGATTCAGCCATATTGTTGAATGTAGCAGTATTTCATTCATTTTCATTGCTGTATAGAATCACATTGTATGACTTGAACACAATTTATTTATCCATTGTTCTATTGATGGACATCAGGTTTGTTTCAGTTTTTGGCTATATTTTTTTGGCTGGAAACATACATTTATATTTCTTGTGTACTTACCTTGGTGTGGAGTTGCTAGATCATAGGATAGGCTTATGTTTATCTTTCATAGAAATTGTCAGTTTCCATAATAATTATACCATTTTACTCTCCCATCATAAATTTTCAGTAGTTTAGAATTTTAGCTGTACTTGTCGATATGCAACAATATCTCATTGTGGTTATAATTTGCATTTTTCTGATGCCTAGTGATCTGAACACTTTTCATATGTATTTACTGAGTATTTGGACATCCTCTTTTGTGAAGTGTGTTCAAATGTTTTGCCTATTTTTGAAAAATTAGATTGCTTGCCTTTTTAAAATTAATTAGTAGGAGTTGTTTATATATTCTGTGGTTTGCTTTTTCAACTTTCATTATGATGTCCTTTGATGAACAGAGGTTTTTAATTTTAATGAAGTCAAATACATGAATCTTTTACTTTATAGTTAATGTTTATTGTGTCCTGATTAAGAAATCTTTGCCTACCCCAAGACCATAAAAATAAACTTCTGTAATTTTTTTAGAGGCTTTATTGTTTTTACCTCTCATATTTAACTCTATCATCCATCTCAAATTAATTTGAAATAGGAGCCAATATTCAGTTTTTTCTATGTGGAGATCCAATTACTCTAGCACCATGTATTTAAAAGATCATCATTTCCTCGACTGAATTGCAGTTGAATCTTTGTTGTAAATTAGGTGATGATATACACTAAATCTTTCAACTTTGCTGTTTTTCAAGATTGTCTGGCTTATCTAGTTCCTTTGTATTTCTATATAAATTTAGAATCAGTTTGTCTATTTCTACAAAAAAGCCTTCTAGAATTTTGATTTGTATTGATTGAATTGATGAAAAATTAGAGGCAGAATTGACATTTTAACAGTCTCTTAATTCATGAATATGGCATTGCTTTTTTTTTTTGAGACAGGGTCTTTTTTTGTTGCCTAGGCTGGTCTCCAACTCCTGGCCTCAGGCGATCCTCCTGCCTAGGCCTCCCAAGGTGCTAGGATTACAGGCGTGAGTCACCCAGCCCAGGCCAGTGTTGCTCTTGATTTATTTAGGTTTTTTAAAATTTCTCTCATAAAGGTTTCTCATTTTTAGTGTAGAAGTTTTGCATATCTTTTGTTATATTTATTCCTGGGTGTTTTATTTTTTATGGTCTTGTAAATTGTGCCTTTTGTTAAAACTTATTTTCTAATTCTTCTTTGCCAGTGTATAGAAAAACAATTCATATTTGGATATTGATCTGGATATTGATTATACCCAGAGACCTTGCTAATTTCACTTATTATTTCTTTCTTTCTTTTTTGAGACAGTGTCACCCAGGCTGGAGTGCAGTGGCCCAGTCATAGCTCACAGCAGCCTCCAACTCCTGGGCTCAAGCCATCCTCCTGCCTTGGCCTCCCAAAGTGCTGGGATTATAGGCGTGGGCCACCTTGCTCAGCCTCACTTATTTCTAATAGTTTATCTGCAGATTCTATTGGCTTTTCTACATACAAAATCATGTCATCTTCAAATAATTATAGTTTTGCTTTTTTCTTTCCAGTTTTCATATCCTTTTCTCACCTAATTGCACTGGTTAAAACCAATGCAATGTTGAATAGAAGCAGTGAAAGTGGATTTTCTAGTTTTCCTAAACTCAGAGAAGAACATTCAGTATTTTATCATTAAGTATAAGGCTAACTATAATTTTCTTAAACAAACAATTGTTTTAAGTTCCTTGAAACATCCAGTTATATATAATTGATATGCTACTTACATACGATAAAATTTTTTATTGATGTCTAATTTCCATACAATAAAATGCAGATTTTCAAGTATACGGTTTTTATAAAACTATATACCTGTGTAACCACTAACTCAATTAAAATATAGAACATTTCCATCACCCCAGTAAGTTCCTTCTTGCCCCTTCCCAGTTAATCTCCAGAGGCAACCACTGTTCTTATTTCTATCCCGATAGATTACATTTTTCCTATTCTAGAACTTGATATAAATGGAATCCTTTTTTTTACTAATCATGTTTTTGAGGTTTGTCATGTGCTTTCATGCATTGGTAGCTAGTTCCTTTTTAATAGTGAGTGCTTTTCCATCATATGCATCTATCACAATCTATTCAATCACATGTTGATGGACATTTGGGCTGTCCCCAGTTTGTGTCTATTAAGAATGTAGCTGCTATGAATATTCTTGTACAAGCCTTTGTGTGGACATATGCTTTCATTTCTCTTGGGTAAAACCTAGGACTGGAATTGCTGGATCATATGGTAGGTGTGTGTTTAATTGCCAAACTGTTTTCCTAAGTGGTTGTACCATTTTACACATCAGAGAATTCTGTTTGTCCACATCTTCCCAACACATAGCATTTTCAGGCTTTAGTTTTAGCCATTCTGATGTGTATCCTGTTGTGGTATTAGTTCGAATTTGACTGGTGACTGATGATGTTGAGCATCTTTTCATTTGCTTATTAGCCAGCCATTCAAATATCTTCTTTTGTGAAATGTCTCTTCGAGTCTTTTGCCTATTTAAAAAATTGGATTGTCTTTCTATTATTTTGTGTGTGTATGGGTGTTTTTTTTTGGTTTTTTTTTTTTGCTGTTTTTGTTTGTTTGTATTTGGGGTTTTTTTGTTTTTTTAAATTTTTTAAATTTTTTTTTTTTTTTTTTTTTTGAGACAGAGTCTCACTCTACTTCTCTGAGTAGAGTGCCGTGGCATCAGCCTAGCTCACAGCAACCTCAAACTCCTGGGCTCAAGCAATCCTTCTGCCTCAGCCCCCCGAGTAGCTGGGACTACAGGCATGCGCCACCATGCCCAGCTAATTTTTTCTATATATTTTCAGTTGTCCAGCTAATTTTTTTCTATTTTTAGTAGAGATGGGGTCTCATTCTTGCTCAGGCTGGTCTCGAAGTCCTGAGCTCAAATGATCTGCCCCCCTCAGCCTCCCAGAGTGCTAGGATTACAGGCGTGAACCGCTGCGCCCGGCCCATATTTTGTTTTTGAGACAGGGTCTCACTCTGTAACCCAGACTAGAGTGCAGTGGTGTCATCATAGCTCACTGCGACCTCAAACTCCTGGGCTCAAGCGATCCTCCTGCCTCAGCCTCCTCTTGACGAGTAGCTGGGATTACAGGTGTGTGCCGTCGTGCCTGGCTATATTTTGTATTCTTTGTAGAAATGGGGTCTCTCTGTGTTGCTCAGACTTGTCTTTCTATTATTGAGTTGTGGAAGTTATTTATTCTGTGTATAAGTCCTATATCATATATATGCATATGATTATTTTCTCTTATTCAGTGGCTTACTTTTTCATTTTATAAAGATATTATATGATAACTAGAATTTTTAATTTTAATGAAGTCTAATTTATCAAATTGTTTTCTTTTTCTTTCTTGGTTAGTATTTTTTTGTCCTAAGAAAACTGTTCCTACTCCAGGGCTGCAAAAATATTCTATGTTTTCTTCTAGAAGATTTAATAGTTTTAGCTTTTACATTTAGGTCAATGATCTATCTTTAATTAATCTTTGTGTATAGTGGAAGGTGAGAGTCGATGTCTATCCAGTTGTTCCACCACAAAACTTTCATTTCCCCATTGGAGTACCAGACACCTCTGTCAGAAATTGATTATATATACATATATGTGGGTTTGTTTATGAACATGCTTTTCCACTGATCTATTTGTCCATCCTACACCAATGCTACGCTATCTTGATTACTATAGTTTTTGTAGTAAGCCTTAACATTCAATAGCGTAAGTTTTCCAAGTTTGTTCTTCTTTTTCAAGATTGTTTTGTCTATTCTAGGGCCTTTGTATTTCCATATAAATGATAGAATCAGCGTGTCAATTTCTATTAAAAAAACCTGCTGAGATTTTGATTGTGATGGCATTGAACCTATAAAATAGAGAGAGAGATTGAATCTTAGCAATACTGAGTCTTCCATTCTATGAACATGATGCATCTCTCTATTTAAGTTCTCTTTTATTTCTTCAAGCAATGCTTTGTATTTTTAGTGTAGAGGTCTTGCACAGCCTTTAGGATATTATTCATTAATGTTTCATGGCTTTTGATCTTGTCAATAATGTTTTTAAAATTTAATTTTCCAATTATTTGTTTCTGATATATACAAAGGCAATTGATTTTTTTGTATGTTGACGATATTGTTGCTAATTTCACTCATTGGCTCTAATAGTTTTTGTAGATTCTGCAGGATTTTAAATGTATAGAAACGTCGTACACATACAGACTTACTTCTTCCTTTTCAGTCTTTATGCCTTTAAGTTGTTTTGTGTCTTTCTTTAATTTTTTTTTTTTTTGAGACATAGTCTTGCTCTGTTACCTGGGCTAGACTGCTGTGGTGTCAGCCTAGCTCACAGCAACCTCAAACTCCTGGGCTCGAGCAATTTTCCTGCCTCAGCCTCCTGAGTAGCTGGAACTACAGGCGTGGCTAATTTTTTCTATTTTTAGTAGAGACGGGGTCTGGCTCTTTCTCAGGCTGGTCTCTCCTGAGCTCAAGCAATCTTCCTGCCTTGCCCTCCCAGAGTGCTAGGATTACAGGCGTGAGCCACCGTGCCTGCCCTTGTTTGTGTCTTTATTGAGCTAGCTAGGATAATGTTGAATAAAAGAAATCAGAATGGACATCCTTATATGTTCCCAGTATTAGCAGGAAAGCACTTAATATTGCATCATTAAATATGATATCAATTGTGGGTTTTTTGAGACACCCTTTATCAAATTGAGGAAAGTGCCTTTTATTCTAGTTTTCTGAAAGTTTTTAAAAAATCATGAATAGGTATTAAATTTTGCCAAATGCTTTTTCTGCATCTATTGAAGTGGTTGCATAGATTTTTCTACTTTATTTTGTTAATGTGATTAGTTACGTTGATTTTTTTTTTTTTTGTACATCAAACTAACTTTGCATTACTGGACAAAACTGCATTTGGTCATTAATATGAATTACCTTTTAAAAAATGTATTACTGAATTTGATGTGGTATTTCTTTGGGTAGGATTTTGTATATATATTCATGAGAGATTTTGGCCCGTAACTTTCCTTTCTTGTAATATCCTTGTCAGCTTTTGGTATCACAGTTATGCAAGTCTCATAAAATGAATTAGGAAATGTTCCTTTTTTCTCTATTCTTAGAGTTTGTGTAAGGTGGTGTTATTTCTTTCTTAAACATTTGGAAGAATTCCCTCAGTGAAGCCACCTGGGCCTGGAGTTTTCTCCGTGGGAAGACTTTAAATTAAAAATTCAACTTCTGGCTAGGTGTGGCAGCTCATGCCTGTAATCCCAGCACTTTGGGAGGCTTAGTTGGGAGGATTGCTTGAAGCCAGGAGTTCAATACCAGCCAGTTCAATACATAGCAAGACCTTGTCTCTACAAAAAATAAGAAAAATTAGTGGGGTGTAGTGGTGTCTGACTGTAGTCCTAGCTACTCAAGAGGCTGAGGAAGGAGGATTGCTTGAGCCCAGGAGTTTGAGGCTGCAATGCACTCTACCCTAGGTGACAAAGGGAGATCCTGTCTCAAAAAAAAAAAAAAAAAATCAACTTTAACAGGTATAGGCCTATTGTGACCTTAAAAATCAGAATATTTTTTGTGACCTTTTTGGATATTCTTATAACTTTTTTTGTAATTTGTGTTTTCTTTTAAGGAATTTAACCATGTTATCTAAATTTTCAAATGTTGACATAAAGTTGTTTGCAGTATCCTCTTATTGCCTTTTTTTGAAACAGAGTCTAGCTCTGTTGCCCAGGCTAGAGTGCAGTGGCATCATCATAGCTCACAGCAACCTCAAACTCCTGGGCTCAAGCCATCCTCCTGCCTAGTCCCAAGTAGCTGGAACTACAGATGTGTGCCACCATATCCAGCTAATTTTTACTTTTTTTTTTTTTTTTGTAGAGATGGGGTCTCACTGTTGCTCAGACTGGTCTCAAACTCTAGGTTCAAGGGATCCTCCTGCCTCGGCCTCCCAAAGTGCTGGGATTATAGGCGTGAGCCACCGTGCCCGGCCTGCTATTCTTTTTAATACTTCTTTAAATGGATGCTTAAATCATTGATTTTTAGCCTTTCTTCTTACATGAATTTAAGTCTACATATTTCTCTTTAAGCATGGTTTGGGCTGTATCCCATTATCATTCAGTTCAAAGTATTTTATAATTTCCATTGTGGTTTCTTCTTTGGCTCCCTGGCTTATTTAGAGGCTTATTACTTAATTTCTAAGCATTTTGGGTGGGGAATTTTCTATTTAACTTTTAGTTATTAATTTCAAGCTCAACTTCACGGAGTCCAGTTACTATGCATGATTTCAGTAACTGAAATGTGTTAACACTTGCTTTGTGGCCCAGCATATGGTCAATTTCGTTAAGTGTCAAAATTAGTACTTGAGAAGCTTGTGCCTTCTGTAGTTGTTGGTTTCCTCCTGTTTTTTTTTTTATATAGTATTCTATAAATGTCAGTTAGGGAAATTTGTTTAATTGTGTCGTTCAAATGCTCTCTACTTCTCTACTGATTTTTAAAATCTGCCCATTCTATCTGTTACTGAGAGAGGTGTGATAAAAATCTCCAACGATGAGGATTTGTCTATTTCTTCTTTAATTCCATCAGTTTTTGCTGTATATATTTTGAGGTTCCATTATCAAGTGTATATAAATTTAAAACTGTCATGTCCATCCAAAAGGGTTGGATGGACCCTTTTTTTTTTTGAGACAGAGTCTCACTCTGTTGCCTGGGCTAGAGTGAGTGCCATGGCGTCAGCCCAGCTCACAGCAACCTCAGACTCCTGGGCTCAAGCGATCCTTCTGTCTCAGCCTCCCAAGTAGCTGGGACTACAGGCGTGCGCCATCATGCCCGGCTAATTTTTTTCTATATATTTTTAGCTGTCCAATTAATTTCTTTCTATTTTTGGTAGAGACGGGGTCTCGCTCTTGCTCAGGCTGGTCTCGAACTCCTGAGCTCAAACAATCCGCCCACCTCGGCCTCCCAGAGTGCTAGGATTACAGGCGTGAGCCACCGCGCCCGGCCTTGGATGGACCCTTTTATTATCAGGAAATGTCCCTCTTTGTTTTTTGTCATACTTCTTGCCCTAAAGTTTACTTTGTCTGATATTAATACAGCTGCACCAACTTCATTTTGGTTAATGCTTGCATTATATCTTTTTTCATCCTTTAATTTTAACCTTTCTGTGTCCTTATATTTAAGATGTGTCTCTTGTAAACATTATATAATTAGATTATTTAATACACTCTGACATCTTTCTTTTTTAATTAGAGCATTTAGCCCCCTTACATTTCATGTAAATAATAATACAGTTGGGTTTAAATCTACTATATTCTATTTGTTTCCTATTTGTTCCTATATTTGCAAAGGTCTGTGGTTGCAGTGTGAAGATTTGACTGGAAGAACACATGCCCAGAAACAGGGAGGCCGTTAAGAGATTGTAGCAGTTGTCTAGATGAGTAAAAATGGCAGCTTGGATCAGCTTCATGGTGCTAAGGATAAAGTGATGTGGACTAATTAGATATTTGGGAGGTAGGAAAAGCAGAACTTAGCGATTGGCTTTAGAGTATAGAGTGGAGGAGAGTGAAGAATCAAGGAAGACTCTTCCATTTCTGGTTTAAGCAGTTTGACGGATGTTACTTCCATTTGTTTTTAAGATTCAGAGGAGAGCAGGGAGTGGTGGCATGCGCCTATAGTCCCAGCCACTCTGGAGGCTGAGGCAGGAGGATCCCTTGAGTTCAGGAGTTAGAGGCTACAGTGAAAACTATGATCATGCCACTGTACTCCAGCCTGGGGGACAGAGTCAGACCCCATCTCCTAAAAAAAAGAAAAAAATCCAAAGGAGAAACAGGATTAAGGGAAAAGATAACGAGATCAGTTTTGCACTAGCTGACAGCATACTGGAGAGAGGTCAGGTATGCAACTGAATACATAGACTGGAGTTTACATCTGAGCCTGCGGTATTAGTTTGGGAAGTGCTAGAATAGGGTGGCAATTGAGGCTGTGGGAATGTTAGGAAGTGAGGATAGACACAGGCCTAGGACAAAAAACTGAGGAACATTTAACAGTTGGGTGGAGCTACGGAGACTGAGAAAAAGTGATCAGAGAATTACTTCTCTGAGAGGAAAACCAAGAAGGTACAGTGTCCTAGAAGCGGAGAGGAGAGTGTTTTCAGAAAAGAAAAATGTGTAACTGCTGCATGCAGCTAAGAGGTCCCATTGCATAAGGACTAAAACAGGTGTGCCACAGCCTAAGGAAGAACAGTTTGAATGAAGTTGGAGAGGGTGGCACCGGGGTGGAGTGAGTTATAGAGAGGGAGATGAGGAAATGAAGAGAAATTTAGATAACTATACCAGTCGGGATAGGCTAGGTTTTCTATACCAATAAACACCCCCCAAGTCTCAGTGGGTTGAAGCACGAAATAGAAAACTTTGTCTGTAAAGGATCGGCCAGTGAATATTTTAAGCTTTGCAGGTCAAAACTATTGTCACAGGCTACAGAGATTGCAATCTTTGTCACAACTACTCAAGCCTGCCATCCTGTGCACAAGTAGCCACCGTGACAACATGTAAACAAAAGGGTGTGGCTATGTTTCCACAAATGTTTGTTTACAAAAACAGGCAGCAGGTTGGATTTGGGCTGTAGTTTGCTGACCCCTGGGTCAAAACAACTGTGGTGGTCTTGAAATGTGCTGCTTGAGTTTCTGTCAAGGGAAGCTGCCACGTGGGGCAGGCCCCATGCAGCCTTTGTCGTGTTTGTATCAAGGCCAGGTGTTCCCTGGGCTGCTCCTAGCTCACGGCTGAGCATGGCACAGCTACTGGTGCTGGCCCATTTCTGTGGGACTTTGGATTTCTCTAATAGGCAATTTTGGCTTCGAGACTGTTCCCATCAGCCTACCTGAAAGTTTCTTAGAACCATGGTGCAGTCTGAGACTCTTCCTGCCCAGTTTGCCTTCATTCCTCCTGTCCTCTCTTGGGCGCCGGGCTTCTGTGTGGTCTGAAAGCTCTCCAAGCCTACTCTGCCTTTCATCCTTCACGGGCATGTCCCTCAGTAGATCTCTTGCACCCCTAACCCTATTTAGAACCCTGCTTTTCAGAAGTCCCACAACACCACAGCATCGATGGCTTGTTTCTTGCTCAGTCTACATGGCCATCACGGGCTGACACAAGGCTCTGCTCCACGTCGTCCCCACTCAGGACCCAGGCTGGTTGGAGCCTCCACCAGCTACATTACCCACAGTTGCTGCCGCAGTGGGGAGACATAGCAAATTGTGCACCAGTTCTTAAGAGGATCCCCCTGGAAGCAACACACATCTCTTCTGTCCACCTTTCATTGGCCAAAGCAAGTCACATGGCCATGCCTGACTTCAAGGGGACAAGGAAGCAGCATCTTGCCCAGAAAAAAGAGACAGAGAATACTGATGAACTGTCCCTGCAGTCACTCTTTTAAACAGTTTAAGGAAGGAGAATGGGAAATGGTGGAAGTTGTCACTTTTGGAGAACAGAATTGTCAAGCCATGTTCAGGTTCCATGTAACCTAGAGGACAACCGTTTTCTTTGGTCCCAGTCTTCCCAGCTGTGTGTTTTTCTCTAGTGATACCTTCACTGGATGCAGCACAGTGAAAGCCAAGAGTTGGATTCATTAATTTTTTAGGTATTATTTAAAAAAAAAACCTGATGCTTCCTCCCATTATGAAAGCAGGGATTTTGTCTGTTTTGTTTTATGCTGTGGCCCCAGCCTAGAACAGTGATTGGTCAGGACAGGTGCTAAATATTTGTTGAATGAACAATTCAATGCTCTTTAGGAAAATTCAAATCATAGAGACGTGTATAGAGTTAAAAGTGAATTCCCTTGGCTCCCGCTGTCTCTCCTTTAGGGATAACTATTGCTCACAGGGTATGTGTGTCTTTGCAGACCTTTTTATATGCACAGACATACAGTAGTTCTCCTTTTGCAGTCTCAGTGTCTACGGTTTCAGTTACTCAAGGTCAACTGAGGTGCAAACTCACTGAGGTGAGTACAGTACAATAACATATTTTGAGAGAAAAGGAGACCACATTCACATAACATTTATGACAGTGTATTGTTATAATCGTCCTATTATATTAATTGTTATACATCTCTTACTGTGCTTAATATATAAACTAAACTTTGTTGTAGGCATGTATGCATAGGAATAAACATAGTACGTACAGGGCTTGCTACTACTGCAGTTTCAGGCATCCACCAGGGGTCTTGGACTGCAGCCCCCCACAGATAGGGTGGGACTACTATATATTTTAAAATTAAAAACACAATAATAGTTCTACATGGCTCGCTGAAACTTTTTCCTACCTCAAGTAAATTTTTTTTTTTTTTAGAGACCATGTCTTGCTCTGTTGCCCAGGCTAGAGTGCAATAAAATAGCTCACTGCAACCTCGAACTCCTGGGCTCAAGCACTCCTGCCTCAGCCTCCTGAGCAGCTGGGCGGCGCCACCATGCCTGGCTTCCAGTAAACATTTTAGGATCGATTCAATATTAGTTAGGATTCTTTTGGTTTGCAAGTGACAGAAATGCAATTCAAATGAGTTTCAGTGAAAAAAAGGGGCGTGCTTTATGGGCTCAAATAACTAAATTCCTAGGGACAGCTGACTTCAGGTATAGCTGGTCCAGGGGCCCAAACTTTGTCTTTACAATCTCTCACCCACACTTGGCTTTGATTTCCTTTGCTTTTGGCTTCGTTCTCAGATCGACTATTCCACTTGGTGTCAAGATGGTCACACTCCACCTACTCTCCTTTTCTAGGCGATTGGAAAAGTCGCAGAGCCTCTCTAACTTGGCCCTCATTGAGATCACATGTCCTGCACTGAGCCAATCAATTTGCCTGAGGGGGAGATGGACTACACTGATTGGACAAGCCTAAGTCACATGATTCACTCCTAGAACTGAGAGGCAGAACCAGCCCCAACCAAACCACTTGCCAGAAAGTAGGAGAGAAGTGGTTACACAGGCTGTGGAGTAAGGGGAGGGCAGTTGCTGGAAGAAGGGGTAAGGGATGCTAGGCGAGCCAAAACTACAGATTTTCACAAAAAGGGGTTTAACATTTTGGTGAGTGCTGAAAAATTGCCTCCAAAACCGTTGTACCGTTTAGTATGCTCGCCAACAATGTATATATAAGTTCCCTTTTATCCATACTCAAGTGAACATGGATCATTATCCATTGTATTAATTTTTTGCCAATTTAATGGACAAAATGTATGTCATTATTATTTTAATTGCATTTCCCTGACCCTACTGTGAGCAACTTTTCCTATGTTTATTAGCCTTTTATTAATACATTTATTTTATAAATTGTCTTCTTATTACCTTTGCCCTTTTGTCTTATTGGATTTTCTAACTTTTTCTTACCGATTTGTAGGAGCTCTTTGTATGTTAGAGATAGTAATTAACCCTATCTGTGCTTTAAATGCTACAACAATCCCAGTTTAGCACGCGTTTTTTAAGTTTGTGGTGCCTTTAATTGTAATCAACTCTTTTGATATTTTTCTTTATGGTTTATGAATTTCCTGTCTTATAAAAAGTCCTTTTCATCCCCAAATTATATATTAAAAAAAAAATCCTCCTTCTTCTGGCACTGACTCTGAGGGAAAAAAAATTCCTCCTATATTTCATCCTGGTGCTTTTGTAGTTTAGCTCTTTATACTTAGATAGTTAATCCATCTGGAATTCATTTTTATGTATGGATCTAACTTAAGTATTTATTTTTCATGGGTGGATAGCCTCTTGTTCCAGCACGGTTTCCTTTCCTTGATAGTTTGCGATGCTGTTTTTATCATGTGCTGAATTCCCATGTGGTGGGAGGTGGAGATTGAGAGATATCTTAAGAAGTGAAACTGAATGAGAGAGTGAGTGGGAGGCAGGGACCCAGGGTGACCACTTTTCCCGGTTGAATGATTTCACGAACTCATGAAGTAAGAAGAGGAGCATGAATAGGAAGGTGGTTAGGTCAGTTTGGGGCATGTTGACTTTCAGGTGCTTATGGACAATCAAGGACATATTTAATAGAAATACATGATCAACACTTATATTAAAATATTCACTATATGAAAAAGGGTTTTAGAGTGTTTCTGGGCTATTCTATTGTTGTTCTCTTTACCTATTCATTTCCTTGGTTATTTCATAAATGTTTATGAAATACCTACTATGCAAGAGGACAAATCCTACTGTTACTGTGATACCAACTGTTTTGTGGCACATTTGGATTAGTGGTAATGGCAGCAACCCCACTTGGCCCATTATCCTTAGTTTTTACTCTTTTTTTTTTGCTCTTGGTACCCATTTACTCTTCCAGATGAATTGTAGAATTATCTTTTCTAGTTTTCAGTTAAAGAATCCCATTGGAATTTTATTTGCAGTTGTATTGAATTTATAGAATAATTTGGAGAGAACTGACAACTTTTCCAGAGTATTCTTTCATTTTGAGAAAATGGCATACATCTCTCCATTTGTTCAGGTTGTCTTGTATGTCCTCAGTAAAGTTGATTCCTAGGTATTTCATAGCTTTAATTGCTATCATGAATTGGATCATTTTTTCCAACATTTTAAAATTGGTTTTTGTTGGTAAAAAGAAAGCTATTGATTTTTGTATATTTTTCTTTTAACTGGCCATTTTACTGAACTTGCCGATATGATCTAAAAGGCTTGTTGTATCTGTGACTTTTCTAACTAGATAATAATATAATCTTCATGTAGTGATGATTGTGCTCTTTTGTCCCAGTATTTATATCTCATTTCTTTCTTTTAACTCTTTTGTTTGATTCTTGCTTCTTTTTATTTACCTTTTTATAATTGACAATACAATAAACCGCACATATTTAAAATATACAAGTTGATAAATTTTCACATATGCATACACTTGTGAACCATCAAGTCAAGATAATGAACATATCCATCACCCTCCAAAATTTCCTCGTGCCACTTTGCAATTTCTTGCTCCCTCCCCTCTTCACCCCCCTCATCGCTAGGCAACCGCTGATTTGTTTTCTGTCACTATAGATTCGGTGTACTTTCTAGATTTTATGTATATATGGAATCATACAATAGATACTTTTTTATTTGTCTTCTTTCACTCAGCGTAATCATTTTGAGATCCATCTATGTTGTCACGTGTGCCAGTAGTTCATTGCTTTTTACTGCTGACTAGTATTCCATTTTATGGCTATATAACCATTTGTTTAAATACTCACCTGCTGGACATTTAAGTTGTTTTCATTTTTTTTTGAGACAGAGTCACGCTTTGTTGCCCGGGCTAGAGTGAGTGCCATAGTGTCAGTCTAGCTCACAGCAACCTCAAACTCCTGGGCTCAAGCAATCCTTCTGCCTCAGCCTCCCGAGTAGCTGGGACTACAGGCATGCGCCACCATGCCCGGCTAATTTTTTCTATATATTTTTAGTTGTCCGATTAATTTCTCTCTATTTTTAGGAGAGATGGGGTCTCGCCCTTGCTCAGGCTGGTCTCGAACTCCTGAGCTCAAACAATCCACCCGCCTCGGCCTCCCAGAGTGCTAGGATTACAGGCGTGAGCCACCGCGCCCAGCCTAAGTAGTTCCCATTTTTTTGCTCATTACAAATAAAGTTGCTATGACCATGTGTATACAAGCCTCTGTATGGTTTTACATTTTCATTTCTCTTGGGTAAATAACCTGCGAGTGGGTTTGCTGTTATGGGTGGGTGTCTGTTTGACATTTTAAGACTCTGCCAATCGGGAGGCTGAGGCAGTAGAATCACTTGAACCTGGGAATTTGAGGCTGCAGCGAGCTGTGATCTGTGATCACACCACTGGACTCCAGCTTGGGTTACAGAGTCAGATCCCGTCTCTAAAAAACGAAAAAAAGAGAAGGAAAAGAAAAAAAAACCCCACTGCCAAACTGATTTCCAAAGTGGTGGTACTATGTTACATTCCCACCAGCAGTGTATGAGAGTTTCACTTGCTCCACATTCTCACCAATATTGGGTATTGTCATTAAAAAAAAAAGCTATTCTAGTAGTGATATCTCATTGTGAAACCACAATTTGCATTTCCCTAATGGCATCTTTCCACGTGCTCATTCACCATCTGTGTATCTTCTTTGTTCAAATGTCCAAATCTTGTGCCCATTTTTAAAATCAGGTTGTCTGTTTTCTTATTATTGAGCTTTGAGGGTTCTTTATATATTCTGGATAAAAGTCCTTTATTACAAATAAAGTCCTTTGCAAATACTCTTTCCCAGTCCATGGCTTGTCTTTTTATTCTCTTAACAGTGTTTTTCACATGGCAGAAGTCCTTAAATTTGATGAAGTCTAATTTTTCAATGTTTTCCTTTATGGTATTGTATCTAAGGAATCTTTGCCTAACCCAGTGTCACAAAGATTTTCTCCTGTGTTTTCTTCTAGAATTTTTATACATATAGGTTTGTGTTTAGGCCTGTGATCCACTTTGAGTTAATTTTTGTATATGGAGTGAGGTATTTTATTTATTTTGTATATAGATGTTAATTTGTTCCGGGACCATTTGTTGAAAAGACTGTCTTCCAGTAGATTGTCTTTGCATCTTTGTTGAAAATCAATTGAATATATCTGTGTGGGTCTTGGCTGGGCGCGGTGGCTCACGCCTGTAATCCTAGCTCTCTGGGAGGCCGACGCGGGTGGATTGTTTGAGCTCAAGAGTTCGAGACCAGCCTGAGCAAGAGCGAGACCCCCACCTCTACTAAAATTAGAAAGAAATTAATCGGCCAACTAAAAATATATAGAAAAAATTAGCCGGGCATGGTGGTGCATGCCTGTAGTCCCAGCTACTCGGGAGGCTGAGGCAGAAGGATTGCTTGAGCCCAGGAGTTTGAGGTTGCTGTGAGCTAGGCTGATGCCACGGCACTCACTCTAGCCCGGGCAACACAGTGAGACTCTGTCTCAAAAAAAAAAAAAAAAAAATATATATATATATATATATGTGTGTGGGTCTATTTACGGACTTTCTATTCTGTCCCTTGTTCTGTTTGCCTATCTTGATGCCAATATGACACTGTCTTGATTGTGCTGTCGCTTTATCATAATCTTGAAGTTAGGTAGTGTAAGTCCTCCAATTTTTTTCCCCTTCTTTTCCAAAATTGTTTTGACTATTCTAAGTATGTTACATTTTCATAAGAATTTTATAATCAGCTTGTCAATTTCTACAAAACAAAGTCTGTAGGGAATTTGGGATTTTGTTGAATTTATGGATCCATTTGGGGAGAATTGACATCTTAACATTATTGAGTCTTCTGATCCATGAGCATGGTATATTTCCCTACTTATTCAAGTCTTTAATTCCTTTAAACAACGTTTTATAGTTTTTAGGATATAGGTCTTGTATATCCTTAGTCAGACATATTTTTTTTTTTTTTTTGAGACACGGTCTCACTCTGTTGCCGGGGTTAGAGTGCAGTGGTGTCATGATAGCTCACAGCAACCTCAAACTCCTGGGCTCAAGCAATCCTCTTGCCTTAGCCTCCAGAGTAGCTGGGACTAAAGGCATACACCACCACACACAGCTAATTTTTAAATTTTTTGTAGAGACAGGATCTTGCTATATTTCCCAGGCTGGTCTTGAACTCCTGGGCTCAAGCAATCCTCCCACCTTGGCCTACAGACGTGAGCCACTGTGCCCAGCCAGCCATCATTTTTTTTTTTTCAAACACCAAGTGACACCAGGACAGACATCACTTTTTGAAGCTACTGTACAGGATATTATTATTTTTTAAAATTTCAATTTCCAGTAGCTCATTTTCTGGTATATAGAAATATAATTGCCCTGCAGGCTTGTTTATATGTTCACAGTTACTTTTTTTTTTTTTTAATAAAAGTCATTTACCGTAGAATACTTTTAATTTCACTTTCTGTATTTTAATTTTGTTGAAGGGCTGATTGGGATTTCCCTGTTCTTATTAAAAATCCAACAAATCTGAAAAAAAAGAAATAATTGATTTTTGTATATTGATCTTTCATCCTACAATCTTGTTAAACTTACCCATTAATTCTAATAGCCATTAAAAAAACTCCATCAGGTTTTCTACATAGAAATCCATGTCTTTTGTGAATAAAGACCATTTTGCTTCTTCCTTTCAAATCTGGATGCCTTTTTTGCTCTTGCCTTATTACAATAGCTGGAACCTCCAGTACGATGTTGAAAATGGGCACCCCTCCCTTGTTCCTGTGCTTAGGAGGAAATCTAGGGTTCTTTTCGGAAAATTCATGCTTTTAGTGGGGCCCTCTGTGGGGTCATGGATTCCTTCTCTGGTAAGTTTTGCCATCATTATAATCTCACCTGCTTTAAAACTGCAGTATATTTTTCCTCTGTCATTTCAAAGGGACTGTCCGGGACGGAGTGGCAAACGGACGTGCTAAGGTAGCCATCTTGAATCAGAGGTGCAGTGTTGGGGTTTTGCCAGGCAAGTGTAACCGAAAAGACAGAGGTTAGGGAGTTAGGATGATCTGATGAATCAGGGACTCTGGGCTGACCAGGGAAGAGTGTGACGACAATGGGGAAAGCAACACACAGTCAGTTGATGGGAGATAGAAGAACAGTTGCAGGAGGGATAGTTGCATAAAAGGAGCAGAAGATACTCCAAAGAGGAAAACGTGAGCACTTACGGGGGTGACACTGTCCAGATGGGAACACAGTGTGGATAGAGGGGAAAGTGATTAGGCGTGGGGAGGCTGTAGAACGGAGAGGCTGGGACTTTGGAGTAACCCAGGGTGCACTAGGAATTGGGATGCCAAAAAGTTTCCACAAATGAGAGGCAGTGCTGGGAGGTCAGTGGACAAGGCCACTGTGGGTGGCACAGATAGATAGAACAGGGGCTTTTGCAAGAAACTGACAGGGTGATGTTGTGGAAGTAGCAATGGGGAGCTAGGGAGGGCCTGACCCACCTCCTGACTGTGGCCCCACTTCCTGACCCTGAGTTTGGGGGTGCAGTGAAAGGGATGACAGGGGCAGCAATGACCAAGGGGAGGTGCAAGACTCTTTATCCCCAGTGCTCGGGTCCCAGTTCCCCTACCTGTGGTCATACGTGGCCTGGAAAGTTGGGCACACGGCACAGGGACTGCAGGGCCAAGTGAGGCCAGCAGCCTAGAGGTGGAGAAGGGTAGAAGCTCTGGGTTCCTTGGGTGAGTCACTTCACTCTTCTGAGCCTGAGTTTTATCAGCTCTAAAATGGGATTTCATACACTCGGAGGATTCAATTAAATAAAATAATACGCTAAGTGCTTAAGAATGGCCCCAACTATGATGATTTTATAGGGTATTTTATCTTCCTCTATGAGAAGCTCCTTCATTCTGGCCAGAAGCCCAGCTCACCCCGACCCAGGCTGAGTCTGCCACATCCCTTGGAAGAGAAGGGCTGGAGCCTGCTGCTCAGGGCAGCGTCAGGGCCTGGAAGGCGCCTCCCAAACACCGGCTCTTACAGCCTCCAACAAGATGCTTGCATCAGATTCAGGGCTGGGTAGCTGTCAGTCTGCAGCAGAACAAGGCGCAGAGGCTGCAAGTTGCGGGGAGGAAGGTCACAGAAGGCAAAACGTGCACCCATCATCGGCCAGCTCCGCCCTGGTGCTGCCCGGCCTGGACATGGCTGAAAACCGGTCGAGGGAGGAGGGGGCTTTGCTGTCTCACCAGGTTGGAGCAGGGCTGCTCACCAGGGAGGCTGGCAGTGACAGTCATACACAGCGGCTACACTGTGCAAAGCTCCCTCTGCCTTCTTCCCATTTTCTAGATCCAGAAAGGAGAACACCAGACCAACAGAGTGACTTGCCCAGGCTCCCACAGCCAGTAGGTGGGACTTCGGGGGAGCATTTATGGAGCACTTCCTCTGTGCCTTGGCCCATTCTCCTCTCAGTCCTCATCTTATTGTCCACTTCAGAAGCCCAGGGGCTTGTTTTTGTTTCCAATTGCATCCCAACACCTGAAAGCTGGTCCTGTTCCCAGCAGGTGCTCAATAAATATTTGTCGACTGCTGAGCAAATGTCAGGCAGTGTGATAAATGGCTTGCATCTGTGCCCGCTCACTGATCCTCCGATTTTACAGATGAAGAAACTGGGGAACAGAGAGGCTAAGTGCTTGGGGGGTGAAGGCAGAGTGGTTAGGTGTGAGAAGGGATCTGGATCTGAATTCTGCTTCCTCCACTAATTAACTTAGTGTCGCAGGGCAAGTCACTTGACACCTCTGAGCCTCAGTTTCTTTATCTGAGTGGAGTTATCTCTCAGGGTTGCCGTGGGGCCTTGGAGGGCTGGGCCTGGGTGGGAACAGTGACAGAAGGGTGAAGGTTGGGGCCCTCATTTGGAGGGAGCTGTGGGTCTTATTTGGGAGGGGATGGGCTGGGTTCTGGGGACACACACAGCTAAACTCTTATTCCTCTTACAAGCTATGGAACCTTGGAGATGGGACTTGGACACCCAGAGCTTCTGTTTCAATAAAAAAGGGGAAAGCATATGAGCCTCTTGGACTTGTTGTAAGGATTTATTGGGCCATGTTGCAAAATGCCCATAGTACGTGCTCAGTAAACACAAGTATCCGGATGCCCCCTCTACCAACCTTTCCAGAAGAATCTCTTCAAATGCAGCCCCCACCTGACCTTGGCCCCTTTGAGCTAGTAAGTCTCCAATACCTTTCCAAGAAATTTATTTCTCACACTGGTCTCAATCAGGAGAGGTCCCCCTGCCAGCAAACTGGAGAAGGACAGGGTCCAGGTGTCCGGTGTCCAGAAGAGACACTCACTCACCCCCTGTATCCCTGCCTCTCCCGGTGACCCCTCCCTGCCCACAGCCACATGTTCTTTCTGAATCATGTCACTTAGAAGCCCCTGTGGGCACCTACGGGGCTCACCTGCAGCTCCTTAGCTGGGCGTTCACCATTCACAGCGCCTCCAGCGCTAGCCCCGCCAGCTTCTCTTGCTGCCACTCCCTAGCCAGCCCTCTACCCCCAACCATACCGGCTCCAGCACGCCCCAAGCTGGCCCTGGCTCCTCCAACACTCTCCCTAGGCCAGGAACACCCTCCTCTTCTCCACCCGGCAAAATCCTGCTCTGCTTTCAAGGCCCAATTCAAATATCAGTCACCTCTCCCAGAAAGCTTCCAGATCCCTCTCCCTGACAACTGATTGCTCCTTCCTCAGTGTCCCACCCCCAGGCGAGCTGGGCACACTGTCGCAGGGCAATGTCACAGGGGTGGTGTCTACAGGTGCCAGCTGTTCTGCTCCTGCTCTCCTGGGAAGAGCACAGTTGGTTTCCTGTCCCACCCTGTCCAGGTTGCTGGGTTCTCGGCCTTATGGGGTCCCCTGTGCACATCCCCAGCCCCCTCAGTGGGCGCTGAGCCCCAGAGGTAGCAGGTGTATCCATCATCCGGCAGGAAGCCTCTGGCTCCACCCCGCTAGGCTGTGCACGAAGCTATAGTACAGATGGGGTTGTCGAAAATATCCGTGACATATTCCAAACTGGCCTACATTCCTATCACGAGAGTCTGAGACGGAGACGGGTGAGGACAAGTGAGATGGGAGTTTGGGACCTGTTCCCACCTCCTTCCTCCCTCGGTTCAGTTGTTAGACAGGAGAGGGATTTGCAGCCTCTCCCAGCAATCTCCACCCTGTTCTGGGGCAGAGTGGTTGGGGTATTAGTGGGGAGGGGGCACCCTGGGAAGGAGGGGTGCAGCCAGGTAAGGAGGGTCCTATCTGGGAAGCTTCCGGCCCTGGGAGGCAGGGTGGTGGGGGTCCTCTCACTGGACTTGATGACTGAGGCCTGGACTCAAGTCCTAGCTCACCTGTGAAGCCTCAGGCAAGTTTCTTGACTTCTCTGGGCTTCAGTTTTCTCATCAGCAAAATGGGCTGCTCAGAGTCCCGGCTTACCCCCCTTAAGGCTTGGTGGGGTTGCTCGAAAACTGCAAAGCTCTGGACCCTGCCTTATTAATCTGGTTCTTGGCCTTTTGCCCTCGGCTAGGCTGCGCCCTCGCATGGCAGCTTAAGCGGTCACCTGCTCCAGCCCTCTGCCTCCCAGCAGGGCTGGCTGGGCCTCCATCCTTAATCCTGGTTTAATGATCTCTGAGTAGGGAGTCACCGAGGGTCCTTCCCCTGGTGCCAGGCCTTCATCATCCCTCCTGCACTGCCAGGAAGTTCACTCTCAGAGCTAATTTCAGTTTCTCTTGCAGACACAAAACCCTTGGGTGTTCCCTGGCTCATCCCCTCCCTCACATTCAAGGTGATCATTATTTCAGTTTCTCCCTTTTCCAGCTAAAAGTGCCTCCTTCCCTCTGTTTCTCAAGGTGGGCAGGATTCTTGAAGCATTTTTTTCTAACTCTGATGAAGCTGGGCTTCTTCCTGTCCTTTGCCCAACTTTGGATTCCACAGAGGCCCTTCTCTGCCTCAGTTTCCCCAGATGACACACAAATAGAAGAATCGGGAAAGATTGGTTGCTATGGATCCATTAATCAGGGCAAAAACAGAAATAATGATTCACATTTAAAACACAGATTATGCACATACCTTTATCCAGCTGTTCCATTTCCAGGAATTGATTCCACAGATCTGCTCACGTATGAAATACACTAACCACCAGGCCATCTCCTGCACGGGAAACAGCCTAAATATCTGTCAACAGGGCACCTTTATATTAGGTTATTAAGTATGGAATATCCAATTTCCTTTAGTACTAAGTTTGACAGTTGATATCTCTGACATTTCACTTTGACGCTGCTTCTTTTATTTTTATTGTGAAGGTACATCCTCAGTCTTGCAAAGGCACGTTTTGGCTTGTGATTATATTTCACGTTTTTTTTAGAGCAATTTTTGTGAAACTACGGATAAGTCAAAAATTCATGTTATTTTCGCATATGAGTTCCGTTGTGGAACCAACGCAGCACAGACAGCTCGAAATATCAACGAAGTGTTTGGAAGGATGTCACTAATGAACGCACAGTAAGTCGATGGTTTGAGAAGTTCCATTCTGGTGATTTTAATCTTGAAAATGAGCCACGTGGGCGACCTGAGACCAAGGTGGATAATGATGAACTGAAAGCTATAGTGGAAGTGAATCCATCTCAACCTAACGCATGAATTAGCAGCAAGGTTTGATGTTGCTATTCCAACGATATTGGACCATTTGAAACAAATGGGCAAGGTGAAGAAGCTGGATAGATGGGTACCGCATGAATTAAACGAGCATCAGAAGAGAAATCCTCTCGAAGCTTGCCTTTCTTTGCTGTCGCAACATAAAGGCCAACCATTTCTACACCATATTGTTATGTGTGATGAAAAATGGATTCTTTTTGACAATCACAAGCATTCGGCACAATGGTTGGATAAAGATGAAGTGCCGAAACACAGTTCAAAACAGAATATTCATCAAAAAAAGCTAATGACGTCTGTTTGGTGGGCCAGCGCTGGTGTTATCCACTATAGCTTCATGAAACCTGGTCAATTGATTACAGCGGATGTCCGCTGCAACCCATTGGATGAAATAACGAGGATGCTTGTGAGTAAGCAGCCAAAATGGGTCAATAGAGACAGCCCAATCCTCTTGCAAGACCACATGTCACAAAAAACAACGCTGCTCAAACTACAGAAGCTGTGCTTGGAAACTCTCTGTCATCCACTGTACTCACCAGACCTTCACCAACTGACTACCACTTCTTCCAGGCTTTGGACCACTTCTTGCAAGGAAAAATATTCCATCCTCAACAAGCTGTGGGAAACGCCTTTCGCAATTTCATCGCCACTTGCTCTCCAGGCTTCTTCGCTGCTGGCATAAGCAAGCTACTGTTGAGATGCAAAACTGTGTCGATAGTTTAGGCACATACTTAGATTAATTGCTTCTTGTTTAAGATATAATAAACTACACTTTTGATTCGAAATCAGACATTTCCTATTTAACGACCTAATATGTGCTGATGCAGAACAGGCTCCAGTTTATGTTGCTGAGTGTGTATCGCACGCTGCCGTTGGGTAAGAGAACGCAGAGGAAATGCTGGCAATCACACAGGCGTGCGCTGCAAGAGCCTCGGAACCTGGGAGCCGCGGTTTCTTCTGGGGCAGGACCTGGGTAGCTGGAGACGGGGCAGTGGTGTGGGAACCGACTTTCTTCTGTGTTCCCGTTCGTACCTTTTGAAGCTTGCACCACGCATCATGGGCGAATAGGATTTCCTATTCAAAAAATAAGTAAAATGTATTTTTTAACAGTCCTTAACACCACAAGATGTCAGTGATTTTTGGCCCTAGTCATACACCAGCAAGTATGGCTAAGAAGGAGAGGAGGGTGAAGTCAGGGCAGGGTGAAGTCAGGGGTGGGCAGGAAGTGGTAGGGAGGCCTCCCTCATATAGAGGGGCTGGAAGATGGGGAGACCCAGAGCAGGAGTCACAGGAGAGGCCCAGGAGGGGGCCAGTCAGGACGGCACCATGCCCAGAATCCACGCATCACGGTGCTGGACACCTCAGAGGGGCCACAGGGCAACAAGAAGACCAAAGCTGTGCCCCACGTAGGAGGAGACAGATGCCACAAATAATGCCACATGAGTGCCATGACAGCCCGGGGGAGAGGGAATTTCAGCTACAACGTGTTTGTGTGTGTCCCTGTGTGTGAGGAGGGGAGGCGTAGAGTTTGGGATGGTTTTATTGAGGAAATGGCATTTGAGCTGGGCTTTGAAGTGGGAGTCAGGTGTTAACAGGTGCAGAGGAAGGAAAGGACAGCCCCATGTTGGGGAACAGTACTGGCTCGTGAAGGGAAGGTACAGGCACGTTCGTGAGTGTGTGTGCGTGTGCGGTGTTGCAGGAGGCAGCCAGAGATGAGGCTGGAAAGATTAGAGGACAGGGTACTGCCAGGCTCAGTGTGCTGGGCAGGCAGGCATTCTGCCCTGAGCTGGCCGGATCTCTAGGGTAGTGCTTCTCAAACTCTGTAATGAGGACTTTTAAAAACATTTCCAATGGATTGTGCACCCATATTCTTGTAAAATACAGTAAAAACAATCATGTGCCTGGATATCGTGGCAATGTCAAATTGCTATAAAGGTCTCTCAATGATTACTCTCCGTTTCTGTGCTCTGATTGTGAACCAGTGGCCAGTGCCAATCTGTGGACCACACTTTGAGTAGCTCTGCTCTAAGGGTCCTTGGATGGGCTGAAGAGGTAGGGGAGGCCCACATATTTCTTGTAGATGGGTAACTCACGTTCATTTGTCTAGGGAGAGGGTGCAAAACTTTTGTGAGGGCCTCAAAGAGTTCAAAGTCCTATAATCCCCTGATGCGAGGAGTAGGGAGCCATTGAAGGTCTTTGAGTGGAAGCATCTATCAGAAGCTTTAGAGCAGGGAGGAGCAGTGAAGGACCTGATTCATCGTGGAACACCTCCCCACCGCCTGCTCCCTGAGCAGCCAGCCCAGGGCCCGGCACATGGGGAGGGGACTGGGTGGAATGTGAGATTCAGAGAGCAGGAGGTCCGCTTAGGGGGTGATTAACACAGTCTGTGGTAAAGAAAACCAGAAGGCTTTTAAAGCTATGTTTGGAGCAAAAGGATGGGGGATGGGGGGTGCTGCTGCCGCTGGGCAGATGGCAGGATGTTAGCTGAAATGGGAAGCGGAGCTCCTCCGTGCACATCGTGTCTGCCACCTGCTTGGGAACCTGAAAGGGAGGCTCCCGTGGAGAGGGAGCCAGGCAGAGGAGGCGGCTGTGGGGAGACAGCATCCTGGGGCCAGAAAACAGCGTCCTTGGGCGCTGCAAGCCTCTGAGAGTGTTCAGAGCAGGTGCCCCAGGGCATTGGGAAAAGCTGTGACTCATGTGGGCAAAAGCTCTTGTTTCCAAAGAAGGGAGACTGAGATTTTCCGGTGGGTCAACTCAGTGAACTCCCTGGCAAATTCCTACTTCCGTTACTACTTTTTTTTATTGAGGCGCAATTGACATAACATGAAACTGACCATTCTGAAGCGAATGGCTCAGTGGCATTTAGTGCCTTCGCGATGCTGTGCAACCACCACCTCTGTCTAGTTCCAAAGCATTTCCATACCTCAAATGGAAACTGCAAACCTATTAAGCACTTGTTCTCCATTCCCCCTCTACCTCTGCGCAAATCTCTATGGCTTTACCGATTCTGGATATTTCACATAAATGAAATCATATACCATGTGACTTTTTGTGACTGGCTTCTTTCACTTAGCATGATGTTTTTGACGTTCGGCTGTGTCGAAGCCTGTGTTAGCGCTTATTCCTTTTTATGGATGAATAGTGTTCCGTTGTATGGATATGCCACAATCTGTTCATCCATTCATCCATGGAAGAACAGCTGGGCTGTTGGATCGTAGGGTAATTCTGTGTTGAAGGGACTGCCAAACTGTTTGCACAGCTACTGAACCATTTTACATCCCAGCCATCAATGTATGAGGGTTCCCCCTACTTTCGTTATTAAACAGGGAAGTGCTGGGACCTTGGAAGGCAAGGAGATGGTTGCCAGGTTCTAGCAGGGGTAAAATAGATCAGGATGACACCTGCTCCACTCCCCGCCCACCCACCACAGGTTTATAAAGCTGTTTGTCAGGCCTAGGAGGGCAGCTGGCTGGAGGAGGAGGACAGGATCTTTTCCTTTTTCTCTGAGACATGTGGATCAGATGGTAAAATCTAGAGCTTCAAAGCCAGCCTTCGTGTGGTCCTGCAGGAGTTGGGCTTGTGGTCCACCTGGGCCGCAGCAGCTCATAATATGTACTCTTAATGATAGATACAGACTGCCTTCTGTCTCCTCCTCCCTGCTCTGGTCCCCTCACCTTTCTTTTCTCTTTCCTATCCCTCTCCTGGGCCTCTCCTCTCTCACTCCCTCCCTCCCTCTCTTCTATCCCTCCTGCTCTCTCTCCCTCCTGCTTCCTCTCTTCTTTCGTTTTTTCCTGCTTTTCTCTGCCTCTCACCTTCTCTTCATCCTGTCTCTTCACTCTGTCTGCCCTCCTCTCCCCTCCTCTCCTATCTCTGTATTTCTGTTCCAATCTTCTCTCTCCCTCTTCCCCCTACTCCTGCAGTAGAGCACTAAGGTTGCAGTTCGCTCTCCCACTGAGGCAATTCTTCCACCCAGGGGACCAAGAGGGAAGGGAGGAGGTGGTGAGCTGCACACATGCTTGCGCATGTTCCGCATGTTCAAGGACTATAACCAAAAGCCCCTCTCCCCACTTTGGCCCTGGGAGGTCACCCCGGAGTGAGGTCGGGGGCTGGGAAGCTTCTCCCTCATCATTATTCTCTCTTAGCAGCACCGAGCCTGGACGTGTCACACAGCAGGGGACCAGGGGATCCAGTCCCGGTCATCTCCATCCCTCAGTATCAGTGGGGAGGAGCGAGCCTGCCTTGGTGGTGACCTGAGGAAAGGAGAGGAGAGGTGCACACACTCATCCGTGCCAGTGCTCTCCGGGACACCCTCCGTGTGCAGGCCCTTGCCAGCAGAGCCACCTTCTGGGGCAAGGGCCTAATCTGGGAGAGCAAGGAGACAGCCCCTGCCCCACCGGCTCTCCAAGTGTGGTCCCAGACCAGTAAGTGGTGGCAGCAGCAGCATCGCTTGGGAACTTGTCAGAAATGCAGATTCTCAGGCCCCTCCTCAAACATGCTGAATGGGAAGCCGTGGGGGGCGGGCAGCGATCCCAGGAGTAACAAGCCCTCGGGGTGACTGGGCTTTCCCATTTGGTTAGGGAGCCACTGCCCGACCGTGAGGGGGCCGAGTTTAACGAGGGAGGCCCGGTGCCCGCCTCCAGCAGCTCCCAGTCTGATGGGAGCGATGGGACCCTCGCCACCTGACAGAAAATTCCCATCAGAGGGGAACACCTAGGCTTTTCACCACAAGTCCCTGCATGAGATCCCTCCCTGCGGGAAGCATCGGATCAGGTTCTTTGGAGGAGGCTGGCTGCAGTTCCGACCCCAGAGAACTCTCTCCTCCCTTCCCTCCCCATTCTTCGGAAAGCGGGTTTGATGTGCTAATGAGGGCATCAATTAGCATTCATTACAATGACAAGCGGGGGAGGAGGACCACAGGGAATGGGGGAGGGTCTTTAAAAATGTACTGCCACTTGCTCCTCTCCTACGGGGTGGGCAGGGGAACGGGGAGCTCTGAAGGCGAGAAAAGAGATTCAGGGGCTCTTGGAGCTCAGGCTGTGGCCAGAAAGCCCTGGATGCAGGCCTGGGGCAGAGGGAAGCACCTTTTTCCTCCTCGGCTCCCCCAGTGTCCCCTCTTCTGCCCCAGCTACCAGGTCACTGTCCCTGGTCACTCTCCCCAGAGCAGGACCAGACCCCAAGCCCTCACTGCCCTTAGGCTACCTTTGGTGGAGTGCGGATGGTTTCTTGGGGGCTCCCAAAGTGCCCTGGCCAGAAAACTGCCCCGCTGACAGGGGGCTCTCTCAAGGATATTGAGGGGGGAGGGCTTCAAGGCGGCAGAGTGAGCAGTTCAGGGTGTTCCATGTCATTTCCATATCACCCTCCCACCCTACCCTTTCCTATAGAGACCCACGTGCCCATCTCTGCCCACCCCAAGCCTCATTGCCCTCTTCCTGCCCAGGTGCAACCCCCATCTCTGCTGCATCTTGGGGAAGGAGAGGCAAGGCCGAGCCTTCTCCCCTCTAGGGTGCACCCCCATAACTTCCCTCTGGCAGGCTCCCAGGGACAGGTGAGGGCTGGGTGGAGTGTTAGGATTAGCGTTAGACAGGGGCAAGGTGAGTGGTTAAGATCTGTGATTCCCATCCCCTAACATGCCAGCTGTTCCCTCCTGACCAAGTGCACTGCCAGAGACACAGGGGAGGAGGCCAGAGGGAGGTTACCTGTTGAGGAATGAGAGTGGGGGCGGGGTGGCACCTGACACATCTCAGGTGGAGGCAGCTGGCACATTGGTTTTGCCTGGGCACCATGCCAGCTTACAGGAGCGATTCTCATCTCTCGGCTGGAGAAGTAAGACCTGTGTTGCTCTAGCCCTGATCGGTGGAGATGGCATCCCCAGCCTTCTCCCTACACCAGAAGCCCCTCCTTTTGAGGTCTGATGGGAGGCAGAGGAGGCACCCATCTTCCCTGAAGTGGGGGAGCAGAGCGAGGACCAGGTGGGGTCAAGAAGGGGTGATGTGACAGTGCCAGGCCATCTGCCTTCCAGCTCAGCTTGGAGCCTTGGGGTCTTTGCTCCTGTTCAGGGGCTGTGTCCCTTCTCAACCCTCCATGGGACCCATGGACTGCGTTGTCCTGGGCAGGATGGGTGTGGATGAAGCATCTTTGGGGAACTGAGGGGAGGAGGGGGTCCAATGAGCTCACGGCTATGAAGATGATCAGAAATGTTAAGGAGTCATCATTAAAAAGTGAGCTATGCAAATAAAAAATATTACCTAAATCTGATTTAAGCTCCTCCCCATAGAGAGGCCCTCACAATCCGGTAGCTCACCTTAGGGTGGGGGAAAAATGGATGCTTTGTTCTGCTGAAACTTTTGGAACTGTTCCCAATCCCTGAGCCTGGTTCACAGAACCCTTCCCACCCAGTCCCAAGCCAGTGACTTCTTGGCATCTCGTGTAAGGGCAGAAAGATCTCTATGTGAGGGGACAAGCATCCTTCCCATTGTCATCTAGGGGATAACACCCAGTGCCTTATTACTGACATAACTGTATATCTTAACTCTCAGCCACAATCCTGATCTCAGTTCTCTTCTATACGTAGAGTTATGAGACTTTGTGTGCCAGGGGGTGGTCTCTGCTTCTGGCAGGCCACAGGGCTAGGAAATGACAGAAAAGAGGTTGGCAGATCTGGGTTTGAGTTTCCCCTTTGCTACTCTTAGGTTGGGCAGTTGGCTATACTCCCTGAGCCCCAACTCTTTTATTTCTGATATAGGCTTGAAAGTGTCCACTTCTGTAGGGTTGTTGAAAGGGTTAAAGTAGAGATTATGGGTAAAGCACCTGCTGATTCCCTTCCCCTTAGGGGGAACAAAGTGGGGGAGACAAGAGATCTTGTCCCTTGGGGGGAATCTGAGTTGGGGGGAGGTAAAGGGCAGGAGTCCTGTGTAGTCGAGAGGGGAGCAGGATGGAGGAGCAGCGTGTGCCCAAGCACTGGACTCCCAGAGGCTTGGGAGGCGGTGTCCCTGTGGAGGGGAAGATACCCCTACCCACTCTGAGCCCTCCCCTACACAAGGCCTGCTGCCTCCCATGCCCATCCTGGGCAGGCAGCCAAGCAGGGAGCTGGATGTGTGCCCACTGCACGCTCAGAGGCCAAAAAATGGGCACCATCCAGTTGGCAGAGGGAGAGACAGCTGGCCCAGGAGGGGAGAAGTCAGGGTGCCGACTGCTGGGGTCGTGTGCCCAGACGGTGTGTCCAGAACACAGCTCTTGGCTGCCCTCCTGAACCCTCCAGCTGGAGCTAGGAAGGGCCCCTCCTCCTCTGGCCCTGGTCCTGGCCCTGCCACCTGAGTTGCTGCAACTGGAGACTGATCTCTGAGGGGCATCTGGGACTTGCCCCTAGCTGGGGGTGTGGCTGGCTCAGGGGCAGGCCTGGGGGAGGACAGGAAAGTGGGAGAGCCCAGATTAAGGGTGCAACTGCGTAGACCAGGAAGTAGGGAAACCGGTTTGTCATTTGGGCCACTTGGGGTGGGGTCTCCTCTCCTGGGCTCTCTGCCTGCCACTCTGCCTGGTGGCCCATGGCCGAAGAGATGTACTGTGCCCCTCTCTTGCTCATCTAAATTGGTTTTGGGAACGCCAGAAGTAAATAGAAGGGGCAGGGGACGCAGCCCACCTTCCTCTTCTCCAGAGAAGCTCGGGAGAGAAAGCACTGGCCGGAGAACCCTCTCCGGAGGGAGACAGGGAGGGACGGAGGAAAGCAGCAGCTGGAGGACCAGGAGGGGTCAGCGCGGGTCTTGGTCCAAGCTGGAGAAGTCTGCGGAGCCAACAGGCAAGCCAACCAAGGTGGGACTGGGAGGGCTGGGGTAAGGCGGGGGTGGAGCAGAAGCTGTTGCTCGGCGGGCTGCTGTGCAGGTGGCAATGGCGCCGCCAATTGAGGCGTGAGAAGGGACAGAAGCTGAACGTCCTATTTGGAATCTCACTTTGCAGATAAGCATCGACGCCCCTCACTCTCACCACGCGCCCGTGCAATTCCCGCACACGCCTGCAGGAGGGGCCGCAACCAGAAGTGGGGGGAGGAAGCCGTCCAGCAGGGGGCGCCGGGGAATCGGGTTTCCCTCCGCTGAGCAGTGTCTAAGGAGAGAGGGAGACGTGAGCGGGGTGAAGGGTCGCGCCGGCAGAAGCTGGGGAGGGTCCAGACACTCCCTGCTTAGGGCAGCTGTTGGTTTCCGAGGTCACCTTGGCTGAAGAGTGACCCCCCGGTCTCGCCTCCCCGCCCCGCCTCGAGTGCTTTTCCGCCTCAAGGCGCGCTCGGGCTTGGAGACCCAGGAGTCCCCCACCCTCGAGGTGTCCCTCCTCCCCCAGGTGCCTCCTCTGAGGCCGGTCCCCGGTCAATGTATTTGTCCCTATCGTGACGCGAACACTTCTTGGGGTGGGAGAAGCAGGTGGAATGGGGAGGGGCTCATGAGCGCGCCCCGCACCCCTGCCCGGGCCGCGCGCCGCGGGATCCCGCGTGCTGCTGGAGGGCGCCAGAAGGCGCAGTGCTCCCCCCCTCCCCTGCTCCCTGCCACACCGGGCGGCCCTTTGTACGTTCCGGCCGCACGCGCGTGCCCGCGCCGCGCGCGCTCCCGCCCGCAGTGACACACCCGCGCCAGCGCGCGCGCGCGCACACACACACATACACACTCGCTCTCGCACACTCGGTGACACGCCCGCGCGCGCGCGCACACACGCCCGGCCGCCGGCGCCCTCCCAGCTGGTCCACCCCGGCGGGGCCCGCGCCCCCGGCCCGCCCGCCTGGCACCGCGCCCCAGGGCTGGGGCCGAGCGAGGAGCCCGCGAGGCGGCGAGAGGGCGAGCGCCAGGCAGGCCGGCCCGGGGCCCCCGCCCCCCGCGCCCCCGCCCGATGGGGAACGCTCCGTCCCAAGGCATGTCCCTGTCTCTCTCCTCCCTAATGTGCCTCCATGCTTAAGTGGAAGGTATTTCTGTTTTCTTTGTGTGTTTTCCCCTCGGCCGGGGGCGGGGGCGGCGGCCGGGCCGGGGAGGCGGTGGCCGTTGGGACGAGGGATGCTCTGGGCGCAGGTGTGTGGGGGGCAGGGGATCGCTATGCTCCGGGCTTGGGAGAAGGACCCGGGCGAGAGGAGTGCTGGGACCAGAGAGAGGGTCTGGGGTGGCGAGGTTGGAGGCAGGTTGGGGAGGGCCTCACGGCGCCCGGGGCAGGGAGCCTGAGGGGCTAAACTGGAAAGGGGTTTGTGTGGAGGGGGGAGGGGTGGGGAGAAGAAGGGAGATGGATGGTGAGGAGAGTGGGGGAGGGGAGTGGTCCATCCGAGGTGAAGGAAGAGGAAGATGGAGGGGGAGGGAAAGGGGATGGTGAAGTGAGGGGCACATCAAAGGCCTCTCTCCCCCAGCTCCCAGAATGGGGTGCAGGCGCTGGGATGGTGGTGGTGGGCCCTTTGCGCCAGCCCAGGAAGGGAGAGATGAGTGCATTCTGGGGCTGGCTGTGTTGCCAGGATACGAGCCTGTATTCCACCCCCCACCCCCACCCGCACCTCGAGGCCCCAGCCCTGGAGACCTCTGAGCCTCAGCAGCAGTTGCAGAAACTGGGGACCCGCTCCCCGCTTGGCCGGCGGGTAGGGAAGGCCCACGAGAGGGAGGGGCTTAGGGAGGGGCTATTTGATCTTAAACCCTCCCCCTGCGGAGGCCAGAGGGCTGGGGAGGGCGCCCCCAACTGGGGAGGGCATCTAGGGGGCGTGAGGGGGTAGGGCCTGCAGGAAGCTGGGGGGCAGAGGGTGGGGCTGGGAAGGGGACGCACGGTGGCCCCCCCTCCCCTCCCACGCACCCCCCTGCTACGTCAGAAGCTCCCGGGCCAGCTCCCGAGTCCTGTCGGTGGGGGCAGCAGGATGCTGGTGGAAGCAGAGGGGACCGGCCGGGTGCCTCCGCAGCTCGGCTGGCAGGGCCCGGCGGGGCGTGTGCGGCTGCTAGTGCGCGCCCCCCAGCCCCACGCCTCCCCATGCAGCCCTGGCAGTGCCTCCGGCGCTTTGCCCTGGCCTGGTGGGAGAGGACAGCGGAGGGCAGAGCCCGCTCTCCCAGGGAGGAGGCTGGATCGAGGGACCCTGGGGGCCGAGGGGAGCCAGGTGAGCAGGCACTGGGATGTGTGCAAGGAGGGGATCCTCGACTGTCTTTCCCAGCCCCTCTCCTCAAATAGTATGGGACCAGGAGGTCCTGCAGCCCCCAACTTTGGGGGAAGTGGGTTTCCCGGAGTTGGGGGTTCTGGCTGAAGCCTTTCAAAAGGAGGTGTAGGAGCGACTGTCTGTTTTGGGGAAGGGGAAACAGATGAGGGTTGGGAGTGGGGAGAAGCTGGGCAGACTTCCAGGTTTGTGGGCCTGAATGTTCCTTTGGGTGGGGCTTGAGCACTTTTGGGGGGTGGTTAACATACCTGGTTAGCTAGTTCTTCCCGACTCTAGGTATCTCTGTCTGGGGTCTGGGTGACCTTGAACCAACTGCTTTGCTGTCTAACTCTGTGCCTCAGTTTCTCTCATTCCCTTCCCGATTCCTCTTGTTGGTCTTAAAAAATTGATGATGCATTTGATGGAGGCTGTCACTGTGAAAATGTGAGCTCTGTCATCACTGATGGCATCTGTGATGGTAACAATTTCTGGCGTGGATGTGCGTGTGTATGTATATGGGGAGCAGTTATGGTGTATGTCAGGGGTTTTGCTGATGCTGGTTGGTGTTGGGGCCACTCCAGGCAAGTGTCGGGGACTGGCATTCACACAGAAAGGAGTGTGCCAGGCAAGCTGAGAGTTGTTGGGGCAGAGACTTAGCTGGTGGCCTGGTGTAGAAGCAAGGGATGGGGGTGAGGGCTCTGGGCATAAGGGGAGGGGGTCCCAAGAATAAGATCCCCCTCCCCCAGCTCCCCACCCAGACTGCCTGGCACCCAGGCACCACTGGCAGCAAGTGCAAAGGCTTTGCCCTGGCTTCCTGCCATCCTGCCTTGGGGACAAGAGGGTCTTTGTCCAGTACCCCCCCCACAGTCCCTGCTCCTTCCGCCCTTTCCATGATGGCTGGTTCTCTGTGATGACCCTCAGGGCTGGGATGGAGGGGTGAGGGTCCCCTTTCTGGCTCCCACTGTCTATGCCCTGGAGATCTATCTGGAAGAAGCAACTGTGGTCTTCAGGCAGCGCTGAGTGGGGAGAGGGAGCTCCACCAGGGGAAGGGTCCCTGGAATTAGCTCTTTGGAGGGCGACCCCCACCCCAGGCTTTCACCCTGCCCCTCTACTTGCCTCCTTGCCTAATGCCGGGGTCTGGGGTCTTCATGGCCTGATTCCCGGGGGGCTCCAGGCTTCTTAAAGATGTGCCGGGTTGGACACTGGGATGTAGGGCCTCTCTGATGCTCTCTCTCTCTCTCTTCTTTTCTCTCTCTTCCTTTCTCTCTCTCTCTCTGTCTCTGTCTCTGTCTCTGTCTCTCTCTCTCTCTCTCTCTCTCTCTCTCTCTGTCTCTCCAGGGACCCACCCTGGAAAAAGAGTTTAATTAAAACCATTGATTCCTTCTTTGGCTGTGGGCATCGATCTCAACGGTGTGGTCAGAGCTGGGGGTGGGGGTGGGGGTGGCATGACTGCCATCTGCCCAGTGCCAACCTTGGCATTCTCTGCTGAGCGCCAGCCCTGGAGGTGTCCAGGATGGAGGGTCCTGGGCTCTTTGAAGTACCAGGTCTGTTTAGCCCCCCAGCCCCCACCCCCCCAGGTTAGGTTTTGGGGAAGACAGGGTTGAGGATTTGAAGGAGGGAGCTGTGTCTGGGGCTCGAGGAAGTGTTCGTGGTGTCTCTCATCCTGAGTGTGGGCCTGGGGCACAGGAAGAGGCAGCTGTGGTTGGGAGGCTCCTGCAAAAGGGGGGTCAGGAGGCAACCGAGGGGGCCTGTGGGTGCCAGGGCAGGTAGAGAGTTCAGAGGGAGGATCCAGGGCTTGCCATAAAAGCTTCTCTTTCGAGGAATCCTAAGCACTTATCTCCTCCAAGCCCTGGCAGGGAGATCTGTTTTCTTCCTTCATTTATGTCCTCGAGGCCCAGAGAGGGACAGAGACTGCCTTCTAGGCCCAGCAGGCCTAGGTCTGGCTTTAAGCCCGGCTTCCTGGCCTGGTGGCCCCTGCCTGGGCACGAGGTGCTGAGGGTGAGGCTCCTGGCAGCCTAGGCTCTGGTCTCTAGGGTTGCTGGGGGTTGGGGGGCAGGCTGTGCCCCCAAGCCCCGGCTGCCTGCTGTGGGTGGGCTGCTGCAGGTGCAGGCTTCAATGAGGCACTCAGACGCTCTTTGAAGAATCCCTCCTTGGCTTCCTAGGGCCCATTCGAGCAAAGATAATAAAAATCTGGCCGTCAGCGGGTTTGAGGGCTGCACTTGCTTCCCCTTCTTTCATTCCCAGCTCTGAAAAGCTGAGATGAAGGCTTTGGATTTGGCTGGGAAGCAGCGCCTGCCCGAGGGAGGGAAGAAGGGAGGGAGGCAGTGAAGGAGGAGGGAGGACTGATTTCCTGGCAGCTAGGGGAGTTGCTGGGGAGGTGGGCAGAGGGGCAGGGGCATGTCCCCAATTCCTGCCAGGCAGCCTAGATCCTCAGTGTCTGGACTCCTGCACTCGACACCTGGGCTCCGCTTTGTTCTCCGTTCCCTGGGGCTCCAGAGCGCTCCGCTCTCTGCCCCTCAGTTTTCTCCCCTCCCCCAGCCAGGCTCCCCCATTTCTTCCCCATCTCCCCTCCCCCTCCCTGCCCCTCAGCTCCTCCTGCTCTGCCCTGCTTGCTCTCCACACCCAACCCCTGCTTCTGTCCTCCTTGCCCCCTTTCTCTCTCTGACCACCCTCCTAGCTGTGTCTTCCCTTCTCCCCAGCACTGGCCCAGCTTTCTAGGACTGTCTGGAAGGTTGAGAAGCCAAGTTGGGGGTGGGGGAGGGAGGCAGCCAGGGCTGCAGCCTCAGAAGGGACGGGCCTGGGCTGACTATGATGGCCTGTCAGGTGCCATGGTTATCAGAGTCCAGGCAGCTGGGGGCTGCGGAGCACTTAGGGATGTGTGTGTGTGTGTGTGTGTGTGTGTGTGTGTGTGTGTGCGCGCGCGCGCGCTTGCCTGTGTGGCGAGGGCGCCGCCCCCTCCCCCGCACCACAGCGGGCACCTTGCCCTGACATTGGGCTCTTCCTCCCCTGCCTCAGACACTCTGGTGTCCCTGCTCCCTTCCACTGCGGAGCCAATTTCTTCTCCCCTCCAGCCTCTGCCCCTCCACCCTCCGCCCTGGCCTCCGGCTGCCCTTGCACACTGTCCCCCGACGGCCACCAGGCTGTCTCCAAGCTCAGAGGTGGGGAGGGAGGGATCTGAGACGAGCCTCTCAGCTCGGTCTCCCACCGCAGTCTCTGATAGGCCTGTCTGGAGCCCCATCCAGGCTCTGGGTGCCCTTTGCCGTGTTGTAACCCCCTAGACTGTGGTGGAAGGAGCACTGGCCTGAGGGAAGAGACCTCGTTCTCATCCTTTCTCAGTGCCAAATGTCTGCGTGACCTTGAGCAAGTCCCTTCCCAGCGCGGGCCTATTTCCTCACCTGTGAAATGAGGGGGCGTGGGCTGGATGATCTCCAAGGTCTCTTCTGACATTCCAGCGATGTTGTGTCTCTCTTCTGGGTGATTTGCATATGCTTTGCATATATTAATAGTGCCTGCTTAAAGGGGGAGGGTGCCGCCCACACCAGCCCCAGAGTCCCACCTCCCCTTGCCCATTGGCCCATGCTTCCACTGCTGGAATTTCCCAGAGGGGTGAGAGCTGAGGCCTGAGCAACTGGGGAAGTGAGTCTGGCCCTTATGTTCCAGCCACGCTGGGGGCCCAGGGAGTGTGGCTCTAGTGGAGGGGACCCCTGCCCTCACTACTCCTGCCAAGTGGTGTGTGGATTCACCAAAATTGCCCACTGCTAGGATGGCGTGATACTGCAGCCACCAGAGGGGCTTGCGGCCAGGCACCCTCGAGATGCCAGGAGCTTAGCAAGGTGTAGGAGTTCCTCCTCTGGCTTCAGGGCCCTCCCTCAGTCCATGGCAAGTCCCGCTGTCCTGTGCCCCTGTCCACTTCTGCCCAGGCCCCTGGGCTCTGGCATCTGTGGGCTGAAACTTGGGCCTCAGAAATGGTCACTGGGAGAGGACTAGGTCATTCATTTCCCTTCTGGGCCCTGCCTAGCCACCACACAGAAGGTGGGGCCCCGGGCCACCTGCAGGGGTCATGGACATTATCATATCAGGGAGGAGAACCTGCCGTCCCAGTTCTGCCCCCACCTCCATCAGCCCAGCCTGGTATCATGGGGACCTCCCCAGAGCCTCCTCCCCTGCCACCTGGCATGCGCTCCTGGGTGTCCCGCACAGGGCAGTGCCCTGGATCCCAGCCCTCAGTCCTGCCTTGGTTCCTGTTACCCACATTTCACCCATCACATGGCACAAAACTGGGGGAAAGGTTGTTAGCCTGGAGAAGATAATGTGGGCCACTGAGTAATGATGAGAGTCTCTGAAGACAGGAACAAAAATGACCTCCACCACCAAGGAGGAGGGCCAGAGGAAATGCAGCAAGAGAGATCAAGGTTAGACTTAGTCTTAGGGAAGGACTGTCCCAGGAGGCAGATTAGGTTCTGATCATGGAATTGTTGTAAAGATTAAATGAAACAACAGATGAAAACTTCCAGCACAGTGCCTGACACATAATAGCCAATAAATGGTATGGGGGAGGGAATAGATGTCTCTGAACCGAGAGAAGACCCACCCCCAAGCCTGAGACTTAGGATTTTGCAGAGGATGAGGAGTTGGAGGGACAATTCCTAGAAGAGCTGTTTCTCCCATCCCACCCTTCACACCCCACGCATGCACTGGGCTCAGGGCCCAGCCACCCTGGGACACCCTGCCCTCATCTTCTCTGCTGGGGGTGGACAAACAGAAGGGTGTGGAGGCTGGAAACCTGCTCTTCTCCCCCTGCCCCCATCTCTGCGCAGGACAGCTTGAGAGGAAACAGGCCCACGCTGCAGTAGGAGGAATTGAGGTTAGATAGGAAGAAAAACCTCCCAGTGTGTGGCCAGCCACTTCAAGACAGGGAGCTCTGGTGGCATTTTTGCCTCTTTCCCCTCCGTGGTGGGAATCTATGAGCACAAGCAGGTTAATGTACCTAGGGGCAGGGGACAGGTCAGCATGACCTTTCAGATGAGTTTTGCTGATATAATTGGCAGAGTGAAGGGGCCGTGCTGAGGAGGGGTCCAGTGCTGCTGGAGACGTGAGACAGGAAGCTACTCTCCCATTCCCCAGGGCAGGGTGGGACAGTTCAGTGTGAAGAGCAGGCCCTGGACAGGTGTCAGGTTGCCTGTCTCCCCAGTTGCTGTGTGACCTTGGCAATTTAGTTGCCCCCTCTGGTCTTCAGTGTCCTTGGTCTAAGAAGAGAGAGTGGAACTAGAGGATCTTCAAGCTCCCTTTCCAGATGTGGCGGGTTCTGTGCACCTCCTCTCCCCTGAGATAATATGTACTTCGCCCCATGGAGGGTGGGAAGAATATTCCCCAGCTTCAGCTAAACCAGGAAAAATGGAGATTTGGCTCAAGAGAATATTGTATGCTCGCGCATGTGTGTGCGCACATGCGCACACGCACACACACGCGCACACACACATCTTACAAACAGCACCTGCTGATCGGAAGGCATACCTTGCCTAAACCTGTCCTCCCAGCCCAGGGGATGGAGGAGGGAGTGGCTAGAGGATTCAGCTATCCTCTAGAGGATTCAGCTATCCTCTGAATCCCAAACTCACTGTTTTCCTCCCACCCCAGCAGAACTGGCTTTGCCACACTCCATTCCATCCAGGGACTGTAATCCAGTCCATGTTTTCAGCTACAAGGCACTTCCAGCTGGTGGCTCCGCTCCCCCGACGCCCTTATCCTGGCTCTCCGGAGCTCGAGCTCGGCCACCTGGCTCGGTTGCCTGCATGTCCTGGTGTGGAACAACCTAAGACTGGAAAGGAGTTGGGTTTTTCTCATGACTGCCTTCCCCACCTCTGCAAGCGTCCTGATCCCAGGGCACTGGCTTCTTTTCCATCCCAGCCACCAAGCATGCTGGAGACCCAGTCTAGAGGCCCACAGAGGGGTCCCCAGACTCAGAGAGTCTACAGAGGCCCCAGCCTAGAGACCCCACAGAAAGAGCCTGTCTATTGGGGTTGTGCAGAGCATGGGAGGTGGGGAGGTGTCCTTCAGTCTCTCTCCACCCCCAGGGTGCAGTGATAATTGCAGATGCAGCAGGTGTGCCCCCAGGCATCAGCCTCTGGCTCACTGGGGAAGAATTAAGCATCCCAGCTCCCTGGGAAGGCATTCCATGGCTCATCAACTCGTGGGGACACATCCTGGGCGGTCCCCTGCCCACTTCACCCACCCAGTGGTCAGGCTGGCCTGAGGGGACCCCCCTTCTTGTCCTAGCCCCCTTATAAGTTGAGGGTTAGGGCTCTGAGGAAAAGTAAGAACCATTAGGACTGCCACAGACTGTCACTTTGTCAACACCTGACCTCTAGGTGCTCCTCAGCCTGGGTGCCCTGGGGACTTCTGGTTGGTAAAATAAGAAGGGGCCTTTGTGGGCCTTCCCAGAGCCTCCTCTATGATGGGGGGTGTGAGAGGCAGGAGAGGGGCTTCTGGAGAGGCAGATGTCACCTAAAGATGAAGCTCAGGAAATCCTGGACCTGCCTCTCCCCACCTGACAGCTCATCCCCCTCTCCTGGCCCATCTGGCAGCTTGGGGTTGGGACAATCTGCCTCCCACCCTTAGGATGAGGCAGAAAGAGACTGAAGAGAAATCTTCTCTCCACCTTATTGCTCTTAGGAAATAGTTTATGCTGGAGCATGCAGTGGAAAGAAGTTAGACTTCAGGCAGAACTTCCCAGAGGGCACTGAATGGGCTATAGCCAAAGAACTGGGGAAGATGGACAGGAGACAGTTTGGCTTGTGAGTCAAGCGCTCAGGCACTAGAGTCAGGCAGATTTGGGCTTCAGTCCCAGCCCTGACACTCATTTGCTGTGTGGTTTTGGGCAAGTTGCTTCACCTCTCTGAAGCTCAGTTTCCTCATCTGTACATTGAGGGTGTTAACAGTGGCTTCCTCACAGAATGGGTACCAGGATTAAATGAGGTAATTCAGGCAGAGTTCCTGGCACATCGTAGACATTCAATAAATAGTAATTTCTTTGTCTCTCTCCTCTTCCTCTTTGATTGAATGATTGGATGGGCATCTACCCACCACTGAGGAAAGAGCATGCATGAGAAACCTCTTTAGATTTTTCTAAAACCCCGATCCTCACCTCAGCCTGTCTGGGGCTGGGCCCCTGGCTCTGCCACTCAGGGCAGGTGGTAAGAAAGTTAGTGCTCCTGAGCCTTCACCCCTCCCACCCTATGCCTGGAGTCCATCTGCCCCTCTCACCTCCCACCCCCAAGCCCCACCACCTCATCCAGGAAGGCGTCTGGGGCAGGACATGGTGCTGAGCATTCTTGATATCAGCCCCCCCCCCCCGCCCCGTCGATGTCCCAACAGCTGTTTCTCCCTGGGATGTCTGCGTTTTGGGTAATCAGTGGGAAAATTGGAACCATGAGATTGGCAGGGGGCTCTGAGAGCGCTTGCAGCCAGACGTGATGTGGGTGTGGATGGGGCTGAGCCAGCCAAGTGAGGGCTGTGCCCAAATGGGCCACAGTGTCTCCCAGCAGGAAGGGTCTCAATGCTGCATGCTCCAGGGTAAAAGGCAAGACAGGTATGGCAGCATGAAGGAGATAGAGTAGATTTAGGGAGGACTTCCCTGCACGATGAGAGAAGGGCATGGTGGACAACTGCAGGACACCCTTCCGTGGCAGTGTGAGGGTCACGGGTGTGGAGGCTGGAGCTAGGTGAAGGGCTTCAGGCAGGTCTGGGCAGGGTGTCATTTTCCCGCACAGCCCCTAGCACAGTGTGACTGCTGTCGGGTGGGAAACTGCCTGTTTCCTCTGTTGCTGGCAGGGGCGGGAGGCCTTCCTTAGCGCTAGGGGTGAGTGAGTGGAGTAGATGGCGGTCTCTTAGGCTGGGGAGAGGGTTATCACCTGAGCAATGATGGCAGGCCCCTCTGAGCCTGGACCCACCAACCTTCCAGAACGGCGTGACCTTCGATGGGGGAGGCAGATGGGCCCTCCATGGTGCTATCATTTGGGATCTTGTGTGGGCATCCCAGTAAAGAATTTACCCCTGTTTCTGGGAGGAGAACCAGGCCTGGCTTGTTGGCTGTCTGTCCTGGAAACCCAATTCTGGGGATCCCATGTTTTCCGTGTTGTCCTGCTGTCTGTCCTCCTGTCTGTCTCCCACTGATGTCTCTGTCTCCTCAGTCCCTGCTCTTCCTGCAACACCCAATCTCTCTCCTGTCTGCCTCCCAGACCCTGGTGACCCCTAAAGGGACAGCTCCTAAGGCTCTGCCTTGCTCTGTCCCTGTCCCCCCAACTCCCCACCCCCCCATGGCATCTGCTGTCCCTGCCCCGGCCCCCTCCTCTCTGCAGCTCTTCCCCTCCCTGTCTGGGCGGTTCATTCACGACTTTCCTCCTTTCCTGTCCCTCACCCAGGGCTCCAGCGTGCAGCGGGAGGGAAGCCTCCAGGACTCTGTTCCCTCTGTTTAAAGTCTCCAGGTTAGTAAGCCAGGAGGGAGGCCTCCCCGCCATCCTACCTCCCGCCCATGTCCTTAGTCAGATGCCCCTCCCCAGCCTGGAGGGCCAGAAACGGGAGGGGGCAATCTCCATGGGCCCCTGGCCTTTGCCAGGGGAGGGGCCAGCAGATAACCGACTCTGGGGAGGGCACCTTGCCTGACACAGAACATGTCTGTGTGTGCATGTGTGCATGTGAGTGAGTGTGCGCGTGCAAGCACGTGTGCATGTACATGTGTGTGCAGGCTGCAAGGCTTCCACGTAGTCTGGGGCTGGTGGGGGCGGAGGGAGCAGCAGGAGTCCTCTGCCGAGGGGCTGGCAGCCCGGGGAGAGGGGTCAGAAGCAAGGGGCCCCTCTTGTAGCGGGGGATGCCCATGTTCCAGCTATGATCAGAGGGTGGGAGAGGGGAGAAGACGGGACAGTTTTGTCTAGTTTATAGGCACTGGAAAACTTGTGATCTCATTTCATTTATTCAATCGTTTACTCTTTCATTCATCCATTTACTCAGTCAAGATGTATTGAACACCTTCTCTGTGCCAGGCACTGGGCTAGGCTCGGAGTCCAACAGTGACCAAGACAGATAAGGCTGCTGCACGCTTTGCTTAAGTGGTGAGCAAACAGAGGTTGAAGGGTTGGCTAAATTCCCCAGCCGTGGGGGTCTCGGGCTGTTGCCTGGCCAGCTGACTGCAGGGTACGTGCCCCCACCCCAGGGAAGTGATTTCATGTCCTCTGTTGCCCCATCTGTCCCTGCTTGCCCTGCCGGCAGCTCCTTTGTAACTTTATGTCCCTGTAGAACGTCTCGTGACCCAGTGGTGCCCTTTTCGTAGTGTAACCCCACCAAGCACGCAGTGACTCAGCTTCCAAGTCGCTGGTGACTGTGGGTGGCATTGCTGGACTACTACTCAGGCCACTTCAGAGGGCATCCAGGAGCCCAGGCTGGGGGAGGGGGTATGCGCAGGGGAGTCCACCCAGGACTCCTGGGCCCAGGATCGGCAGCCGGGAGCACTGGACTTGAGAGTCAGCATGATCTGGCTTCAAATCCTCACATTAGCCATTTCCTAGCTGTGTGACCTTGGGCAAACCACTTTCACTCTCTGAGCCTCAGTGTTCTTGCCTACAAAATGGTTCGAGAATACCTACCAGGTAGGGTTGTTGAGAAAAGAAAAGAGAAAGCAGTGGCAGGTCCAGCCCTGGCCCACACGCGGGCTGCTGGTTCCCTTTCTGTCCCCACCTTTGCCCAGGGCTGGGCAGGCTGAGCCCTGGGTGCTGTCTGGGTGCTGCCCCACTTCCTCCTCAGGAGAGGGGCTGCGGAATCCCTCCACATCCTGCAGCCCTTCTCCAGCCCTCTGAACTGATGTGCAGCCCCAATCTGGGTGGGCAGCTGGGGGAGGCAGCCTTCCTTGCCACTGTGGCTGTCGCCGCCTTGATGGCTTTTTAATAACTTTGCTCGGAGACAATCTGCAGAGTGCTCGTTTGTCTGCCTCTTAATTAAAATTACCGTTTTCCTAAAAGAGCAATGATGCTGCTCCCTGCTCCCCTCCCTCCCCTATCCCTGGCTGCTGCTAGGAGAAAGTGGGAGACTGCAGCCCTTTCCCTCTGGCCCCTCCTGGTCAAGAGAGGCCGAGGCTCAGCCTGAAGGATGGGCTTAGGGGAGGTGGAGGGGGCCTGGGCAAAGGCCTCTAGTAGAGGCCTGAATACTCTTCTCTTTTACCCACCCGTTCTGGAATGCCCCCAATGATGGGGAGCTCAGTACCTTATCAGACTGACTTTCTACATCTGTAAAAAGTGGAGCAACCCTGTCCTGCTTTATCAGCCCGAGCGGAATAAGGTGTGCATGGGTGCATGGGTTTGGCAGAATGCTGCGAAGGATTATTGGAACACCTAGTGTGAGTGTGCGGTGGGAGCGGGGGAGGCGGCGTCTGGGCAGTGGCTGCCGCAGTAGTGAATGCTGGGATCAGCCCCCACTGTTGACCCTGGTTTTGGTTAGAAGAGACCTGTGCTCCCTCTGTGGGCTATGAGACAGCAAGATGTGGAGGGCTGGCGTGGGGGGTGGTGCTCGTTTTGTCATTGCTGAGTTTTGAAAAAAAAATCATCACTGGTAATAATGAAAATGCTAATGACCAGTATTTATTGGGTACTTGCTAGGAGCCACTGGGTTAAACGCTAAACGTGCCTTAATTCGGTTCATCCTCACAACTGTCCTGCGAGCTCGATGCCGTTGTCTCTGTTTCCTAAGGGAAGAGACAGACCAAAGTGGTTAAACCCTATGCCCAGGGTCAGACAGACAATCCCAGTCTCCCGCAGGGCAGCCCCAGCCCCGCACCCTCTGCTGCCACTCTGCCTGCCGCCTGCGGCTTGCTTAGGCCCGTGCCAGTCCCTCGCGAGAGTGCACCTTCCCTCACTTTCTGCGCTCCTGCAAGTCGGGTTCCTCCGTCGTCGTTTGTGTCATTGAGACTTGACTCTGAGGGTCATCCCCACCTTCCTTCCCCAGCCCCATTCCTCCTGAGAAGTCTGGGGCAGCCCAGTGGGGGCTTCGCCAGCTCCCATAGGCCTGGCCTCCCCCTCCGTGAGCTTTTGCTTCTGCGGCCCCTCTTCCTAGAATGGCCTCCCTTTGTCACCTCCCGTCTCTGCCCATCCCCTGAAGTGCCCTTCCCTGACCCCCTCTGGGCTCAGCCCCCTGAACTCCCAGGGCTCTGTCAAATCTCCCCTGGCTCTCAATGTGATCTCTCTTGTACGTAACTGAGCCTACTAGTCTACTTTTGCTCTGGGGGGGCAGCAAACTCAGTGCCTTTGGGGACAGGAAATGAGTGAAGCAGTGGAAAAGGACGATAGGGAATGGTGGGGACCGTGGTGAGGACATTGGACCTGTGCTCCTTAGGGGCATTAAACTTCAGAGAAACAAACAAAACTTCTCCAGCCAAACAAAATGCTCACGCCCCAGTGTGGCTGCAGTGTGATCCTTGCTTAGCCATGTTTCATTTATCTTGGCATCCCCACGTTGCCTAGCACATGGGAGCCGGGCACTAATTGTGTGTTGAGTGAATACATGACCACACATGTGCCAGATACTTTATATAACTATTTCTTCCCATCTTCCCAATGTAGGCACTATTTCCCCCATTTTGCCATTGGGGAAACTAAGGTCTGAAGAAGTGAGATGACTTATTCAAGGTCATACATGTGGGAAGTGGAAAAGTGAAATTTGAGCCTCAGCTTGCTGTGTCCTTCCAGCTCTATTTGGTCACAGATGTGCATACATGTGACACACGATACCTGCATTCAGAACCTGCCCTGGCAACAGGGAGCACTTGTGTGCTGGTGGCCACCGAGTTGCATGCATTGCTCACCTTGTGGGATGGAGGGTTGGCAGGTGAGGGCTGCAGAGGTGGGAAGGGAGCAGACGCCCCTCGACCCAGTGCCCCTCCTCCATCAGCTTCCGGTCCCATCCCAGCAGCCTGGGGATGGCGGCGTGGTGACAGGTGCCGAGCTGCAGAGATGACAGCACTGCTGATTCCCCCATAATTGCTGTCTGATGAGACACCAGAATTAGCCACTGCGCAAGCATGGGATGCAGACATGGGGCACACGCAGGAAGCGGCTGGGGGTGGGGAGCCTCTCCTTCCCAGCCTGCGGCCCTCTGGCAGCAGGGCAGGGTCAGCACTGGGGAGGAGGAAGTAGGTTAGCAAGGAGGAAGCACCGAGTAGTTCATATACCTCGGATATTCTCATGTGGGCTTGTGGTTTTCCAGTCCTCAGAGTGACTTGCTGCGGGACAGGGCATCCAGGGCCTCAGGCCACTAGCCAGAGAATTCCAGGCAGAGCAGGCTGCCCACTCAGACTCCTGGGCACACCCTTTGGTGTCTGGAGCTGGGGCTGTGAGGGGCATAGTTGCTGGGAGGAGCCAAGACTCCGAGCAGACCCCTGAAGTCACGTTGGCCAGGCAGACACTAGAAGGCAGATGGAAGTGCCTGGGAGGAGCAGGCAGTGTCAGCGGACTGGACCAGGAGTGACGTCCACCCCAGGCAGGAGGAGTCACGTTGGCCCCTGAGGTCCAAGGTCAGGGGCAACCTGGAGTTAGGAGCAGGAGGCAAGAAAGGTATGTTCTGGCCCCGGAGCAGGGCTGCCTATGCCCTGGGCATTTGTTTTTCCTGGTACACTTGCTGGGGGCAGGAGGGGTGCTGGGGAAGGCATTTTAGTAAAAGAAGCAGGGAGGGGGTCATCTTGGCTGCTGAGACCATTGGAGCAGTTCTGAAGGCCACTAAGAGGAGTGGTGACAACATGGGCCTTACCCAATAAAGGGCAGTGTAGATGGCCAGGGGGCTGGAAGCCAGACCACTTAAGAAGGATCTGAGATGTTGGGCTCACCGGAGGTTGGGGTTAGGAACCTCCGTCCTGCCTCAAAGGGAGAAGTCATGACCTTCCCCTGGGCCCCTCTGAGGGCCATGGGCACAGGCTCTGGCTCATAGATGGTTGGTGCCTTGGATGTAATGAGTTCTCCATTCCTAGAAGTATCCAAGCCCTGGCTGGCTGGATCTCCTGAAACAGGGAGGAGCTGCCGCTCTCCTGTGTCGGCAGGGCCTGTGACAAGGGGTGGGAGGGCTTCGTACCCAGCTCAGATGTTAGGTAATACAAGGGGGCTGAGAAGAAGCTGTGGAAGGGGGGATCCCCTAGAAGTTCTTTCAGGACCTGGGGACCCCCCTTTCTAGCCTGGGCTGCTATGGTCTGGCTGCCCTTCCTCCCACCCTTTGATCTCCATACCCCTCCCCCAAGCCCTGGGGGACAGATCTGCCTAAGAGGACCAAGTCCCTCTGCCTGGCCAGGAAGGAGGGCTGTTTGTGTTCTCTTCCTAGGGAGCTGGACAGACAGAGAAGGCACGTGGGGCTCTGGCCCAATGGCTTGGATGAGACTCAGAGATGACTTGATGGCAGAAACTGTCACTCCTCAGGGGCAGTGGGGGGTAGCAGAACAAAGGGGGATCGGGGCTGAGAAGCCCCCAGTTGAGATCAGGCTTCTGAGCCTCAGTTTCCTCACCTGTAAAAGAGGGAGAGCAACCTCACAAGGTGACTGGGAGAATTAGGTGAATAGTGGCCGTAAGAGCCCTTTGTAGCCTGTCCCGAATGGGGTCGGGGTTATCGGGGTGGCCACCACTGCGTAGCTGGTCCATATCCCACAGCATCTGGCAAGCCCGGTGCTGAGTTTAAACCTCATCACGCAGGATGGATGCATGGACTTGAGAAGAGAAGGTCAGAGTCTTCCGCACATGGAAGGGGAGGCCGTTTATCTTTCCCCTGCCTTCCAGCCTGTGCTCCTGCTTCCCACAGTCTGCTCTGATGGGAGGGTTCAGGTCAGACAACAGAGAGAACTTCCTCGAGATGCCCCTGGTATCTGACCAGGCCGTGGCTTCCCAGGTCTGCCTGGAGGCAGCAGCCACGAGGGAGACTTGCTGAGTGTCCTCCTGCCTTCTCTGAACTCTGAACTCTGAACTCTGGGCTCCCCTCTCCTGACCCCCAAAGTCTCTCAGGATACCGACCTTGACGTCCCAGGGAAAGAGAATGATGGGACTCAGCTTGGGCTGTGTGCTGGCACTGGGTGAGGTGAGGGCTGAGACTGGAGCCCCATCCTTCCCCTTCGGCAGAGCTAAGCGGGGACACAGGCCCGCCAGCCCCCGGGCCCTGGAGGAGGGCGCTGAGCACCTGGAGAGGTGGCAAGAGGGCTGGAGGCGCTCGGATCTGAGAGGAGAGCTTCAGTAACCAGCATTGCCTCGTTGGTTAAGCCTTTGTCAGCGTGGGGCGGCCTTGACGTCTTGCGCCCATCCCTCTACTTCAAGACAGAACGTGAACCCTGAGCCTGGCACAGGAGGAGCCCGGGCAGTTGTCTCCACGGGGAGGTGCAGCTGGTCTCGGGGAGGCAATCGGGGGTCCCTGCTGGCTTTCACCCCGAGCTGGAGACGCGTCAACCTGACACTTTAGGGAGCCCCAGATGCATTGTGGTCTCTCTGGGGGATCTTAAATGTGCATGGTGTGTGTGCACGGGCACGGTGCACTGTCTGTCCATATGGCACCTAAAGTGGCAGAGTGGTGAGTCAGAGTGGTGTCTGTAAGGTGACCCCAGGCCTGGCTGGGCTCAGGTGTGCCCCCTACACGTAGATGCCTGAGGAGGGTGCAGGCGAGGCAGTCTGTGACGGGGCACAGGTGTGTGGGTAGAAGCGAGAGTGAGCACACGTGTGTGCCTGGGCACCTGAGTGTGGGCTGGGAACCTGGAGGAACCCCGACGGCGCTGGTGGCAGGCGGAGCTGGCTGGGTGCTGGGGTCATGGAGCCAGGACAAGGCCTCCCAGGGAGGGCCTGACCCCGCGAAGGGCAGTGTCTCCGGGGAGGACAGCAAGGAGTCGAGGCCAGGCTGGGTCTTCTGCCTGATGTTTATGAGGCCTTCAGTGAATGCTTGTCATTAACAACTCTTTCCTGCAGGGAGGTGGGGTGACACATGGGCTCCACCCCTCCCTTCCAACAGATTAGCGTCTCTGCCCCTGGAAACAGGATGCTTCCCTCTGGGCAGCCCTTCAGCCAGGGGCATCTTTAAGGGTGCGTTAAGGTCCCTTCACACACACAGAGGGGCACAGCACTCTGAGGCTGGCACGCCCCTTGGGGAGAGGGTGCTCCACCAGCCTCCTCAGGGTGGCTGCAGAGCTGGGAGGACAGGCGCTTACCTCCCTCCCTTCCACCCTGGAGTGTTCACTCCTTCCCTCCCTCCTGGCCTGTGTTCCTCTCGGCTGCCTCTCCAAGGAGATGCAGAGCTGACAGGACACCTTCCCCGGGCGCGTGAGCGGCAGAGACGCTCGTTAGCACGGCGCCGTGTGGGCACATGCCAGCGCTGTTTCCAGTTCTGCCGGCTCCGGCTTCAGACTGGGGGCGACACGGTCTCCTCCGCATCTCTGCCCCTTCCCTTCCCAGGGAAGCCAATTAGCCAGATCTTCATTAGAAGCTAAAAATCACAGTCCCACAGTCCTGGGTCTGACAAAACTCTGAGGTGGCGTGAGAGGCGATCAGGCTGTGGGGTAGATCAGGAGGGAACAGGCCTGTCTGATATTAGCTTTTTCTTTTTAAAGCAAATAAGAGGACCGAGGCTGAGAGCGGCCCCTGACCTGCTCAAGGTCACAACTAGTCAGTGGCAGAGCTGGGTTTGGACAGAGCTGTCTCACCCCCAGATGCAGAGATTTTTTGGTAATGTCACAGCTTTGCCTGCTGCGTGTGGGCGGGAGGGGCAGGGAGAAGAGGGGGTTGGAGATGGAAATTCTGGGCAAGAGGCGGGCTCCTTGGCCCTTCTGCAAGGAGGGGGAGTCTTGTCTGAGTGCGGGGTTGGGATGCCCTGGGGGACCCTGGTTTCTGTGTGGTGAGCGTCCCACCCGGCAAGGGTGGGCACCTGGGCGTGTCGCTGGGCCCAGACTGCTGCGCCGTGTTTCCTGACTCAGTGCTGATCCCTCCTAAGGAGGTTGTTAGTCTGTGTCCTCCTGGGGCCCGTGGCCTAGAGAGGAGCTCCCCTGGCAGCCGCTTTCTGGGAATTGGCCTCGCCGAATGGAAAAATCCTCGTCCCTGAGGAGTAGGATGCCTGGGTTCCGTTCCTGGCTCTGCCTCCAGCTCCTGCATGACCGGGTCGGGTTTGCTCTCTGGGCCTCAGTTTCCTTCCTACGAAAGGCATTTGGCTGAGAGAGCACCGTGGTTTTCCAGTCACAGGCAGGGGTAAGCAGGGCAACAGTCTGGTGACTCACTTCTCCCTGCCTAGTAGATGAGGGCTCAGGGGAGGTTTCCCCTGGCCAGGCCTGGAGAGCTGCTGTGCTTGCTGTGTGGCCCTGGGTCCTGGGATGGGAGAGCGGCTGGTAGAACGAGGCAAAGACCCTGCAGCCACCAGAGCCAGGGAAGCTAGTGGAGGTGGCATTGAGGCCAAGCCTGGCATCACTGACTGTCCCTAAGCCCTCACCCCACTCCCAAGGTGGTCTGTGGGTCTCCTCACCTCACCAGTTCTGCTCCTTGAGACCACCCAATCTGGGCAGAATGGCCCCTCTGCCCTCAGGGAGGCCCCGTCTGAGGGAGGAGATAAGGGCCTTGGCCCGAGGAAGCCCCCAATCTGATGAGGTGAACTGGGGCCCCAGCCCAGCCCGGGCGTGCCCGGCCTGAGGAGGGAGGCTGGGCTCTGTTAAGGTAAGGCCCGAGTCTGATGGGGGAGCTGTGGGCCACGCCCCGGGGGTGCTCCCAGTCAGAGCAAGTGGAGAGAGTCGGCCTAGGGGTGGGTGAGAAGGAGGCTGGCAGGGGAAGCATCTGGCCAGGGAAGCGCCCCCACCCAGGAAGCTGGCACCCTCAACTCCTCTCTGCCTGTGGAAAGCCCCAGAAGCTCTCCCGGGAGCAGCCAGGGCCCAGGCCCCCACCCTAAGAACTCCTCCTAGGCAGGTGAGCACTCCCTCCCCGAGCTGTGACGAGGTCCTTTAATTAGATTCCGACTCGTTTACCAACTAAGTGGCCTTCGGTGGGTTTTAAATCTGCACAAATTGGTTTGTGTTTTTCTGCCTGCGTGAAGCTCTGACTGGCAGTGCCGGGCACCTCCCCTGCCTCCCTCGGCACTGCCGCTGCTCTGGCTCCCTCCAGGGCGCTGTCGCTCCCCTGTCCCACATCCCACCCGAGTCTGGGCGCCCAGCTTCCCTGGGGCTAGAGGGCAGCAGGACTCCCTGGGCATGGGGATGGAAGGGACCATGGGGTCACAGGCCACAGGCCCCTTTCCCCTCATCCCCCTGCGCCTGGGGAAGGGAGTGAGTCCATGTGGTGACTCAGGTTAGCTCACTCGACCTCCCCGGCCCTCAGTGTCCCTTGCTGTGCCATGAGGAGAGTCAGCCTGCTCCAGACCCTTCAAGGCAGTGGCTCTGTAGATCGAGGGCGGGGGGGGGGGGCAACAAGTGTGTCATCAGCCCAAGAACCGCCTGACACCCTCTTGCCTTGCCCACTCTCTGTCACCACTGCAGTGCCCAGGGAGTGGCCAGGGGCCATGCTGGGGGGATGGGCTATGCTTGGCCTCTTCCCTCTTCTCTGTCCTCCCTCTCACACATGGCAGGGAGGGGAGCTGGCCTTCCCTGGAGACCCCATGATGACAGCTTGCCTGGCATCCTCTTTGTTGTCTAACCCTCTCCCCCATGCTTTCAAGTCAGCGCCTCTTCCAGGCCCTCCCTCCCATGGGTCGCCTCCCGCTTCCTCTCTGTCTTCCTTCCCAGCCCAGACAGGTCTCCTGAAGCGGCCTGACACGCAGGGGTGGAGCGGGGTTGGCGGGGAATGGGGAAGCAGGGCAGGTGTGGGGTTCCTGGCCCACCCTCTGTGCCAGGAGCTGGGTGCCAACCCCTCTCCAATCCACAGGCGGCTGCCTCCTCCGGCCAACTGCCCTTCCCCCACCACACGCCCCCACCTCTGAGGCTCTTGTTGGAGTGACAAGGACACTCAACAGGGCGCTGGGCATTAGCAATTTGGGGGGATATTACACAGGAATGTTTACAGAAAGGCAATTGCCCGGAAAATGACTTTGGTCGCTGTGGTATGGGGCGGAAAAGATGGTTTTAGAAAACAGACACAGATGGACTTCTGCTCCAAGGACCCACAGACAGCAGGGACTGAGGGGCCTGGGCACATGAGGAGAGCAGAGCCAGGGGCACCCAAGGACAGAGAGGCTGATTCCTTCACTGGGGCGGGGGGAGGAGGGAGGAGCAGAGATCCCCTCAGCTAGTCCAGGTTGCCAGAGCCTCTGCCAAGCTTGAGACATATCTGGTCCCGGTTGACCTTTGTCCTTTGACCTCCAACCTGTAAACACAGTGTGCTTCCTGATCACAGCAGGCACCCAGCAGGATGGAGTTGTCAGGCAAAATTGATGGTGGCAGTGCCTCGGGGCTCCTCCTGGGTGACTTGGGCTCCTCTTGATTTGGCTGCACAGGCAAGACTGGGGCAGCCTCATGCTGTGCGTGTTTGCACGTGTGGGCACGGGCAAGCACTTTGGGGTGTGAGGCAGGGCCTCTACCCTTCCAGCAATCTCCACGCACCCTTCCCCTTGCCCCGCCTAGCCCCGGGGCCCTGTGGGTTCCTGAGCTGGTGTGGTCACCCTGAGCACTTCCTGTCCTCCCATCTGGCCAGGGCTGCAGCCCAGTCCCTACCTCTGCTCAGGCAATGGGTCAGGGGCACACATGTGACAGCCTCTCGGGTCCCCAAGGGAGGGGCCTTGTCCAGCCTCCTGATCTCTGCAGAGAGGGAGACAGGGACCTGAACTCCAGGTCCTGAGCTTGGGGCTTCAAGGCCTCACAGCAGGGTCCCCAGAGAGTCCCTTTCTCTCTTTCCTGTAGCTTGTAGCTTTGCTCTTCCCTCTGCTTTCTCCCTTTGTCTCTCTTCTTCCTTCTCCGTCCTTCTCCTCTTCCCCCATTCTTTTCCTCTACAGATGATGTCATGTGTGACTGTTGCCCAGCGGGTCGGTCACCAGAGGACAGAGTAGATGGTGACATCTGGGGTAGAGACGTCAGGTGGGGATCAGCTTGATGGCGTATGAGATGGTGTCACTAAGATGCTGGGATCTTAATTCTCATAACGAGTTACAGTGAGTTTAGGGGAGAGAATGCAGTGCAGGATAAAAATAAATGCTGCTCATAAATAAACGTAGAATTTGGAATTGGTGGAACAAATAACAATGTCACTCTCTTCCCAAGCACCTGCACCGTTAGCCTCAGCCGGCCACTGGGGGGCGCCCACCGCATCCCCGTCACCCCAGCCTTAGGCCACTTTCACCTTCCGGTTTCCCAGGCTGAGCTGAGGGGAACGAGGCCCCCTTCGCCGCCGTTCCCGTCCCGTCATTCTGATTCTGGTTTCACCCGTCCCCAGCATCTTCCCTATAGCTTGAATCTCTGACGCTAAATTTATAGTCAGCTTTGCGCACTGAGAGTCCTTGGAGCGAGGGGAACCGGAGCCCCTCCCTTATATCTCTGGCTCCCCCAACCCCATCCCTGGGGGGCCTTTCAGCCCCAACGCCCCTCCCCCAGTGTGCCCCAGCTCTGCTTCCCCTTCCCCCAGAGTTCCCTGCCTACGACTCTCTACCTCAGGGTCCTCCGCCCCCTCGTCTGTCCCCCAGAGGACCATAGCCCAGGGCCCTGGCGGCCCTCCCTGCCCTGGAACAGGAAGCATCGATCTGCTCAGGGTCGCTGGTGCCTGAGAGATTGGAATCGATCTCCCTCCCCCGCCGCACTCCCCCCCCCCGCTTTTCCCTGGGCCGCTCAGTCCGGCGAGGGTCAGGGACGCCAGGAGGACTTGCTGGTGGCTGCAACAGGCTTAGGGGTAACAGGGAGGTCATGCTGCTAGGGCCCAGCAAGCCCACAGGTCAGCAATGTCTTTTTTTTTTTTTTTCGAGACAGAGTCTCACTTTGTCACCTTGGGCTAGAGTGCCATGGCGTCAGTCTAGCTCACAGCAACCTCAAACTCCTGGGCTCAAGGGATCCTCCTGCCTCAGCCTCCTGAGTAGCTGGGACTACAGGTGCACACCATGACGCCTGGCTAATTTATCTATTTTTAGTAGAGATGGGTCTCACTCTTGCTCAGGCTGCTCTCGAACTCCTGACCTCAAGGGATCCTCCCACCTCAGCCTCCCAGAGTGCTAGGATTACCAATGGCTAGCCTGGGGTCCCTCAGGGAAGGAGCTCACTAAACCTGGAGTGTCTCTGGCCGGGGTTTTCTTTCTCCCCACGCTTAGACTTCAAGTGCCTGGCAGGCTCAAGGAGATAAACTCATGCCTGAGTCCAGGCCGGTCACTGGCCTCCCTCTCCCAAGGGCAACAGGATGGCCCCCAAGCAGAAGCCCAGGCCAGTCCTGCCAGCTCGGCGGGGGCCCTGCAGAAAGAAGCTAAATAGCAGGAGCAGGAGCCAGGACACCTGGGTTACACAGGCTCCCCTCTCCGAGCCTCAGCTTCCTTCGTTGCTAAATAAAGCCAAGGATCGCAAAGGTTCTTAAACAGATTCTAAAGCTTTTCAAATCAAAGCTCCTCGCTTGCCACCCTGCCTCAGAGACAGGGGATTATTTCTCCTGCTCTCTCCCCTCTCCCTGCCACCCCCCAGTGTCTAGCTCCTGCCCCCTGTCCCAGTGCCTGGGCACCTGAGGGGTGAGTCCTGGCCTCAAGGAGGCAGTGGGGGTTAGTCCCTGCTCCCCTCTCTGTTCAGGCCTGCCCAGCAGCCCTCCCCACTGTCCCTGTGACATTTGTGAGACTGAAGTCCCACAGTGGGGCTGTGAGCCCCACGCCCTCCCCTCTGCCTGCTCCAGCAGCTGGGACCCCTCCCTGCCATCGTCTGCCTAGGAACACTGGGTGACCCAGGGACACCCTCACAGTCACTGCCCATCTCAGGGTGGTACATTGTTTGCTCTACCCCAGACACACTGAGATGCCCCTAGGAGGTCGGGAAGGAGGTGCTGGCATGGAGCAAGGTGGGGACGGGCAGTGAGGAGCTCTTTGGGGTCCAGGAGGACAAGGAGGGAAGCAGCTGGGAGGTGAAAAGGGAGATCTGTCCCAATGGCACCTGTGGGTGCCCAGAGCCCTAGGAGGGCAGACGAGCCTGGCCATCTGGCACAAGGGGCGGGGTCCTTCTGGCTCAGGCAGGGCTAGGGCTGGATTCTAGAGCTGGGTTCCAGCAGCAAGCCCATGGTCAGAAGCTGCAAGGCCTGAGCAGCGGGAGGGCTCGGGAGTGTCCTTGGACGTGGAGGGTCTCCTCCTGCTCACTTGTGCCGGATGGGCTACAACCCTCCCGCTGGTGGTCAGGGCGAGTGGAGGAGGAGGGAGGTCAAGGGTCACAGGCGGCAGCCTCTGACTTTGATCGGGGCTACTTCTCCAGTGCCCACAGACCCGCAGCCTTCTCCTGGATGTATTATTCAGGGCACTCCCTTTCAGCCACATTTCTGGCCACCCTGGGTTGCCACGAGCTCCTCAAGGGCAGGGACTGGACCCTCTGGAAGATGGCCCCAGGGTCGCAGCATCACTCAGTCTGGGCCTTTTCACAAATTTCCTCCATAGCGGGGAACTGTCTGCACTGTACTAACACAATGTTTTTTTGTTGTTAACTCAACTCACTTCGAACTTAAATAAATGTACTTAAAAGGAAACTTTATTTCACTATCGTACTAAGGAACAATGTCCATGAAATCAGTGCTTTGACCTTCTACTTGAGGGTTTTACTAATCCTTATGAAAATAAAGGTTTAACTATTAACATATAAAACGACGTTCCTCCCAAAGTCATCTCCTCCTGTGTAGTGTGTGTGGACCTCATTTTGGGGAGCACAGCGGAGGATGGTGACCGTGGTGAGAGGGACGACCCCAGAGGCCAGCAGGTAAACCAGGAAGTCCACACGGTGGGGTGAGGTGCTGTCAGTGTTTGCTTAATAACAAATGTCATCTGTCAAGGAAAGTGGCGGTGCAAACCTAATAGATATTGGGGTCAAATTGGGCCTCTGCCACTCACTGTGGCTTTGAGCTTGTCACCAGACTTCTCTGAGCGTTGGTAGTCACCCCTGAAATGCGGACTACAATAACACTCACCGGCAGGGTGTTGGGGGTGCACAGGCCAAGACGATGGCAGTCAGGCCCTTGTAAGCTGTGGGTCTCCGTGCCCGTGGGAGCCCTTCTTCCCTTGGTTTGGGTGGGAGGTGCTGGGTCCTCCTGGGTTCTGTGCCCCAGTGCACATGCCACAGCCATAGCCCAGGGAGGAGTATGTGTGTGTATGAGTGTGTGTGTGTGTGTGTGTGTGTGTGTGTGTGTGTGTGTGTTGGGGCAGGTGGCTTTTCCGGAAATGTGGCTGAATCTCCACTTCCCTCCTGTGGTTGGGCAGGGGTGGCCGAGGCCTGGCAGCGGGCCTCCTGAGTAGCGAATGTGTGGAGGGAGGAGGAGGGTGAGTGAGCCTGGCTGGGTCCCAGCATTCCTGGACCTGTCTCCTAGGATGCCCCAGTCCTAGCGACACCACCCTAGGGGGTGGTACCACTTTGGAGCTGGTGGATTATGGGCCTGGGGATGTGCAGGGGAGATGGTGCTTGTCTCCCAGTGGGGGTGATTCCTGGGGGAGGGGGAGGGCGAATCTATGTTTTATGCCCAGGAATATGGTTGCAATAGGCCCCCGGCAACTCCTCCCACCCCCATGGGGCATCAGTGACCTCTGGAACCCCTGGCCACTGGTCCTTGAGGCTGGAGGTGGGGGGCAGCAGGGCTGGGCCTGGGGAGGCTGGGAGCTCAGGGCTGGTGGACATTTGGGAAAGGGATTCAGAGTTCTGCATGGGACCTCAACCCCCGGCCTTCTCTATTTTTTTCCCGCTTCTGTACTGTCCTTTGTCCCCTGTGCATCTCTTATGGGGTTGTGTGTGTTTGGGGAAAAGAGAATGAGGAAGGGGAGGGGAGAGGTGAGGTAAGGTCCCAGGGCAAGGGGCTTGAGCTGTTCTGTCTGCTTTCTTTCTCCTTTAAGTTTGTCCCAAATCCATCTCTCGCTGTCCTCTCTGTGCCCAGCCTCTCCTGTCCATCCATCTGTCTGTCTCTGGGGAGGGAAGGGTAAGGGGGTCCCACTGCCCCAGACCCTGGGCCTCAGCTGGAAGCCCGCAGAGTGACCTTTGCCCTCATTACCCCATGTCTCCTAGCCCTAGCCCCTCTCCCAGCCAGCCCCAGCCTTGAGGATGAGTATGTCCTGGACAAGCTAGTCTGAGGGAGGAGGCAGCCCTCTCCCGACCCCTCCTTAGAGGATGCCCTTGGAAGCGAGCCAGTGCAAGGTCCTTTTTACATTTTTTAGGAGACATCTAAAAGGCAACCCCTTTCCCTCACCTGTTTGCACCAGCTGTAGGATGCAGAAGGGGTGTGTGGCTACAGAGGCGCCCATCGCACCTTCGTCTACCACTTTCTTCCATCCCCATCGCGGCCTCAAAACCTCCCGCAGTCATTACCGCCCCAAACCCACAGGGAGAAGCAAGAAGTGGAATCCTGCCCTTGTTCCCCGCCCGCCCTTGGGGCTGAAGGTGCACTCTGCACCCCATCCACCCTTCTGCTGCCGTCCCTAGTGGGGGCTGGACAGTTGCTTCTCAACACCCTTAGGCACGCCCCTCTCCCCCGCCCCGCAGGGACCCCAGGTAAGGGAGGGGCAGACCCAGCCCGGGCGCACCGTGACCCCGCCCGTGCCCCTCTTGCCTCTCGCAGCAGATCCGGAGCGGAGCAGCCCCCCCATGCTGTCTGCGGACGATGCCGAGTACCCGCGGGAGTACCGGACCCTGGGGGGCGGGGGCGGCGGGGGCAGCGGGGGCCGGCGCTTCTCCAACGTGGGGCTGGTGCACACGTCGGAGCGGAGGCACACGGTGATCGCTGCCCAGAGCCTGGAGGCGCTCAGCGGGCTCCAGAAGGCGGATGCCGACCGCAAGCGAGATGCCTTCATGGACCACCTGAAGAGCAAGTACCCCCAGCACGCCCTGGCCCTGCGAGGCCAGCAGGACAGGATGCGAGAGCAGGTGAGTGTGCCCGGCGGCTACCTGCGGGCTGGGGGCTGCCGGCGGGGGAGGGGACCTGATCCTCGATCGGTGGCCCCAGGCTCATTCCAACTCTGGGAGGCGTCTGGAGCAGAGAGGGCTGAAGGGGGAAGTTAGGGAGCTGTCCCTCCAGGGCAGTGGCCCTGGTTGGCCTTTTCTGGAGCCTGGGGAGGAAGGGACTGGAGGCTCAGCCTCCAGACCTCTGTGGGAGGTCCTGGAATTGGGAGCATGTGATTGAGCAGAGAGAGCTCAGCCTCTTTAACTCAGGCTATTTGGGCAGAAGGGCAGGAAGGACCTGTCCTGGAGGCCAAGGACATGGTAGGGAGGAAGGGAGGGGACAGCCCTGGGGACTGATGTTCTGCGCCTGAGGGTCCATCCAGGGGTGGAGCTGTGATGCTTGGCGTCTGTGATATGGGCCCTAAGGGAGGTTAGGCCGTGGGAGCCTCAGCAGGCTGGGTCTGGTATGTCCCCATTCCCTGCAAGAAGGGAGCCCAGGACTGGGGCCTTTTGCCTCCTTCCACCCCCGAAGACTCGCTGTGTGACTTTGAGCTGGAGGCTTCCTCTCTCTGTGCCTTGGTTTCTCTCCTGCCCTCAGTAAGGCTTAGAGAGGAGTCTCGGCCTCTGCTTCTGGACCCGGACCTGCCTCCTTCTGTATGGGCTGGGACGCTTCCCTTTTACACTTCCCCAGAGCAGAGCAGGGTGCAGTGGCACACACCTGTGATACTCGGGAGGATCGCTTGAGCCCAGGAGTTCAAGGCCACAGTGAGCTATGATCGCACCACTGTGCTCTGACCTAGGTGACAGAGTGAGACATCTTGTCTCAAAAAAACAAAAAAACAAACCTGTCCCCCAGATCCTTGGGCTCCTGAATGCGTCTCTCCGCCCAAGTATGAGCTTCTCGTCTGTAAGAAAGTCCTTTCTGGGACGAGTCTTCTGCTTACGGTCCTGGATAGGCGAGGTGCCCTGATGATTGCTGCATATTGGCTGCTGAGACCCAGGCATTGTCCCCTCTGGAAGGAGGGACGACGGGGAGGGAGGTACATCCCATCAGCATCCTTTCGGTCAAGCCTTGAGGTGTCAGTCCCTGCTCCCACACCTGCCTTGCTCTGTCTCCCTTTTCCAGGTACTACCGGGTGTGGCTGGGGATGGGGAGGAGTGTCCCCACCCCCATCCTCACTGCAGGGAACAAGGACACAGAGGCACATGTCTGGTACTTTATCTGTCCCCTGATGCCACCTCCAGTTCTGTCTGGCTTTTGCCTTTTTCCAGCTCCAGAGTCCTCCTGGGAGCAGGGTCCAGACAAGATAAGGGAGATTGCAGATGAGATGCGGGCGTCACCCTCCGGGCACCCTCTCAGTGCTTCCCCTTGTGTGGGGAGGGGTGGGTCAGAGGCATTTGTCATCTAGCTTGGGAGGGGGTTTAGAGAAGGGGAGATCAGGTGGGGAGGCCTGATCAGGGAAGGCTTCCTGGAGAAGGAGGTACCTAAACTAAGCTTAGAAGGATGGAAAGGGTTTGCACAGGCCTAGAGGAAGAGAATGTGGTTTTAGGAGGTGGGGGGAATGGTATGAGCTTAGGCCTGAGTCGGTTTGGGGAATAGCACAGTCCACCTGGCTGGCGCAGGAGGCTCAGGTGTGAGGCAGTGGGACACGTGGCGGCAGACTGAAATAGTGCGGCCAAGTGCTGGTGGCAAGGAAAGCTGTGGCTGCTTCCGGATGGCAAACAGGAGGGGACAAAAGGCAGACTGGAGGCAGGGGGAAGAGAAGAGAAAGAGTGTATCTGGGATGATGAGGAGGAAGGGAGGATGGATGGGGCTTGGAAGGAAGACTGAGCGAGAGTATTTACTGCCTGGGTCTATGAGGCAATGACAGAAAGACCTGGGGGACAGGGAGATGTTAGTGTCTTGGACAAAAACAAAGGGGTTGGGAGGGAAATGTTTGGGGGGTTGGGGAAGGGAATATAAGATGAGTTTGGGGTGTAGATCCGGCATTCCAGGGGTGCCAGTAAGGCACCATGTGTGTGGCTCAGGACTCCAAAGTGACCACAGCTTCAGGAGGAGAGTGGAGCATGGTGGGACCTGGGACATTAGGGTATGAGAGTGGCCATCAAGACAGAATAGAGTCCGAGAAGGGGGAGAGCCCATGATGGTTGGGGGCGGGGGGTGGAAAAAGGCCCCTGAAAGAGGGGCCAACAGGAGGGGGACCTGCACTTCAGAAGTCAGAAAGGACAAGGAGAGAGAAACAGCCATCGGGACTGGCCAGGATCTGTGGATCCAGAGGGTGCGAGTTCATGTCTCATGACGTGGTGAGGTAATGGCCAATTTCAGGGGTTCAGGAGATTGGGGGTGGTGAGGGGCCAGGAGCCTTGGCCATAGACCTGTGTGGGGAGGTTTGGCCAGAAAAAGATAAAAACAGCTGAGGTGGCAGCTTCAAGGGGCAGCAGGCCTGGGAGAGAAGCCGTGGATGTGTCTGAGGGCCTCTTCCGTCTCTGGCATGCTCAGGAGGCACCTAGTAAAGACTTAGGGAACGAACCAAAGCAGAGCCGCTCACTCACCCATTCCCTCGCTAGAGTGTGAGCAGGCAGGGCCCGTGGCCATTTCTCTTGCCATCGAATGCTGGTGCCTAAGCCTAGTGCCAGCTCAGGGCGTGCTTGTGGAATGAATGACTGAAGGAAGGAGGAACGAATGGAGGGTACTGAGGGGGAAGAGGGCCATGGAGGGACGGGCTTTGAGCCTTAGGTGTGGGGCAGCCTTGGGGTAGCAGAAGAAAGTCGCTTCCCCTGAGATGCAGGAAGCGAAGATTCGCTATCAGGACAGAGATGACTGGGGTGAGGCCACTCCTGCCAAGTCAGTGGTTCCCATGAGGTAGGCGGTGACGTCCTCAGGGAGGAGGGACTGACAGCTGGAGGAGGGGAAGGCTGGGAGCAGCCAGGTGCAGGGAGGCTGGAAACAGGAATTGGAGATAGCATTTCAGTAATACCTGATAGGGAATGCCCCGTCCTGGGCTCAGGGGACCCCTGGTCCAACAGGAAAGACAAACATCCCGAAACAGACCCAGGGCACTAGTTAGAGACCCAGCCTAGTAAGGGACTTGCCAGCGTCGCTAGGTCCCTCTGCAGTGGGAGCTCTGTGCCCCATTCCAAGGCTTGTCCCAGGAATGCCCCTCCCCGTCCTGTCACAGTCCCCCAGCGGCTTCTGCCCGCTCCCCCTAATGGGGTGTCCCCCGCTTCGCACACACAGGTTGGCGGCTGGACCGTGGACCCCGTGTGCCTCCTCAGCTCCCTCTGCTCCCACCTCCATGGCGACTCCGCCCCCTCCGGGGCTGGCCAGCCGGCCCAGGTGAGTCACCCTCCTCCACCCCAGCCCCCAAACCATGGCTGAGTCTGGCTTTGGGGAGGATTATTTTTGGAGGGGGGATATTCAAGATTTTTATTTTGCATCCCTTTCTCTTTTAGGTAGGAGCCCCCATTTTCAGGGAACTTCTATGCCCTATATCCACATCTCCCATGCTCGTCTAATTTCCTGCCACTACCTCCCCAAATCTGGTTGGCTTTGGGGAAGGAATTTTTTGAGGGAGGATATTCAGGATTTAAATTTTTTGTTTTAATCCCTTGCTCCTTTAAACAGGAGTAGCTCCACCTTGCCCCATGGGTTTCCGGAGTCTCTTAAGCCCTCCCTCCACTGAAGATATCTTACCCCCATCCACACCCTACCTTTCCATTTCCAAGCAGACCCAACCTTCGCCTGATGTCTTTCCATCAGGAAGTTCTGCATGATGTCTCTCTCCCACCCTTCTTGCTTTGTTCAAGGCTTAGTCTCAAATTTTTAAGAGGACTTGGGCATCTGGCCACTTGTTCTGAACTTGTTCCCCTCTTCCTCATCAAGCCTCAGTGGCCCTGATGGGAAGATGGCTCTTAGCTTAGACAGGGGCACACTTAGACAGGATACCAGGGGCCCTGGGGTCCCAGCTAGGCCTGGACATTGCCACGGGAGAAAAATAGGCACCTGAGGCCCAAACGGGGAGAGGGACCAGGGAGTCAGAATTGCAATGGAGAGGGGGCAGCCCGGGCTTGACTTGAGGACATGCAGCTGCAGGAGGTGGCGGAGGGCAGTGGCAGGGAATCCAGTGGGTGGCATGGGTACTCAGTGCCTTACGCACCTTGCTCCCCCTGGAGAAGGACAACAAGGCTTGACTTTTTCAAGAGGAATTAAGAGAAAAAAATTGTGACTGCCCAGGAAATAAGCCTTCAGAGCACGGATGTTTTAGCTAAGTGTAACTCAAGTCTAGCAACAGATTGGCATGGTTGGCATCACTCACAGGACGTTCAGCCGATTCCTTTCCCAGCTCTCAGCCCCATCTTGGCTGAACTTGCGGGGACAAGGATGTGTCTGCCCCCAAGGCTGTATGGCAAGTGGGACAGACTTGTCCTGAGTGACCAAGTACGTGGTGGAGGCCAAAGTGGGGCTGGGACAGGGATGGTGATGGGGCATCTCGGGGCTGTGATAGGGTGGGGGTGATAGAGCGGAGTGAGGCTGGACTTGAGCTCAGTTGTCCCTGGTCATGGGGTTCTAGGCCCATCCACATCTGGAATCTGCTCTGATGGTGGAAGGGGGAGCTTGAGCAGACCTTTGCCCCGGGGCTTTGTGATTACTGAGGAGAGTGGCTGTGCACAGGATCTTGTCATCACCACATACTTAGAGCTTATCACACTCCCTTGTCCCCAGGCCTGAGTCTGAGGTTCCTTTTTGTCAAGTGCAAGACCAGAGATGTTCTGCAAAGGCTGGAGTCACACAGCAGGGCCAGATAGGAGGCCATCAAGGAAACTTAGGCACCCTCGGCCTCCCAGACTTGGCCAGGGATTAAGTCCTGAGAGAGTTAAATAAGCAAAGGTGCACAGCGGAGACCCAGGTGGGGAGAGGCTGTGGGCTCTGACGGTGGCAGAGCAGGAGGCAGGACACTGTCCTCTCCCCTACTCTACACCAGGCCAGGCCTTTAGGAATGGAAGCAGGACAGAGGACCCTGGGTGGGAACCAGAGGTTGGACTCCCCGCCGCAGCCCCTCCCCCGCTTCCACCAGGCTGTCTAACCTCCCTCCCTCCTGCTGCAACCCGAGTCCCGGGCTGCGGGCCGGCGTATCGGGTGACCGCGAGACGCAGCCACCAGCCTCCGCCGCTCCTTGGCGGGGCTGCGCTGGCGGGGCCGCGCCGGGGAGGGGGCCGAGAGAGGGAATGTGCACGGCGGCGCGCCGCGCGGCGCCAGGTGGAGTCGCGGTTACCGGGGCGACCGGGGCCCGGGCCGGCTCGGCGGCGGCGGCGGCTCTCGCATTGCAGCAAAGGGCACCGGCGGCCGCGGCGGCTGCGGAGGCGGCCGGGGGAGGGGAGAGCCCGGGCGGGTGGAAGCTGGGGGCCGCCCTCCCTCCCCCGCCCGACACAGGACCTGGGGCTGGGGGCCCCGCGGGTACACCTGTGGCCGCAGGTAAGGGGGAGCGGCGTGGGGGCCGGGATCACCGCCTCGGGTCCGGCGGGGGGCGAGGACACGGAGATGGGGGGGCCCCGCTCCGCAGCACCTACAGCCATCCAGGGGTGGAGGACTCTCGGGCCATTGCGGGTTCCCGATCTCTAAGAAACGCCTCCTCCCCTCCCCCACCGTATTAGGTGCCTTCCGCGTGGGCCGGGCCCCCACTCCAAAATGCGGCTGGTGCCCCCTCCCCCAACCTCAGGAAGTCATGACCTTCCCGGGGTGCACCCTCGCCTCCAGCGCAGCTCAGGTCCCGCAGCAGCCCCCCCAGCACCCACACTCTGCATTTGGGAAGGGGTAGGAGGTGAGGTGTCAATCCACACACCTGAAGGGGAGGGGAGTGCCTGTGTGTCGCGGTGGGAGCCTGGCGCCCGCGGGGGTGCGTCGCTTAGTCCCAGCCTGGGGGGCGGCTGTTTACGTGGACTCCCGTTCACAGAGTTGAGAGGTGGGTGTGTGCGCCCGTGCGTGCTGAGCCGGGGGATTACAGAGCCAGGTGCGGACCGTTGGGTGTCCTCCCTCCCTGGAAGATGCGTTGTCAGGGCTCGGGGCTGGAGGTCAAGGAGGGGTCATGCACTCACCTAGCTTACAGGGACGTCTGCCCAGGGGAGGAGAGACCTCAGCTGGCTGGATGAAGGCTCCCAAGGGGCACAGCCCTGCCCCTTCCAGGGCACAGGGGTTGGGGGGAAGGACCAGCTGCAGGGGGAAGGAGGAACCCCACCACCAGGGCTAGGGTGGGGGAGGGAGAGAGGGAGTTAACTCCTCAGGCCCAGAGGGGAGGAGGTGAGAAGAGGTGTTTCCTCTTCTCACCAGGGAGTTTGAGGATTCCCTGGTCCTGCTTCCTGGGGTCTTGGGAGAAGCTCCCACTCCCCCATTTCTAAAAGCCTGGTCCCTAGACATGGCTGGCTTCCATCTTCCCCTGTGGGGAACACCTCTCATTTTGCGCCAACTCCTGTAAGATTCTTCCCCACAAGTGGTTGCCCCAAGCAAGGTCTCTCCTACTCACCCCTTTCTTTATTTCCTCTTAGTGTCTTCTGGGAGGTGAGACCCCTCCCTGAGTATGGGGAGGGAGACAGCTTTGCCTTGGTATTGGAGGATTTTGCTTGAAGTGGGGAGCCAGATCTCTCCTGGGCCCTTCCTGCCCTCTGCCCTGCTCCCAGGGCAGTTTCTGGTGCTGGGAAGTTCCCCGGGGAGAAGGCCCAGAAGGCTGAGCAGTACTGGGTCCCAAGAGATGGAGGGACAGATACCAGACAAGAGTATTCGGAGACAGCCCCCTCCTCCCATGAGCTGATCCTATTTTATTTGCATTTGTTCCTTGTCACATATTTGTTGAGGGCCTGCTTATACCCCAGGCACTGTGTTGGGTACAGCAGGAGGAACAGACAACCAGGAAAAGAGTGAGGAGGTAAAAGGTGCTGGAAGTTGGAAGGGGAGTGGCTGGGAGTGTCCTCCCTTAGAGAACAGGGGAGGAGCCCTTTTCTCTCAGTCACCCAAGGCCGTCCCTTGGGTTAAAACCCTGGAAAGAGACAGAGACAGAGGATGGAGGGTTTCCCCAGAGACCTCCTCCCACTATGATTTCCCCCTTCAAGGACAGGGTTGCCAGAGACTATGTGTGTCATTCCTGGTGGGGCCGACATGAAAGAGGATCATTCTTCCCACTTTCCGGAGGGAGGACAGAGGATGGAGGGGGAGGACTCACTGACGTGCTCTAGAGATCAGAGCCCAAAGTCCCAGAATTTTGATCTCAGCGTCATTCATACATCCAAGTGACCTAAGCACAAACATAGCTCCTCTGCTATCTTTACCCTTTATTGGGGCTCAGCTGGCCTCTCCTATGGCACTGATGCCACCCAGTCCTCTCCATTGGCCACTGCTAGTGACCTGCCCCTTCCAGGTGACTGCCCCATGGATGCACACAACCTTAGGACTCTGGAGCAGGCCCATGTTGAGGCCACAGGCAGTGTGGCTGTGGCCAGGCCCTGTCCCTGTCTCCCTCCCAGGGGCACGAGATGGATCTCGGTCATCTGTACAAGGTACCCTGAGTGCAGCGTGTTGACATTGGTGACAGGGTAGGGAACAGGACATCTTCTGACTCTTTTGAATCAAGAGATCACCTCGCTGACACATGATGTCTAGGACATCATAGGCATGGGACAGTGGCAAGGAGGCCAGAGGCACCCTGACCTGACTAGCAGGGGGAAGAAGGGATGGACTTTCTCTTTGTATGTGGGTGGCTCTGAGGCCACCTGTGTGTATTGTGTGTGTTTCTGTAGCTGGCGTGTGTGTGTCTCGGTGTGAGTGGGGTGCGTATCCATGTCTCTGTGTTTCTGCGGCTCTGCGGGGTGATTGTGAGAGATTGTGAACAGTCAGAGCCGGGGGGGCGGGGTACACCTTCATGAACGACTGGGGATGGTCTACCTGTGGGTATCTCTGTCGCCCAATCGCTGTTTGTTTCTGGGACTGTTTCTGGCCGAGGTGGGCTTCTGTCTCAGCGCTTGGACCCTCGGTAGGAGTGTTTTTGTTGTGCTGGGTGTTTGTGGAGATGTCCTTATCTAAGGATGTGTCTGACAGTCTGAGGAGGCTCTGTGTGTGAGCCCGAGTGTGGTGGGGAGCTGGGGGTGTCCCATGGGGTGCCGCCTGTGCCTGGTGTAAGAATGGTGGCAGGAGAGGGACTCGAAGCCTCCTCTGCAGAGCCGTCCATCACTGCTGGGTCCGCAGACATGACTCTCATCATAAACCTCCGGTACCCTCTGCCTGGCTCTGCCTGCCACCCACGTGTCCATTCCCTCTGCCACACCCCGCCTTCCCAAGCCGCAGGCAGCTGTGGCTATGGCCTGTTACTTTAGTCCCTTACCTACCCTCCCCTCAGCACCTGTGGGCGCCCTGGCACCCATGGGGGTGGCTTCTGTCCATAGATTATTCCATTGGCTGGGGCACAGACTTTGCTATCCCTTTCTCCTGCCTGGCATGTGACTATTTTTTGTATTTTGGAGCCAATGCTGGGGGGATTGTGGCTCAGGTGGGGGTGGTCCTGGCAAATGGACCTCTTCTTCCCAGCTCTAGCCCTGCATCACCCCACCCCAGAGGTCTGCCTCGGGTACAGCCTCCATCCGGCAGCGCCCCTCAACTCCTCCCTGCCAGGAAAGCATTCAGGTGGCCCAGGACACACCCTGGCATGGTGTCCTTCCCCCATCAGGGACCCTCAAAATCCCTGTCCTCTGCCTGTGGCTCTGAGGCCAAGGGAATCTTGTCTGCTCGTGCCAGGCACCCCAGGGCCAGGCCATCTGCTGCCTCTGTCTTCCTGCTGAGGCTGGCACCGGTCAGCAGGGTGCCCTCGGCTTTGCCAAGAACCAACCCGGCCTCGGGGCTGCTCCTTCCTTGTCCTAAGCCATCTGGAATTGCCTTCTGGTCTCGAGGGAGGGTGGGGTGACCCTGGGTCGCTGTGAGAAGGAATCTCAGGCTCCACATTCTGGGGAGGTTAGAAGGGATGTGGGGACCCTCCTCTATCATCCAGCCAGCCACAGGGCATTGCCAGGTCCACTGTCCCCCCCCCAGCTGCCTGTACATCGCCCAGCGCATGAGGATACCTGCATCTGTAATCCAGGTCCGTCATGGACATGGCTCCCTGCCCTGGCCTTGGCCCAGCCGCCCTCCTGCACTCCCTGTGCCACCAGCCCTGCTGGGGTCTAGTTCTGATCCCGTTCTGCCCCACTCAGCTCTTCCTGCTTGTCCACCCAGTTAAGTCTAAGTACTTTCTCTCAGCATCTAAGGCCACCTATCATCTGGCCTCAGCCCCCTGCCCCCCCACCCCTTGTAGCCCAACCTGCCACCTTCCCAGGCTGCCCCCCAGCCTAAGCGGCCTGCGGAGTATTCCGTCAACCCACTTTCCATTCGCCCGCGCCTGGGCACTTGCCACACGGTGCCCTCTGCTCAGCGCAGCTTTCAGCTCAGTCTCCAGCTGCTCATTTTGCAAGACCCAGCTCAAATGCCACCTCTTCCGGGAAATTTCTCCTGGCCTGCCACAACCAGATGCCACTTCTCTGACCCCACAGCTCAGCTTTATCTCTGCCCCTCTTTTGACTGTGTCTCATGGGTTCCCTGTGTCATGGTCACAGTCCACTGTGCCTTTTCCTACCTGTTGCTCTCTAAGGGCCCTTACTATAGCTAGGAGGCGTGGCTTGTGAATATCTAGAGTGGCCTCCCCTTCCCCCACCAGCAAGCCTCGAGCCTGCTCAGGGCCATCCTGGCTACACCATGGTGTTCCAGGTCTTAGCAGAGAACAGGATATACGAGGCATGACTTCCTTCCTGCTCCTGGGAGGGTAGAGGGCACATGTCCCAGGGCTCAGTGCTGGGCTCCAGGGGTCTCTAACCACCCCCCTCCTCTACCCTCTCAGCCCCTTCATAACCATCTCTTCTCTTATTTCCATCAGCAGCCAAACTACTGGAGTTTCAAGGTCAGTGTGTGATGCTTCTGCTTCCATGACAACTGCATGTGCTCTCCCTCCCCTGCGCCCGCCCCTCCCTTGCTCATGCTTTGCACCGGGGTGCGCGTCGGCACGGGCACCTCCTGGTGTGGGCGGTGGGCCTTGGGGCTGCAGGCTGTGACTGCTGCTTTGGGAGAGTCTGGGTTTGCCTGCCAGGCATGTGGATCCAGAGTGGGAATGTGGGCTGGAAATGCTCAGTCCCCAGGCTTCCGCAGCCCACAAGGGGTGTGTTGGAATGAGAAGGGCTGCCTGGCATTTCCCCAGCCTGGGGAGATTGCTGGCTCTGAGTTAGGGGCCTGGACCCCAAGATCTTGTTGAGGGCCCTGTTCTCTGAACACAGATTTCACCTCCCAGGCAGGCCCTAGGACTACGATGAGTCCCTCATCCCTTTCTTCTCCCCATGATGGGGGAGCCTATTAGTGCCGGGCAAGAGATTCTCAGCCCCGCACCCCCAAACCTGTTGTCTAAGTGCAGGTCTAAGCTCAGGGATGGGTGCCTGCTGCCTCCTCTGGCAAATCTGGACTCTCCTGAGCTGGAGAGCTGTCTGCCCCCTCCAAGGGCATCCTGTGGATCCCTGGGGAGCACCCTCAGGCCCCTCTTCCACCTTCCCTGGCACCCAGGGCAGAGCCGAGTGAACTGACTGCTGCCTTCTTACTAGAGTCTCTGGCCGCTCGAGTCCTAGGCATCATGGCAAGGGCTGGGAGGCATCCATCCCAGACTCCGCACGTGTCTTACTTGCACGTGTTCTCCCCAGCACTGCCAGAATCCTGGAACCAGAGGACCCTGGAATCAGAATGGCAGTGTCAAGCACAGCCGCTTTGGAGGAGGCGGGAGAGGGCAGTGGTTAATGCATGGGTCTGAAAGCCAGGCTGTCTGGTAATGAATTCCATCTGCTGCTCACTAGCTTGGTGACCTGGGGCAAGTTACATAACCTCAGCCTCAGTTTCTCCTCTGCAAAGTGGAACGACAATGCCTGTATCACAGAGTTGTTGTAAAGATAGAAAAACTACAGTAAATGCACGTGTCTGGCTCCTGTCAAGCCTTACACGGTAGCCAACCTCCTTGGCTACCAGAATCATGGCTGCTGACTTGACTCTCATACCTGGAAATCAGAATCTCCATGGGAACTTGTCAAAAATCTTGACCCCACGGCCCCAACCCCGGAGATTCTGATTCAGTGGATGTGGGGTCCTGGAAAGAGTGTTTTTAAAAGCTTCCAAGGGATTCTTCCGCAAGTCTATGGACAGCCTCTGGGACCCTCAGATCCTAGTCTGACCACCCTACTCAAGGTTCCCTCTGTCTGACCTCTGACCAGGAGTTATCAGCTGCTCCCTGGAACACCTCCAGGGACAGGTGCTTACTGCCTCCCACGGCAGCCCCTTTCCTGTCTTTGCTTCAATCACTGTTCTGTTCTCTTGCCATCTCCCCCCTGGTCAGGAAGTCCTTCTGGATGTCTCGCTTTCCTCTGCCCTGTTGTCTCAGCCCAGGGATGGAGGGAAGTGCTGACAGGTTTTCCCTCTTCTCAAGAGGGTTTTCTACAAAGGCTGTGACAATGGGAGGTGTGCTCCACTAGACAGGAACTGGTGGAGCAGGGAATGTGAGCATCTCTTCTCCCAGGGCTCCTGCCTTCTTGGCAGTCAGCACCCCCCAGGATCCCTGCCCCACCCCCTTCATTCTGGCTCCTGTTCCATCTTCTTACTGGCACCTCATTGGCACCCCCGTGGCACTGCGGCCACCCCCTGTTTCTCATCCTTGCTAGCTGCCTCATTCTGCCTGAATTCTGTAGCCCCTCGTCCACACCAGCCTGGCAACCACTGACCTTTCAGTTGCCAGGCAACCCAGTGACCACCAGATCAGACCTGGTTCCCCACACTGCTGCAGAGTTCCCCGCCCTTCATCTGGGGCTGGAGAGGAGAGCAAGGGACACAGGCCGGCACTGGTGGTCAGCCTAGAGCTGAGCCACAGCATCTAAAGTCTGGGCACAAGCATCCCCTCCAAGCGGGCCCAGTTCCCATGCTGCCCTCCTCCTCCCAAGACCCACACCCACCCGCTGCTCAAGGCATGGTGCTGGATGCTGGAAGCCCTGTGATGTCCCCACATCTGACCTTCCATGTCCCCAAGCCCTCAAGGCCACCTTGGGGACAGCAGGGCACACTGCCCATCAGAGGAAGATGCTCTCTCTTTTCGAGAGTGCTGATCCAATTGGACGTTTAATTGAGTTAATACGAAGATGGAGATTAATTATGGGTTGATCAGGATTTGGGGAAAGAGGGAGCCGAAGAGGAAAATAAATCATTCCTTTTTAGAGATATTTTATTGTCTTTTTTTAAATTATAAAAGAAATATATTCTGATTGTGCAAAATTCACACAATTTTGTAGAGAAGTCTATAGAGGAAAAAAGAAAGCTGTCTCTCAACTCTGAGATAACCAATGTTAATGGTTTTAAGTAATTTGTTGTTAAAATAGACCATTTATTTTACAGAAAAATACAATTGGGCAGCATAATTTTTTCTTGATAATACATGTATATATATGATATATAATATATATATTCATACACGGAATGATGTAGGTCCGATCCACTATCTTACTCCCTTAAATAAATGAGTTTCAGTATAGCAACCAGGTTTGAGGGGAGGGACTAGGGTAGAATGGGAGGGGCTGTGGCCCTGAGTGACAACCCAGTCTGCAGCCAAAAGTGGGCACTTAAAGTGCAATTGAAATCATCTTGTGACTCCTCTCCCCCAAAGGAGAGAGCGCTCAGGCTGTCCTGTGACATCCTTCCTTCCCTCCCCGCAACCAGATATCAGCCTCAGCTCTAGCTTCGTGGGAGAGGCGGTGGCTGGGGCTCCTGGGGAGGCTGGCCAGGCTGGCTGGCTGTGGCAGCATGTGCCTTACAGGGAGGGGCTGAGGCCTGGCCCATGCGTCATGTGCACATGTGTGTCACACCAGGCTTAGCGTGTACATTGTGTGCACTGGGCGGGGAGTCTGTTTGAAACTGGGGTCCAGCTAGCTTTGAGGGGTTACCTTAAACCAAAGACATTGATTTCGGTGAGGAGCCCCACCTCCCAAAGCTGGGGTCCTAGGGTCCTAGCTCACTTTGCTTTCTCCACCCACCCTGCTTCCCGCCCCCACCCCCACCCTCTGAACTCCATGAAGAATAAATTTGCCGCTCACAAACCCGCCACTTAATTAATGTCTGGAACTAATGCCCCAATTTGTTCAACGATTCTGCTGCTCACCTCGGTGACAAATTTGTGTTGTTGTTCTTTGGAAGCTTAAAATAGCAGGTGCGCCCATGGCTTCTGCTAAAATGGTTTCTTGTCTGCTTTTCTGGCGTGCCTGAGTCCTTTGCCCACTCCTTACCTGCTGGGTGTCCCAGGGAGGCCAAGGCCCCAGAGAGGCTGGGGAACTCTCTTGTAGCCACACAGCGAGTCTGGAATGTGTGTGAGTGTCTCTGGCTGGTGGAGCCTCCCCAGGGCCTGGATGGGGGCAGTGGCAGGCAAAGAGGGGCTCATGCTTGGTTCCTCTCGCCCTCCCCTGCCCCTGCAGACCCGCAGCTCGCGCCACACTCAGGGAGCCCAGCCGGGGCTGGCAGACCAGGCGGCCAAGCTGTCGTACGCCTCAGCTGAGTCACTGGAGACCATGTCGGAGGCCGAGCTGCCCCTGGGCTTCAGCAGGATGAACCGCTTCCGACAGAGCCTGCCTCTCTCCCGCTCTGCCAGCCAGACCAAGCTGCGCTCGCCAGGTAGTGCTCACCCTGTCCACCCACCCTCCCTCCCAGCCGCAGGCTCCTCCCTCCGCTCTTCTCCCCTCCACATTCATCCCCTACACCACTCGGTCTCTTCTCAGGCTCTGCCGCCCTTTCCAGCCCCATCTGCCCCCAGCAGCGCCCCCACCCCTTATCTCTCTCCCCCCACCCCTCTCCCTCAGCATCCCCTGCCTAGCCTTTCTCTGCAAGGCACCTCTCTCCCTCAGCTTCCTTTTGTCTCCCTGGGCAGTCCCTCCCCCCCTCATCCCTTCCTTCTCCCCTCTCTTCCATCTCGAACTCTCTCCAATCTCTCTCTCAGCAGCCTCTAACCTTCCCCGACTCCCTCAGTTTCTACCCCACCTGCTCCTGCCCCAATTCCATTTCCTTGTCTGGGCTGCAACTGCCTGGGGTCCAGTGGGTGCCTGCCCCCCCGCCCCGCCTGCAGCATGAGGGGTGCCTGGGTGCACCTGCACTCGGGGGCGGCGTCGGGCCTCAGACCCTGCCTCTGCGGGGCCAGCGCAGCTCCCGAAGGCTCCCCTCGCTCTCCTGGCGGGCGGCGTGGTGGCGACGGCGGTGATAGCGAGCGCGGCATCTCCTTCGCAGGGGTGCTGTTCCTGCAGTTCGGGGAGGAGACTCGGCGCGTGCACATCACGCACGAGGTCAGCAGCCTGGACACGCTGCACGCACTCATCGCGCACATGTTCCCGCAGAAGCTCACCATGGGCATGCTTAAGTCGCCCAACACCGCCATCCTCATCAAAGACGAGGCTCGCAACGTCTTCTACGAGCTGGAGGACGTCCGGTGGGTGCGGCCTCAGGGGCTGGGTGGACTTCCCCACACCCCTCCTCTGAGGGATGCTCGACCCCGCTGGCCCTTCCCCAGTCCCCTCCTGACCCAACTTAAGTCTCCCCGTCCTCCCAGAGCCCTACCGTCCCGCCCCCTTCCTCGGTCCTCCCAGCCCCCTCCTTTCTAACTCATCCACCCCTGCGGGTTCCCTTTGGCTTGCGCTAACCTGAAAATGCCCTGAGGCCGAGGAAGCGGACCGGGTGGAGGCTGCTGGGTGTGTGCGTTGGTGGCGGGCAGCCTGAGGCACCAGATCCATTGAGAGAAGGACTTAGGAAGGGGCTGGGGTCCTGGTGCCTCTTGCCGCCCCTCTTCTCTCTGCCTGGAGTAGCCTCGTCATTGTGCACTGCTGAGGGATGGATGGTGACCCTCTCTTCCCCCCTCCCCCCAGGGATATCCAGGACCGCAGTATTATCAAGATCTATCGGAAGGAGCCACTCTACGCTGCTTTCCCTGGCTCACACCTCACCAACGGGGACCTCCGGGTATGGCGGGGGATGCCCAGGGCATTGGGGAGGCTGGGCGGATGGGGCCCAGGCGAGCAAAGTCTGGGCAGTTGTCACCGGGGACCAGGGCCAACTGTGGAGGAGGGATTTTCTAAGTGTCAGGGAGAAGATGCTGGCTCCTCAAGCAAGGGGCAGTGGTCCCCTTTGTGACCAGCCCTCTGGGGTTCCGGGGCTGTTTTCTGCGCAGAGAGAGATGGTGTACGCGTCGCGGGAGTCGTCGCCCACGCGGCGCCTCAACAACCTGTCGCCAGCGCCGCACCTGGCTTCCAGCTCGCCGCCGCCCGGGCTACCGTCGGGGCTGCCGTCAGGGCTGCCGTCTGGCTCGCCGTCGCGCTCGCGCCTCTCGTACGCCGGCGGGCGCCCACCCTCGTACGCCGGCAGCCCGGTGCACCACGCGGCCGAGCGGCTGGGGGGCGCCCCGGCCGCCCAGGGCGTCAGTCCCAGCCCCAGCGCCATCCTGGAGCGGCGCGACGTGAAGCCGGACGAGGACCTGGCGAGCAAGGCGGGCGGCATGGTGCTGGTGAAGGGCGAGGGCCTGTACGCCGACCCCTACGGGCTGCTGCACGAGGGCCGTCTGAGCCTGGCGGCGGCCGCGGGCGACCCGTTCGCCTACCCCGGGGCCGGCGGCCTCTACAAGCGCGGCTCGGTGCGCTCGCTCAGCACCTACTCGGCCGCCGCGCTGCAGTCCGACCTGGAGGACTCGCTGTACAAGGCGGCGGGCGGCGGCGGCCCGCTCTATGGCGACGGCTACGGCTTCCGCCTGCCGCCCTCGTCGCCGCAGAAGCTGGCCGACGTGGCGGCGCCCCCCGGAGGCCCCCCGCCGCCGCACAGCCCCTACTCGGGGCCACCCAGCCGCGGCTCGCCGGTGCGCCAGTCATTCCGCAAAGACTCGTCCTCTTCTGTCTTCGCCGAGAGTCCCGGAGGCAAGACCCGCAGCGCGAGCAGCGCCTCCACGGCCGGAGCACCCCCTCCGGAGCTCTTCCCCGGGCCTGGGGAGCGCTCGCTCGTTGGGTTCGGGCCGCCAGTGCCAGCCAAGGACACGGAGACCAGGTGAGGGACACTCGCCAGGCCTCAGGGCTGTGGGAGTGGGGAGAGGGGACACCGCAGAGTCCTTGGCAGGTGTGTGTCTTGGACTCAGAGTAGTATTGGATGTGGCCTGGAGGGCACTGGAAAGACCCACCTGCCATTTTCTTGCTTTCTGGGCCACCCGAAGGGGTGGGCGAGAGGTCCCAAGATGAGGACCCTGGATACTGGGGTTTGCATCCATTTTCTGAGCCTGTTTCTCCAACTGTGAAATTGAGGGGCTGAACCACTCCTTTTAGTGCCTTTCTAGTGGGGACACAGAATTTGCAGCCATGAGAGCTGTCCAGCACAGGGCCAGCTGAAGTCCATTAGGGAGGAGGGTGCTGGTAAGAAATAGGGATGGCAAGAGCAGCACGTCTGGTTATCTATCCTCCAGAATAGGGAGCCCTTGTCAGCACGCAGTCCCCTCCTAAGGGCGCAGGGCTGGAAGAGGTAACCTCTGCCCTTGGGCAGCACTGCTGAGAGGTGAGGAGCACCCATTCGCCTTTGCATAGCAGGCACTGCCAAGGGTACTGTTGATACCAGGTTGGGCAAACCTAGTTTCTACCCTGGTCTATTGGGGAGACACAATAAAAATGCTGCACTTCCCTTGGGTGGTGTAGGGTTCCTTAGGGCTACTGGAACTTTCAAGCCAGAAGAAAGGCACAGCAGGCAGGGGAAGCATGTGCCAGGGCGTGGAGAGGTCAGGGTGGGCCTTAGGGAGACAGTGGTGAGAGATGGGGGGCAGTGCTGTGGGCTTGATCCTTAGACTTTGGAGCCTTTTGAATTGTCCTGTGTTCTGGTCACCCGGCAGGGAATGGTGCTTGTTCTGGTTATCAATCTTAGCAATAGGGGGCTGGGCAGGGGACTGGGCAGGAGGGATCCTATGCTCAAAGGAGAGGTTGCTCAGAGCTCCCTTCCTCCCCAGGGAGCGCATGGAGGCCATGGAGAAGCAGATTGCCAGCCTCACAGGCCTGGTACAGAGTGCTCTACTGCGAGGCTCAGAGCCTGAGACCCCCAGGTGAGGCCCCTCTCCCAACACCACTGGCAGGGCCTGGGGTTGGGGCAGGAGAAAGCGGGGATGGGCATCAGGAGCACTGGGCTGAGCTCTGCCAATGTCTCACTGGGTGACCCTGGATGAGTCCCTTCCCTGCTCAGGGACTCCATCCTGAGATCAGAGAGCTGGAGAAGATTACAGCTAAGGTCCTACCCAGCTCTGACAGTCTGGGGCTGGCCTGGCCCCCCTGATGGCTGTCTTTTCCCCCCTGTGCCACAGTGAGAAGATTGAAGGCTCCAATGGAGCAGCCACCCCCTCAGCGCGTGAGTGACCCTCCCCCCCCCCACAGGTCCTTGTCCTCTCAGAGCCTCAGTTTCCTAATCTGTAAGTGGGGTTTAAACAATAACTACATTGGGCTTTCAATGGATAAATAAGTAGTCACCTTAGCCGGAGATGTATTTTCCCTGGCACTTTGCTCCCCACAGTTAGGACTGACCAGCACTTGGGACAGGGAGTCAGAGCCATGTGCCTCTCAGGCAGCCGTGTGGGGTCAGGGAGTGAGTGAGATCTTGCCCAGCCCCTCCCAGGCTCATGATTTGTTCCCTTTCTCCCATCCTCGTGGTCCTTCTCTGCAGCCGGCGGCTCAGGCAGCCGGAGCAGCGGGGCCACCCCCGTGTCCGGCCCTCCCCCGCCCTCGGCCAGCACTCCTGCAGGGCAGCCCACTGCTGTCAGCCGTCTGCAGATGCAGCTGCACCTGCGCGGCCTGCAGAACAGCGCCAGTGACCTGCGCGGCCAGCTGCAGCAGTTGCGCAAGCTCCAGGTACAGCCCCTCCCCTCGCCCCACCCCCACCCCGCCCCACGTACTTGCCGAAACTCCTTCCCACAAGTCGCGCCCCATCCCCTCCTCCTTCGTCCCTCCCCCACAGAGCCGTCCATCCTCCACAGAGCTGTCCCTCGCTGTTTACTGGCCCCTCTCCGAACCCTTTCTCCTCCTCCCCTTCCTCGAGCCTCCCCTACCCTCTGTCGCTGAACCTCACTCCCTCACCAAGCCCCGGCTCCTCGCCCATATGCCCCTTACTGAGTCCTCCTTCCCCAGTCTCCACTGCCCTCCTGGAGCCCCAGTCCACCCACAGAGCCCCCTCCCCCTGTCAGTATCCCCCAGGGCAGTTCCAGTACCTTTCTGCCAAGCATCCCTTTTCCCCATTTGGGCGGGCGGGAGCCCTTCCCCCGAGTCCCCTCAGCTCCCCCTTCCTGAGCCCGGACAGCCTCCCCCGTCCCGCCCGACAGATGGTCCCACCTGTCAGGAGACTGGCATCAATGTGCCCGCTCCTCGAGCGGGCCCAGGGCCCGTCAGGTGAGGATAATGAACAGAGACAGGCTGGGGATGGGGCAGAGAATTGCCATCTGGGCAACGGGTAAGATCTCGCCCATCCCCGCCATTCGGGTTTGGAACTGCGTTAGATCCATCATTAACCTAGTCTTCCTGTCCCATCCACAGAAACCCTATCAAACCCCACCGCTTGAGTCCTTCATTCCAGTCCCGTCCCCACTCAGGGCTGCTCAAGCCACAGCCATGCAGCCATTCTGTAATCAGGGCCCTACCTGGCCCCACCCGTCCCTCAAATATTCCCATCCCCTTCTCCTCCTGCCTCTGTATTTCCCTAGAACTTAACTTTGTCTTCCGCCCCCGACAATCCCACCCCTTCGCTGCTGCTCTTGGCCACAGCTATGCAGCCGCACCTTCTGCGCCGCCGTCCTGCCTCAGTTCCCCCTCGGTCCCTGCCCCCCCCACCATCGCCATCCCACCCCGTCGCTGAGGCTTGAGGCCAAGCCTAGAAGCCGCATCTTCTGCGGAGCCCCGCCCTGCATTGGGCTGCGCTCTACCCGCCTTCTCCCGGGCCTTGCCCTGCTGCGCGCTCCACTCCCTCCCACCCGGGTCCATCCGTCCCTCGCGCGTCCCGCAGCTGCAGAACCAGGAGTCGGTGCGCGCGCTGCTGAAGCGCACGGAGGCGGAGCTGAGCATGCGCGTGTCGGAGGCGGCGCGGCGGCAGGAGGACCCGCTGCAGCGACAGCGTACCCTGGTGGAGGAGGAGCGGCTGCGCTACCTCAACGACGAGGAGCTCATCACCCAGCAGCTCAAGTGAGGCGGGGCCCGCTGCGGAGGGAGGGCGCAGGTTGCGGCCGGCCGCGGTGACCTCCAACCTGGTTTCACTGGGAGGCGCGCCTCCCTTCCTTCTGAGTCATAGGCCACGCTGGTCTGTTCTGAAGCCTGACTTCATTCTCCTTTGGCCTGATTTCTCTGTGACCCACAGACCTTTGACCGGCTGGCATAAGTCCTGATTTCTGTTTTTCTGGCTTGACGCCTGCTTTTGCTATGGTCTTGCTTCGTAATCATCCACAATCTGCCTTTCTGTGGCTGCAGCTTCACTCTCATGTGGCCACCTGCGCCATTTCCTTCCGCCCTCTGCCTGCTTTTATGCTGGCCTGTGACCTGTGCAACCCGACCCTCAGGTAGAGCATTCGGGTGGAGCCAGGCGTTGCCAACCATGCAGCTTGGTCATTACCAGCCACCATTGGGAATCTAATTCCCTGATCTCTGAGACCCGGTATCACCAAGGAAACCCCTCTTTCTCTTAGTGCGGCTGAAACGGGGCTCTAGTGTAACAGAGAACACCCGGCTTCCAAATGCTTAGACATGGAGGGGTTAACAGAAGACAGTCTTCTGATCCAAATTTAGCAAATGAATGTCTGGCCATGATTCCATTGTCTGGCACCTTTGAAGGGAGAAGCTGCCTTTCACCGTCCATTCAGGGACTGAGCACCCCCACCTCACTGCTTTCCCTTGTCAGTTACTGCTCCTTCCTGTGCCCCCCTCATGGTGGGACAGGATGCTGGGGGACCCGGGGTCCAGCTCCAGCACTGAGGGGCTGCGTGATCAGGGCAGTTCCTGCCCCCTCTCTGTGCCCCAGTATCCTCATTTGTGCCCAATATTAAGATTTTTGTGGTTCTTTTCAGAGAGGGGTTGGGTTGTACTGGCCAGCAGCTCAGGGAGCCTGGAGAGGCTGCCCAGCTTCCTCACGGAGTCATAAATGAACCTCTTGCCAGAGGCTCCTTGAGAAGGGTCACTGCCCCTTAGCCTGGGGCCCACACAGTCTGATGGCGCATGTGCATTTCAGCAAGGCACAAGGCAAAGATTCCCATGACACCATGCGGCTGAAATGAAGTAAAGGGCCACACTATGTGGAAATAAGCAGCAGCAGCCACCCTGTCACTCTAGGTATGATAGCTTAGTGACAACTCCAGCCAGATCTCCAAGCACACTGGCAGCTGCCATCCCTCTCACCCAGGGCATTCCATTTACCCAACTTTCCTGTCCTGTCCTTGTTCTTTTCCATTCAGCATAGAGGAGCTGGGTTGGAATTTTCAAAAGGAACTTTACTAAGACATTAAAGGAAAATTAAAGGAAATATAAAAGCACAAAGGCAGACGAGATGAAAGAACGAATTGATGCTACCATCATTATAAGTGTCTGATCCTTGGCTCCTGGGGGCCTCGGTTCACCAGGAACACCCAGAAGCCCCCCCATCCTGTTATAAAACCCATTATTCAGACTGCTCACTTGAGAGAGCTTGAGACCTGCACTACTGCTTCTGGAATGTGGCTCCTGCCTCTTTGGGGTGGGGCAGGGGCTGGGTTGCCTACTGGCCCTGGTGTGGGTCTGGCCTGGCCATGAAGCCCCCCCTGCTCCAGCTCCCATAGGCTCCCCAAATATTAACCCTGCAGGCCCTGCCGAGCTCTGCTCTGGCTGCGGCGCCCACGTGCTTACTCTTTTCCCGCTTTGCTGTGCCCCTTCCTCTTTTCTGGCATCCTGCTAGAGATTAAGGCTGGTTCTGTGTTTCACTCTGCTCAGCTCACTCGCCTGCTCATCCAGCTCAGCACCTGAGCTCTAACTGGACATTGCCCGAAAGGGCAGCCTCTGCTGACTGAGACCTTTTGGGTCCTTGAATCAACCTTTGCCAAACCCAGGGCCAGCTTTATAGGCACGACACCTGTGTGGTCACACAGGGCCCATGCTCAAAAGGGCCCCATGCTTGGTTTAATGTTCTGCTATCACTGTCTTGAAATTCTTATTAATTTTTGAACTAGGGGCACCATTTCCATTTTTCATGGGGCCTCGCAAATTATTTAGCTGCTTCTGTCCTGATCCTCCCCCTCTTGACCCCTCCAGGACTAAACTGGGTCTGGAAAGCGCAGCCACTCTCTGATCCAGTGTCTAGGCCAGCTGGTCTGGGACTCATTTGCAGAGCCTGCTCAAATTAGGGGCTCCTAAACTTTAACAGATTGGATGGTTAAAAAATCAAGGCACCGATTGAGCCTATGGGTGGTCTGGTTCCTTCTGCCTGAAGGTTGCAATGCTGCCTCCTCCTGAAGGCTTCTCTGAGTCCTTTAAATGAGGGCTTCTTCCCCTGCATAATGATGTTGGGGAGTGACAGTTTTATAAAACCAGCACAGCCTGGGCCAGTCTGGTGTCACACATACAAGCAGGGGAGAGTTGGTCTTTCCTATGTGGTGGAGCAAGGGCTGGAATAGGACAGTGGGGGAGTGCGTGTGAGTGATGTGAGTCCAGTGTGGAAGTGAGGTGCAGCAGAACCGATGGCAGAAGTCAGATGTGAGTAGGTCCTGCTTTGCCACAAAATAGTTGTGTGACCTTGGACTAGTTAATCTCTCTGCCTCTTTTATTCCTTTTTATTATGCCAAAGCCTTAGTTAGGGTAGCTAATTAATTAGTTAAGCTTAAATGCTGTAATAAATAAGCTTCCAAATTGTATAATGGTTCAAAAGTAATAGACATATCTTTCTTCTTTCACATCAAACAGTATTGGATAGATTAACAGGTTGGCTCTCCTCCATGCAGTCATTCAGGGATCTAGGCTGGTGGGGGTCTGCCATCTTTAACATGTGCTTTCCAAGATCACCCAGAGAGTTTCCAACCCACCAGAAGGAGAAAGGAGCATGGAGGAGCTTACATGGGAGGCTTTTATGGGCCAGGTCTGGAAGTGGCATGTACCCGTTCCACTCATATTCCATTGGGTAGACGTTAGTTGAATGGCTATTTATGCAAAGGAGGCTGAGAAATGCAGTCTCCTCTCTGAGCCAGTGTTTGTCCTTGTGTAAATGGGAGTTAATGTCTGTTCCCACCTCCAGGATTTATTTTGAGGATTAATTAAAGTAATGAAACTGAAGGGCTGTGTGTAGCACCTGGCATGCAGTAAGTGCTTAATACAAGGTAGCTCTTTAACTGGTAGTGCTGAGTCACAGGGATTTTGCCCTTGACTCCAACCTCATCTGTCTTTTCCCCTGCTAGTTGGATGAAGATGTACAAGGCATGCTGATAAGATTTACTGATGACACAGAGCTTTAAGGGGGAGCAAATCTGTTGGATGGTAGAACTGAGATTCAGAAGTTGTTCACACCTGGACTGAGCTGAAATCCAACAGATGGGATTTGACAGGAATGTATGTAACATCCTGCATGTGGGTCAGGGATGTCAGTGACTTAGGCCCAGAACTGAGATGGCCTACCCGGGCAGCAGCTCCTTCTTTCACTTGTTCATTCACTGCACAATTACTTACCAGACATCTACTCTGCGCCAGGCATCGTGCCAGGTGCTGGGAATCGGAGATGCATCTGGAAGACATGGTCCTTGCCTGCCTGGCGCTAATGGTCCAGAAGGCTGCAGAGCCCAGCAAATGGGAGCTTCAGGGATTTGGGGGGCAGGAAGCAGACCCCCAACTCCAAGTGAAGGGACGAGGCAGAGCTTCCTGAGAACAAGTGGAAATTAGCCCGTGGTGTATGTGTGTGTGTGTGTGTGTGTGTGTGTGTAAAGATGGATGGAATATTCTAGGCAGACAGAATAGCATTATAAAGGGTGAGAGAGGGCGGCACATGTAAGGACCTCAGGGAAGTTCTAAAGGGCTCTAAATGGTAGCAAGCCAGGTGGCGGCAGGGTGTGCAGCTCCATGGAGAGCAACCTCCAGGGACGAGCCTTAGCCGCCTGCTTTCCCATCTGCATTAGCTTATTTCATCCTCCTAATGAGGAACTCTTGTCATCCCCAGTTTTTGGATGAGGAAGTTGGGGCCCAGAGATATTAGGTAACTTGCCTGGGATCTCTCACTGGGAAGGGCTGAACTGGGATTGGAGCTTGGATCTATCTGACTCTAGAGCCAAGTTTTCAACTACAACCCTTGTGCCCTTCTTGGGGGCACCGAAGACTTGGGATTTTAGCCTCAGACTGATGGGATCCACTTAGGGTTCAATGGAAGGGATGGTGACCTGGTCTGATTTACATTTTAGAAAGTTGTGGGGTCTTAAATGACACAAGGTCCACAGAGATCAATGAAACTCGAAAGCAGCTTTGGCCTCAAGGAAAGAGGCTGAGTGGCTGGGTCATTTGAGAAAAGACAGGTGGACATGATAGTGTCCCCTCAGACAGGAGACCCCTCGGGGGCAGGTGTCACTGCCTCCAGTTCTCTGAAAGGCTGCCACATTCTTTGCTGCTTCCTTGGCAGAATGAGAAGGGGCTGCAAGTCACAGGAAGGATGTTTGGGCTAATGTTGCAGAAGAGCAGAGTTTCCTGGGGCGCTCAGGGTACCTCTCAGGGAGCTCTTCTGAGGTCTCCTCCCCTCTGAGACTCGGCATTGCTGATTTCACCTGGGCACGTGGCCTGTAGCTGGCTTTTAATTTTTGATCTAACCAGTGGCCTGATTTCTTTCCAGCTGCCCAATTTCAGGGGGCTGGGCTGGGGCCAGAGGGGCTGAGAGGGTCTCTCTGTGGCTGCAGTGACTTGGAGAAATCGGTGGAGAAGATCCAGAGGGACATGTCCCACAACCACCGGCTGGTGCCTGGCCCCGAGCTGGAGGAGAAGGCGCTGGTGCTGAAGCAGCTTGGGGAGACACTGACGGAGCTCAAGGGTGGGTCTGGGGCCAGCGAGCATGGCACACGGTCCAGGGTGGGAATGCCTGCTGCATTCCTGCCATCACCCCTGTCCTCCCCGTCCTCAGTGCTCCCTCTGGCTCCAGCTCACTCCTTCCTGTGCCCCCAGCTCACTTCCCAGGCCTGCAGAGCAAGATGCGGGTAGTGCTGCGTGTGGAGGTGGAGGCAGTGAAGTTCCTGAAGGAGGAGCCCCAGCGCCTGGATGGACTCCTCAAGCGCTGCCGTGGGGTCACAGACACGCTGGCCCAGATCCGAAGGTCATTCTGTCCCTGACCTCTGATTTCCCATGGGGTCACACACTGGGCCCAGATCCATAGGTCAGCCTGACCCCTTATCCCGACTCCCCCAGACGTTGGTCAACTCTGGCCTTTGACCCCTTGCATGCCGTAGGCTCTGCTTTGCCTCATACTGGGGGCAGTCGCCCCTCCCCAGGCCCTCCCATCTCTCCTGCAAGATCCCAGAGGCCTTATCACACCCCACCTCCCTCAGGCCAGCCTCCCCTCAGAAGGGGCCGCCACCCTGCTGGCCTCACAGCTGCTCCTAACTCTTTCAACCCCAGGCAAGTGGACGAGGGCGTGTGGCCACCCCCCAATAACCTTCTGAATCAGTCCCCCAAGAAGGTGACGGCCGAGACTGACTTCAGCAAGAGCTTGGACTTTGAAATGCCACCCCCCAGCCCCCCGCTGAACCTCCATGAGCTGAGTGGGCCGACTGAGGGAGCCTCTCTTATCCCCAAGGGGGGCAACCCCACCAAAGGCCCGGACACTCCTGGCAAGAGAAGCGTGGACAAAGCTGTGTCCGTTGAGGTGCTGGGGCCTGGGATTGGGGGTGGGGGCCGGGTTCGCATGTTCTCATCACCACCCTAGGGTGGGAAGTGCCAAACGTGTAGGTCCTTTCTCTAGGAGGAGGAGGGTCAGTTCCCTAATGGAAGTCTAAGAAGCATAATGAGGGTGATATTAGTCCTGCTAGACAGCAAGCATATTCTAAAGCTATAATAATCAAAGCAGTGTGGTGTTAGCTTAAGAACGGACTGTGATCAGTGAAACAAAACAGGATGTCCAGAAACGGTCTCAGTGTGACAAGAATGTAGTGCATAATGAAGAGGCATTGGTGACCGGCGGAGATAATGTGTAACATTCACGGAGAAGGCGGAGGGGGTGGGGGGCGGGGGGCAGGATCAAATGTGAGGCTTCCTTTTCTATTCCTTGCATGCCACTGGGGGGAAGAAGTGAGGCCCCAGAGGTCCCTGAGCAAGGCAACCGCCTCCATCCTGACTCCCGGCCCCCCTCTCAAGGCTGCGGAGCGGGACTGGGAGGAGAAGAGGGCAGCCCTGACCCAGTACAGCGCCAAGGACATCAACCGGCTGCTGGAGGAGACGCAGGCAGAGCTGCTCAAGGCCATCCCTGACCTGGACTGTGCGAGCAAAGCCCACCCAGGCCCAGCCCCCACCCCAGACCACAAGCCCCCCAAGGTCCCCCACGGCCAGAAGGCAGCTCCCCGAACGGAGCCCAGTGGGAGGAGGGGCTCAGGTATGGGGGTGGTAGGGGTTGGTGAAGAGCCCAGAATGGGGAGCCCCATCCCCAAGCACTGTCAGGATGATGGGGTGGGGGAGGGGGGCACTGGGGAGTCAGAATCATTGTGGTTGAGCTGCCAGAGAGGGTGGCTCTGGGACATCAGCCACCTGCTGAGGGGAGACCCAGAAGGACAGGGTGAGCTGGACTCCACCCAGGGCTTTTCCCACTACCCTGAGAGCTGCTGAGAGGACCACACAGGGGAACGAGCAGGTCCAGGCAGAGCCATCCGCCTGAAAGTCTTGACTGAGCATGTGCCACCAACCAGGCTGTGCTGGGGACGTGCCGCAGCACTGATATTGACACTCACACAGCCTGTGAGCTCATGGGGAGGCAGAAATCCAGACCAGAAGTAGCAGTCATCATTCATTCATTAATTCATTGCTGCAACACCTATTTGTTAAGTACCTACTGTGTGCTAGGTGCTGGGGATAGAGAGATAAGACATGCTTTTAAGGAGCTCCAAATTTAGTGAGGGATGGTTCCACAGGGTAGTTCACGCCTGTAATCCTAGCACTTTGGGGGGCTGAGACAGATGGATCACTTGAATCCAGAAATGTGAGGTTGCAGTGAGCTATGGTGACGTCACTGCACTTTAACGTGGGAGACAGAGCAAGATCTGTCTCAAAAACAAAAAGATTTAGTGGGGAAATAATACTAACGTGTGTTTATCATGCACTTACTATGCAATAAGAACTGTTCCAAATGCCTTTTATGTATTAATCCTTATAATTTCACAACAACCCCAGGAGGCAGATATGGTAATTATTCCCATTTTACAGATGAGGATACTAAGGCTCAGAATGGTTAAGTGATCTGTCCCAAGCCATACCTAGCCTGTAAACCAGGAGTGGAATGCAGGTGCTAAATGCAACGGCAAAGGCGAGTGCTGCGCTGTGCCATCCTACAGGAGGCCCTGCAAGGGCAGGAGGGCTTCCCGGAGGGGGAGACTTTCCACTGGAGCCTTGGAAATGAGTAGGCACTTCCTGGCCAGTAAGAGGGCATTCCAGGGAGAGGGACCTGGCAGGTGCAGAGGGTGCTGGACTAAGGAGCTTCGACAGGGTTTGGGGTGTTAGGGAGCTGCTGCAGGATCAAAGGCAGGGAGTGTCACAGTTAGAGTGACCGCTCAGCTGGTTGCCCTGGAAACAGGGCTGGAGGAGGAACTGGAGTTAAGGGAGAGCCAGGTGGGTGGGGCAGGGTTCAATGTGGAAAAGCCACAGAGCTGGGTCCAGGGCTGAGGGGCAAAGGAAGAAGCGGGGTTAGAGCAGGGTCTCCAGCTCAGCCTGTGCAGGAGTCACCAGGGTCTCCTAAACTGCGGATTCTGGTTTAGCAGCTGGGGGTGGGGCCTGAGCTGCATTTGGGACAAGCTCCTCTGGCCCAGGGGCCACCCTTAGTAGTGAGCCATTGGAGGGCTCTAAGGGGAGGCGGGACAGAGCCAATTGCAGGGGAGATGAGAGAAGTAGGGGGGCCCCTGTGTTCTCACCCCTGAGCCTTCCTCTCTCCTCCTCCTGGTCCTCCCGGGAGTCAAATGTAGTGTGTTGGTTCCAGGGTTGCGGGTCCCCTGACCCCCAGCCCCTTGGCTGTCTGCAGATGAGCTGACAGTGCCCCGATACCGCACGGAGAAGCCCTCCAAGTCGCCCCCGCCGCCCCCTCCCCGCCGAAGCTTCCCCTCCTCCCACGGCCTGACCACCACGCGCACCGGAGAGGTGGTGGTCACCAGCAAGAAAGACTCGGCCTTCATCAAGGTACCACTCCCACCTTGGGCAGGGGACCCGGAGGTTGAGTTAGGGTGAAGCCTGAAGTGACCTCTGGAGGCCCTCTGGGCTGGAAGAGGGACCCCTTTCTCAGAGGAAGTGGAAGGAAAGAGGGCTTGGACGGTGGTGACTCTGTCCTTCTAGCGTGGGATCCTGAATATGTGTATTTGCCCTAAGTCCACTCCGGGCCCCTGCAGGGGACAGCAGACGTGACAGATGAGAAGCTGGGGCAGGGGAGAGATGGGACCTAGGGGGTGAGCTGGGGCTGGGGGCGCAGAGCCCGGTCTTGACAGGGGTCCCGGGCCTTGCAGAAGGCCGAGTCCGAGGAGCTGGAGGTGCAGAAGCCCCAGGTGAAGCTGCGCCGGGCTGTGTCCGAGGTGGCCCGCCCGGCCTCCACCCCGCCCATCATGGCCTCTGCCATCAAGGATGAGGACGATGAGGATCGCATCATCGCAGAACTGGAGGTGGGTCAGGGCGCACCTGGCCCCCCAGGCCTCAGCCGGGCCCCCTTCCCTGCCAGGCTGCCCCCAGGCGAGGTGGCCGGACTGGGCAGCTGGATGGACGCAGGGTCCCCACGCTGAGTGCTGGCTGTGCAGGACCCCCACCTTCCTGCCTCCGTTTCTTCTCCACTGTAAAATGGGGGGGGGGTCTAAAGTCTCTCCTTGAAGGTTTGAGCTTTTTTACTGTAGTCTCTGAGACCCCCCCCAAGTGCCCCAAGACCCCCTATACTCTGAAAGCCCCGTACCTGAATATTCTGAGATTGCTGAGTGCTGAGAGCCCCATCGTGAGTGTGCTGAGACCCTCAGGCCCAAGCGCCTTGACTCCCCCAGTGCTGGAAGTCACCATGCTCAGTGTCCGCGCACCCACCCCAGCCCTGGTGCCTGGAGCCCCTGGACTGCCGGGGTCTCTGTGGGAGGAGACCAACTGGGGCAGGCTGGGCCAGTGGCCGTGGTGAAGGGCCAAGGGGTGAGGCAGGGGGCCCAACGCCATCCAGGCCACCCTCCCCTTGGGTGCCTGCACCCCCATCCTCCCTGGTGCCCCTCCTCCAAACCTGCCCCCACCTTCTGCTCCTCAGGTGTTTGAGAGAAGCTCAGTGTCTTCCCTCCCCCCCACGCCCCGCTGCCAGCCGATCCCCACCTTGCTGTCCCCCCAGGACCTGGGGCCCCCCAGGGGCTCAGCCCCGGGCCCCACACGGAAGGTAACGGGGCTGCCCACTTCTCACGGCTCTCTCTCTGCCTGTGCCTCCACCCTCCACCGCTTCCTCGCCTCACCTCTCACGCTGACCCGCTAAAACGCCAGCCACGGTCCCAGTCCTGCCACTGCCATGGCATCACACACGCGCGACTCACCACCCCCTGGATAGGCGCATAACCCCTCCTCCCGCCGCCTCCCAGGTGGGATTTCCCCGGGACTCCAGCAGCCTGGGTGTCTGTGACCCTTGAGTCTGCGTCCCCGCAGGCTTGATTCCAAGTCTGGCGCACGTGGCCTCCTGTTCTGGTCCAGTTTGTGGCCTGAGTCTAGGTCTGGCCCGAAGCCTGGGTGCTGTCTTGAGCCAAGATTGGAGGTTGGATCTTGCTCGCAAGACGACTTTGGGTCCAACTCAAAATCTGACCTTGTCTTGAGCCCTTGCCTGGTCCCCACCTCCGTCCCTGCTGCTCTGCTGCCTGTGCCGGGTAACAGGCTCTGCTTTTCCCTCTGGAATCTGTGCCTTGCACTGGGGGCCTGGACACCCAGGGAAGGCTCATCTGCAGCCTTCACCCTGCCATGGCCCATCTCGGCCCCCTGATCAGGGGACTCGGAGTGGAAGAAACCCATGCCCTTCCTTGGCTGCTGGTTCTGTCTTTCAGCATTGGGAAGTTCTTCCTTCTTTCTAACTTCAGTCCTTGCTGCTGTCCTGCTGCACTTATTTCCTCTTTATTCTTTCTTGGGAATTTGGGGGACCTGTTTTCTGCACCCCCTCCCCTCTTGTAGGACTGTGCTGTGCTTGGGGAGGAGGGTGGGGGGAGGCGCTGGGTGGGAGTCTCTGCCGGGTCAGGCTGGGCCAGGAGGGCCCTCTGCTCTGTGGGGGAACAGCCCCCGGTGCACACACACTCTCACCTTCCTTGTTTGGCTCTCCCTGGCCCACAGTGGGCTCCACGCTGGCCACCACCCGATTTCTGGCCTGGCTGGAGGCCTGCTGGTGCTTTGGTTTCCTGGCAGTGGGGAGCAGACAGGCATCAGATGGGGGCACAGTGCTGTCTGCTGGGCAGGGGACAGGCACAGAGCAGCCCACGGAGCTGTCTGGGATGAGCAGTGTGGGTGGGGTGCCTCCTGGCTGGCTGTGCCCTTGGCACCGTGGTCCTCCAACCCCACACCTGCCCCTCACTGGCTCTGGGAGCCAATCCTGAGAGGGCCCAGTGGGCCAGGCCCCTCCCCTCCCCTTGTGGGCCTGCCTGACCCTCTGCATCCTACGGCACCAGCAGGCCGTGGAGCCGGGCGAGCTTCAGGTCACCCTCTCTGCCTTCCCAGTCTACACCCCCCGCTCCCAGGTAAGCAGGTGGCAAGGCCGGGTGGCTCACCATGGGAGGGGGTGATTGTAGTCCCTGCTGCCCCCCACGCATCTCCCCATGGCTCCTTTTAGTGGAAAGAGTACTGGACTTGGAGTCAGACCATCTGGGTTCAAATCCTGGCTCTGCCACTAACTGTGGGTGAGCGACCTTGGGTGAATCATGAAACCTCCCTCACCCTCGGCTTCCTCCTCTGTGGAGTGGGGCGATGACAGCAGTAGCCATTGCACGGGTCACAGTAGACATTAAAGGTGAGGACAGATGTGACAGTACCTGACACATGACTGGTGCTCAGAATTAGACCAGGATTCCCTCAATTCGGGCACGGTCCTTGGGGCGTCTCTGTGCCCCCACTGAGGCCAGGTCCAGGGTCGTTCGCACAGTAGCAGGTGCCCACGGGAGCTTTGCCCGGGTGTGTGTGCAGCAGAGGACCCTGGCAAAGGCCGAGCCCTGCCCCTTCTGTGGCGAAGCCCCTGGGGAGAGCTCACACAGTGGCAGGGGGTCCGGGAGTCTCTGGCTTGAGATGAGGCCGATGGCCCCCTCCTCCGAGGACAGAGGCTGGCAGGTGGTCCCTGCCCACACAGGGCCGGAGGCCTGGGTCATTCGTTTCAGCACAACAGAAAGCTGCTACTTACGGAGCATTGACAATGTGCCCGTGCGAGCTTACGTCATTCCCCACCGACCCCACGTTAGCGTCGTCCCCTTGCACCAGTGGGCAAACTCATGGGAGCAACCGCGAGACCTGCTCCCAGAGTTTGACACGGGCGACGCAGAGTAAACATGTATCTGTGCTTCTGCTAAACTGGCATCTTCACTAGAACGTAGGAAGCCGTGGGGGATGGTGGAAGTGACCCGAGTTCTAGTCCCAGTTCTGCCTCTAACTTACTGGGTAACCTCAGTCAGAACCCTCCCTGCCTCAATTGCCCCATCTGTGAAAGGAAGGGATGGGCTCACCTAACTCTAACCCCCCGTCCCAGCTCAGTGTGGTTTGCAGGGATCACACTCTTCCTCATCTTGCTTCTCCCCCCAGGCCGCCCCAGGTGCCGGGGCCTTCTGCGTCCCGCGGATCATCCTGACAGAGTGTGCCCCCAACCCTCCCTCCCTGCCAGAGGCCCAGCTTGAGGAGCCGGGTCCCAGGACAGCTCCCACCCCGAGACCCCGGACCCTGGCTGGCAGCAGGGGGGGCTGGGATGGCCCACAGACCCTGCTGGGGGGAGCAGCTGAGCCTCCCTGGCCGCGGAGCAGCTTGACGCCTGAGAAGGAAGGGGCAGCTCTCAAGAAACTGGGTGTAGAAGGCTACGGCCCAGAGCATGGAGGAGTCACGGTCCCCTGTTCTTGGGGAGCAGCCCCAGATGGGACCCAGAAGCCATCTCCTGCTCCTGCTGAGACCCACCCAGAGGAGACCCCCAAGGACTCTGAATGTGATGCCCAGACCTGCAGCTGGGAGCACCCGGGCCAGCCTGCCACCAGTGCAGGCCACACAGTGCAGGGCATCACCACCCAGCGGATGGACAGCCTGGAGGAGACGCTCCAGGAGCTGGAAGCCACCCTCAGCGAGATGGGCACAGCCACCACTGCAGGGTCCCCAGGCAGCCCCCCATCCCTGCCCCCCAGCCCCCAGGTGGCTGCCTCCTCCCCCTCTTCACACTCCTGTTTCTGCATCTTCAGGGCTGGAGGGAGTGGGGGGCTGCAGGAGCGCCACACCAGCCCTCTCCTCCCACCGGCCTTCTCTCAGCTCCTGCCACCCTCCTGGGAGCCTGGTGCCAGGCAGGGGTTTGCAGGCCGAGCCGCAGGGAGGCTGGGAAGCTGGCCTACCCAGGGGTCGGCCCCCCAACCTTGGCAAGAACCGGGTCCTCTCCCCTTCTCTGTATCTGTAAACCAGCAAATAAAGTTCTGTCCCCTCCCTCCCCCACTCCCCTTCCCCCTCCTGTCTCTGACTCTCTCTGTCTCTGTCATTCCTCTGCTCGCGCCTCTGGATGCCCAGCGCCCCTCTGTGCAGGTCTGACACCTGAGGTGGTTCAAGGGGGCCAGGCTTGCCCATTTCTAGGGAGACCCCACCCCAGCCTCCCATTAGGAGGCAGATGCGGCCTGGGGCTGCCAATCTGCAGTGTCTGCCATTGCAGAGAAAGCCCTCCGCCCCAAACCTAGGCATGTGCTTCCAGGTCCACGGTGGTGCCCCTTGCTGGAGCGGGGTGGTGCTGGGGACCCTCACTTTGGAAGCGGCTCCCCCAGGAGGGCACCAGCTGCCCCTGAGCTGCTCAAGGAGGCCACCAAAGAGTTCTCACTCGGGAGCTGTTGGGAACCTGGCTGGCGGCCCTGCTCCTCTCCTTCGGGAAGGCCTTAAACCTGGCTCAGAGAGGGGCCTGGGATGTGGAGCCAGGGAGGGTCTCCAGGTCTCAAAGGGCCCCACAGAGGAGGTCCCAGCCCCAGAGACCCCCCCAGCACCTAGGGTTTCTGTGTGACTCCACCCCCACACAGGACCCTCCAACACCAACCCTGTTCCTCTTCCTGCAGAGTGGCAGTGGCAGCGTGCCACCCATGAAGGTGGTGACTCCAGGGGCCTCTCGGCTGAAGGCGGCCCAGGGCCAGGCAGGCAGCCCTGACAAAAGCAAGCACGGCAAGCAGAGGGCCGAGTACATGAGGATCCAGGCCCAGCAGCAGGTGAGGGCGGGGGTGGGGGTGGCCCCGCTGGGTCCCTTGGTGCCGTGCGCTGAGCTCCTGCTGTGTGCTGGGCATCTCCTGCCGCTACTCCCAGGACCACCCTCCCCGCCAGCTGCCCTGAGAGACCCTGCCAGGACTACCCCCCAATCCTTGAACCTTCACCCCCTCCTCCCCCCAATCCCAGCGCTTTGCATGTGGTTTAGAGCATGCGTGCTCAGCCAGGCCCCTTCCCTCTCAGGAGCCCCTTGCTCAGGGCCAGGGAAGACCCTGTCCCCAGCTGCACATCACTGGCTCCTGTGGGAAGAGGGGAGCGAGCAGATTCCTGACTCCACCAGCCCCCTGGCTGGGTCTCTTCTAAGGCCCAGCCTGCTCTGGGGCGTAGAAGGGGGAATTTTGTGTCCTTCCTCTTCCTGCCATTCCGTTCCTCTCTTCTGTTTCCTTCTCCCTTTTCTCAGGGACCCCCCACTCTTCGGGGCCCCCACTCTCGTCTCGGCCTCCATCTTAGCTCTTGGGCCAGCCCCTGGCTGAGGGAGAAATGAGTTTTGCATCTGCTTTTCAGCCTTGCATTGGGGTTTCAGTGGGCTCACCTCTGATCTTTGTAAGGCGTGTGGGGTGAGGACAGGGAGAGGTACCAAAGCCCCCAGGGGGGCAGGGGTGTGGTAGGAGTTGCAGGGGCACTGCAACCTCTTTCACATTTATTAGTGGGCTTGGGGCCGGCGTATAGAGTAGACAGACTTCACCCGTGGGTGATGCTGCCCGGTCTGTGGCCTGCCCACGTGGCCTGGTCTGCGGGTGTGGGGTGGTCTCCGGGCCTAGCTGTGAGAGAGACCTGTAGCCTGCTCATTCGGTTCAGTAAACATCTCTGAGCAGCTCCTGTACGCTAGGCCCAGTCTGGGTGTGAGGGTGGTGGCTCCCACTTAAGAAGGTTCTAGGCTCAGAGGCAAGAGGCTAAAGATGGGTGGGTCCAGTCACCTCCTGGACAAACAAGGGGACCGCTCAGAGAAGGAAAGGGGCTTCCCAAAGGTGCATAGCAAGGTAGCCTCACCAGCTCCCCACCTCCCTCCTCGTGGTCCCCAGATGACACTCTGCAAGTGCCACCCCCAGCCTTCTTCCTGCCGCCCCCATGGCTGAGTTCCCTCATCCTGTCCAGGCTGGTGCCTCCTTGGTGCCCAGAAGAGCAGCTGACATTTGAAGGGTGTTGGCTTGTGCCAGGCACGTGCATGATCTCATCTCACATTCACCTCTCTAGTCAGAAGGAGGTAGGTCCTTATTGTCCCCGTGCGATAGGTGGGGAGACTGAGGCTTTACCCAAGGTCACACAGCTGACAAATGGGGGAGTGGGCTTCGGTCCACACCGCCTCCCCTCCCCCACCCACAGGTGCTGCAGCCTCCCAAGCAGGCCCCTCCTGCGGCTGTAGTTATGTTCCTCATCTCCCCGCAACCCCTGGCTCCCCAGCCGTCCGCCTCACGCCTCCATGCTTGTTCCTTAGTCTGCCCTGGCCCTCCCTCCACCCCCAACAGGGCTCGTGAGGTCTCTAGTGGCCTCCAGGCGGGCTCTTCCCCTCCATCCCCACCTCTCTGCAACATGTGCGGTGCAGACCCCCTATGCCCGTGGGGCTGTGCAGAACCCCCAGCCCTGCATCCTCTCCTCAGCCCTGCCCGGCCCTCCTGGCTCCTCTGCCCACCTCTTCCCTTCTCCGCGCCTGGCTCCTCACACATCCCCCTCCCCTCCTTGGGCATCACCCAGTCTCTGTCCCCACCCAGGTCTGTTCTGAGCTCTAGTCGCCCACGCATGCCTCCCCCAGCTGTCCCCAGGCGCCTTGCACACGTGCGTCCAGACACAATGCTCCCTCACCATGCCACCCGTGGCCGCCCCAACGGCTGTCCCCTGGGGAAGGGTCACCACCCCCCCCAAGTAGCTCCTCCCCACCCCTCGCCTCCTGGGCAGACAGGGCTGTGCTTTCTCCCCGACATGCGACCACTGGCCTAGCTACACCTCTCACTCCCACTGCTCCAGTAGCCTTTCTTAAAAATATTCCTTCTTCCTGGTAAAGTAATGTATGCTCCTTGTGGAAATTTTTAAAAGTAAACTATAAAGAAGCAGGGGGGACCGTCTATGTCTCACTACATACATGCATGGTTTTCTGCGGTCTCCCTGGACTTCTGTCACCTCTAACCTGTTTCCCAAGACCTACAGTGTGAGGAGGGAACTTCGTAAAATGCAGATTAGATTATATCTCACTCTCTCTCTCTCTCTCTCTCTCTCTCTCTCTCTCTCTCTCTCAAACACACACACACACACACACACACACACACACACACACACACCAGCTTAAACCCCATCACTGGCTGATAAGCCTGAATCCCTTCTGGTGCTGCCTGGGGCCCTTCAGCTCAGCACCCCCCTCCCCTCTAGCCCCACTTCCCCTCCAGCCCTCCCCACCCCAGCCTTCCTCCCTCTCCAGCTCCACACCCCCCCAGCCCATGCCCACCCTGTGCTCCAGCTGCCTGGGTCACCTGGGCGGACACGCTCCATCAGCTTAGCCTGTGGCCTTGGTCAAAGTCCTCTGTCTTCTCAGGCTCTCTCCTCACCTGTATAACAGGGACAAGGACAAAAATACTCAGCAGGGTTCTGAGATCACATAATGCCAGATGTAGGATCTTTGGAAACCATACACTGCTCTGCAAAGGGAAGGAGTCTCGAGATGGCTTCGGTGGGACTGTACATTGTCCAGGACAAGGCCAATGCCTGAGGCCTCTCCCTCATCGAGTGATTCCAACACCTGGAGCTCAGAGCCGTCTCTGACAATGAGGAGATGGAGGGTGTCTTAGTCCGTTTACATAGCTGTGTAAGGAATACCCGAGGCTGGGTAATTTATAAAGAAAAGAGGTTTATGTGGCTCACGGTTCTGCAAGCTGCACAAGAAGCATGGTGCCAGCATCTGCCTCTGGTGAGGGCTTCAGGGAGCTTCCAGTTATGGCAGAAGACGAAGGGGAGCAGGCATGTCGCTTGGCCAGAGAGGGAGCAAGAGAGAGAGGAGACACAGCAAGGCTTTTTCCAACAGAACTGCGCTCAGGCTCAGCCATGGGTGAGGGAGCCATCTTCCCACCCAAACGCCTCCCGCCAGGCCCCGCCTCCAACACTGTGGATCAAATCTCAACATGAGATTTGGGGGGACAAATATCCAAACTACAGCAGAGGGGAATAGAAGTGCCAGGATCAGACACAGAAATTGGGGGAAGATGGCTGGGCGCGGTGGCTCACGCCTGTAATCCTAGCACTCTGGGAGGCCGAGGCGGGCGGATTGTTTGAGCTCAGGAGTTCGAGACCAGCCTGAGCAAGAGCAAGACCCCGTCTCTACTAAAAAAAAATAGAAAGAAATTATCTGAACAACTAAAAATATATAGAAAAAATTAGCCGGGCATAGTGGCGCATGCCTGTAGTCCCAGCTACTCGGGAGGCTGAGGCAGTAGGATCTCTTGAGCCCAGGAGTTTGAGGTTGCTGTGAGCTAGGCTAACGCCACGGCACTCACTCTAGCCAGGGCAACAGAGAGAGACTGTGTCTCAAAAAAAAAAAAAAAGAAATTGGGGGAAGAAAGTTCCAAGATTGGAGTGTTTTGTGACAGAGCCCAATGCTACAGAGAAGTCAGAGGAAATGATGGAGAAAAAGCCTTGAGTGTTGCTCTCTGACAGCCAACGGTGGGGTGGGAGCCAGACTCCAGGGGTTCAAGGATGTCGGGTTGGTGTAGACATGGACACCCCCTCTCTGTGGCCTCACTAGGGGAAGGGCAAAGACACAGTGTCTAGTGTGCCCCAGAAAGCTGGAGCAGCAGGAGCTTTAGCTGTGGAGGGCACAGCTCCTGCTTGCAACAGCTCCCAGAGGGAGGGAGTAGGAAAGGAACTTTACCCCACCTTTCTCTCTTTCCACCCTGCCATGAGACCCCCATTGGCCAAACTCAGCCAGAGGCCAGTCAGCAAAGGGATGGCAGGGCCCGCTCCCAGGGCACGGAACAGGGCAGAAATTGATTCTAGGGAACAGGGCGGCAGATGCAAAACAGCCAGCACTCCTGTTAGGTACCAAGTTGACGTGTCTTGTTTAATCCTAACAACTTTATACCTTAAAACTAATCTGTGTTGTCACGGCTGCATCCCCACAGCACCTAAAACAGTGCTTGGCATATACAGGCGCTCAGTAAATATTTGTCAGGTGGGTGAATGATCGAATGAGTTTGCTGCCAATCAGGCCCAATCCAGATGGAAATAGACAAAGCAAACCTGAGAGGTTAAAACAATAGTCACAGGCCGGGCGCGGTGGCTCACGCCTGTAATCCTAGCACTCTGGGAGGCCGAGGCGGGCGGATTGTTTGAGCTCAGGAGTTCGAAACCAGCCTGAGCAAGAGCGAGACCCCGTCTCTACTAAAATTAGAAAGAAATTAATCGGCCAACTAAAAATATATAGAAAAAATTAGCCAGGCATGGTGGCGCATGCCTGTAGTCCCAGCTACTCGGGAGGCTGAGGCAGTAGGATCGCTTGAGCCCAGGAGTTTGAGGTTGCTGTGAGCTAGGCTAACGCCACAGCACTCACTCTAGCCAGGGCAACAGAGTGAGACTCTGTCTCAAAAAAAAAAAAAAAAAAGATAGTCACAGTAACAGCCGCCACTCCGTACATGTGCTGTGTCAGCCACTGGGCCTGGTGCCCTGTTTGTGTCATCTCTCGTGCACCTGACGCTGTCAGGGCGGGTGTCCCTGCAGATGGGACGTGAAGGCCCAGAGAGATGTCTGCTTAGGGTCACATGGTTAAAAAGCAGCAGGACTGGGACTTAAACCCAGATCCGCCCGATGCAAATTCTCCTGTGTTCATGCTGGATTCTGTTGCTTTGCCGGGAGCACAGCCTTGTGGGTGTCACCCAGGCTTGGTGAGATCACACTCAGAACGGGAACACTAGAAGGCAATAACTTAACAACAACAAAAAAAAGATTGAATAGAGTGATAGAGGAGTGATGCTGGGCCTCACGGTTGTCACTTAGAATGCAAGGAACAGGAACCCCAATTGAAAATGGCTTAAACAATAAGGTATCATCTAACCAAGCAAGAAGACTGGAAGCAGGGAGGTTCCAGAGTTGGGGAATTCAGCAGCTCAAGGACATTAGGACCCAGGCTCCTTGTGCATTTAGGTGCTGTTGTCATCCTACCACCCTCCCCCATGTGGCTGACTTCACGCCAGGGGCCCTGGGCACACAACTCTTTTAGAAGCAGGAGAATCTTTCCAGAAGCCCCCAACAGGCCCCCCATCTCTCCACATTGCCTATTCCTGGATCAGTTGCTGGCGAGGAGAAAGGAATTGCCCTCATCGCTGTGGATTTATCATGGTCCCCACCACCGCCCCCCACCCTGGGCTGGGGGAAAAGCCCAGCTTCTCCTGACAGTCCAGTTCCTGATCCAGGCAGGATTTATTCAGCAAAAGCAGGGCCCGGGGAGGGCGTGGCACTGGGAAAGGCCCTGGAGGAGACAGGCGACAGGAGGACCCGCACCTGTGTGGCAATGTATGTGTCAGAGTGGAGCGTGGGAGAGGGGGCAGCATGCTCGGCACAGAGAGCAGGTGGCAGACTCTGATCCCCAGACAGGAGGGAGGTGTGCAGGGTTCAGGGCCTGGGTGAGGGTCCTGCGTCTCCCCGCTGAAAGCTGAACATATGTGAGGTTTCCCCTTTGCCACAAAGGTGACTAAGTTCTGCTTCTCTGGACATAATTGGGACCAACATGGGAGGACCGGTAGGGGAAATGGAAGTGACAGGAACCTTGAGAGACAGCAGCTGTGTCACACGAGAGCCTTGCAGGAGGGGGTCGCTGGGCACAGCTGGCCGTGCCTCAGCTTAGGGAGAGTGGGTTTTGAGTGGTGCAGTGGTCAGCGTCTCCTGGGAGGGAAGATTGCCCGAGAGGACTTTACAACACAAGTGCTTGCAGAGAGACCATGAATGGTCCCCACGACGAAGCAGGGGCAGAGGTCAGGCATTCCCATAAACTGGTAAAGCTGGATGGCAGAAGCCTGGCACTGACTGTGGGAGGGAGAAGGGGTACCTTGCCTGAGTGAGGACATGTTACCACGTGAATACAGCATCACGTGGAGGCACCAGCCCGAAGGTAGGTGTTCCAAAGACCAAGGCTTGGAATAGACCAAGGCTCCTTCAGAACAAAGGACAGCCAGGAGGGAGTGGACACCTTGCCTGGGGACGTGATGAGATGTTAAGAGACACCAGCAAGAATTCACTGTGCTCCCCTCCCACCTGGCTTTGGGGGAAAGAATTTAAATGAGAAAGACTAGTGTGGGGGAAGAGTGGGACTGAGCCCAACATAAGTGACAAGTGGTAAGAGAGCCCATGGTTGCCTTTAAATGAGTTTGCCTCTGGGCCCAGGTCCTGGGAGCCCCCAAGGGCAGGGCCCACGCCTGACACATGCACAGGACTTCAGACCCCGGTGATCCCATGGCTGCAGCCCTAGAGCCCCTTTGAGTAACAGACGTGCAGCCTCGGGCAGAGGAGAGGGATTAGAGAACCCAAATGGGGACCGCTTGCCTTGCTTTCCATAAAGGGGAGACACAAACCGCAGTGTGGCGCGCAAAACCCGGGTGAATCACTGAGCGAACCACTTGCGCCTTGGAGGAAGAAATGATGATCACCAAGGCGGTGGGTTCGTGAGCAGGCCGGGCTTGCTGTAGACGCTAGCTGTCCCCTGCAAGGCATCGCCCACAGCCTCCCTAGGGCGGATGATAAGGTAGGACTGTGGAAAATGAGCGACCCTGTGCAGACCTGGTGATGTGCCACTTTAGCCTTCGGGTCTTTTTTAGCAAGGCCGTTCAGTTCTCACACTGGTAGCTAAGCAAGGCCAGAGGGGACAGTGACTACAATTGTGTCCCACTAGCCCAGTGGATTTCAAAGGTAAGTGTGCAGCACAACCACCTGGGACGCCTGCTTAAAATGCACACTCTTGGGCCCAATTGTGGAGGGGCCCAGGAATCTGCATTTTCAATGCATGCCACATGCTGTCTCCCCACCCCCCAGGTGATGCAGATAGCTCCCCACTTTGAAGACAGCTCTAGAGAACAAGCCTCCAGGACCAATAGAGACACAGGGAGTCTGCTGGAGCTGGGGAGGAGGGTGAGGGGCTGGTTCTGACTGTCAGAGCTGACCAGTGAGTACAGGATGCGTCATGAGGGAGTGACCTCCCCATTCCCTACTCAGAGCTGGAGGAAGACTTGCAGGGGTGCTGTGGGGCTTGCTGTGCAAGGGGGTGGATGCGAGGCTGGGTGCAGTGAGCGCCTTCTTCCCACAGTCCCAGACTGGGGTTCCTTGAAGTGCTACCCAGAGAGGACCAGCTCCTCCCTCTGTTGTCACTGCACTGAGGCCAGAAAGGACTTTGCTGTTGACCAGTTGGGACTAAGACCCCCCCCTCATGCACCCCTGCCTCAGCTAACCTTTCACTTCTTCTTCCTCCCTCCCCACCCTCCCCCTGCCTGCCTCCCCGCCTGCCTGTCCTGGGCATGGTCTCTCCTGTGCTGCTCTGGTTTCTCTTCCACCTTCTCTCTCTCCCATCAGTGACCGTGGGCCTGCCCCCCACTCCGGTTCCCAGGCCCTCCCCTCACCCCCTTTCTGCCCCCGCTGCGCCCCCCACCCCATTCAGAGGACTGCTCTCTCCAGATGCCCCTCTGGTTTCTTCCTTTTGCAATTAATTTTCTCTTGGATTTGTAGAGGTTTTCCATTTTTTAAAACGTCAACTGGGGGCCAGCACGAAGGCGCTCCCTTCCTCTCTCTGACCCCTGACCCCTGTTTTTGTTCCAGGCCACTAAACCATCTAAAGAGATGAGCGGGTCAAATGAGACCTCGAGCCCTGTCTCAGAAAAGCCCTCGGCTTCCAGAACCTCTATCCCTGTATTGACTTCCTTTGGGGCAAGGAATTCTTCCATCTCCTTCTAGAAGGCCCCTCACATCTCCACCCCTGCCTGTCCGCCATCCCTGCCATTTCTCTCTCTTCCTTCATCTCCACCCACCCCCACCCTGCTCGCCAGACCCCTGCGGGGTTTGCCCTTCAGAGGAGGGGGTGGCCCTCAGCTCCCCACACCCATCCTCTGTTGGTGTTTTTGGTTTTTTAAATGATTCACTTTTAATTATCTTTTTTTAAACAGTAAAACTAAAAACCAAACACACCACCTCCCCCTGGTTTCCTGTTCCCAGAGGGCCTCTCGGGCCCATTTCCTGTCACTCTGTCCCTTTTCTCTTTCACCGTTCTTCCTCCCAAGTCCATCCTGAAGTCCCTGCACCTCCTCCCCTCCCCCCCACTTCCCAAGAATACTCCAAACAAACTCTGAGCCACGGAGACTTGGAGCAGCGAGAAACCCTCTCCCCTCCCTCGGTACCTCCTGGAGGAACGCCTGGACATTGGACCAACCCCAGCATCAGGCCTGGGGACGCGACCCTGGGAGACGGGGCCCTGGAGACACCGCACTCCCTGTCCAACCTCGCACAAGACTGACCTCTGCTGCTGCTCTGCTCCTTCCACTCACCCCAGTGGGCCTGGAGTCCAGATGGATGGGCTGGACACGGAGGCGGGGGCTGGGAGGCCTCAGGGTGGGGTAAGGCCGGGAGTCTGTGTCCCTGGGGAGCAGCTGGCCTCTGTCCTGTGGGGAGCGGGAGGAGGCCCTTTGGACCGTTGGCTGAGGGGGTGGGTTGTGCAGATGGCCTGACACCTGGGCCTGACACTGGGGACACTGCCTGGGGAGAGGGCAGCCCTGGGAGGGGCATTTGGTACTTTTAGTTTCCTAATTTAGCACTTTAAATGACATTAACTTATTTAATGGGGGTGGGGTGGGCAAGACTGAAGGGCCCAGAAATTAGGTTTTGAGGCCTGGAGGCAGTGGGGAAGGGTCCTGGTTGTGAGGGAAGGGGAGAGGGGGGAGAGCAGGGAGGGCAGGGTAGGGCGGGGCAGACAGCTCCAGCCCCGCAGGTGGGGTGACTTGACCTTCAACCATCTTCTTTGTGACTTGAGGGTTTTCAGGGAGGGGGCAAGATGTAGTTTTTAAATGGGGATCTGGTGACCCTGGTGAGATGTCTGAAGGTCCCGAGGCCTGGCCAGCCAGTCCATGGCCCATGGATGCCCTGCTTTGCCCGCAGAGGCTGTTGGAAGTCGTGGTCCTGGGGATGGGGAGAGGGAGACCAATTTTGGTTGTCACTCCTGGCCCCCCAGAGGGCACAGGGAGGGGTCAGAGGGAGATTGTGAAAGAGGAGGAGGAGGAGGAGGAGGATGGAGTGGGGGTCCCCAGGCAGAGGATCCCCATTTGGAGCACAAAGTGGTGTAAGCACAGCTGGGGGGGGAATTGGAATCAGTCCCCCCAGTAAGCACAGAAAGGAGCCATTGTAGGAGGGCAGCGCCCCCACGACGTGGAGCCGAGGAGGGACAGCAGGGGGAGCTGCGGAAGGCTTGGGGAGGGAGGGAAACTGGGCTGTGTTTCTTCATTTCTTTTGTTTTTGCTTCTGTTGGTTCATCCTTGTTTTCTAGCTTTGGATCATTTTTGTACCAAGGCAAGCAAGCCTTTTTGAAAAATAACAAAAGAAGAGGAAAAAAAAAAAAATCCCTCCAGAAAAAAAAAAAACCCCTGGAAAATAGGAAACAACAAAAAAAGGACCTCATAAATGATGCAATTACTTTTAATTGCAGGCAACTCTTTACATTTAAGTGAAGTGTCTTAACATTTTATATTGTTTTAAAAATATATTTACATATTATATATATATAATATACGTAATATAAATATATATAAATATTTAAAAAAGAAAAAAAAAAGAAAACCACAGCACTCTCTCCCTTGCCGCTGTCTGGCGGGGGAGGGGGCTGGGGTGGGCGCATCGGCCTGGCTCATGTGGTCCAGTGAAGGTTCGGTTGATCTGGCTGTACAGAGACCCCTGACTTGGGAGGGGAGGGGGGAGTGGTGCCCCCTCCTCCCTCCACTCCATTCCTCTTCGCTTGCTACCCTTCACTCGCCCCCACCTCCACCCTCTGCCCTGTGACCAGAACGTGTGCCCCACGTCATTGTCCTGAGTTGAATGTCCCTTTGTGGGCGGAGGAGGTGGGGGCAGTGTTCACCCAGGAAGGGGCAGATGGAGGGAGCCGTGTGCCCCGCCCCCCGCTCAAGTAGAGCCCAGTGGGATTTGCATCTTTCTTTCACTTTGGTTCCTGCACATTCGTGGGCTGGGAGGCATCTGCGTGGAACTGTGTGCAGCCTGCGTGCGTGCGTGTGTGTGTGTGTGTGTGTGTGCAGGCACAAGCCCACCCAGCCGTGTGTGCAGATGCATGGGACACAGGTCCACAGGCACGGCCCGTCACGTGTGGGGAGGCGTGTGCACGTAGGCGTATGTCACCTGTCTGGGCATCGGCAGGTGCCTACCTGCGTGTTAGTGTGAGAACGCGGGTGGGGTGTGTGCAGACAGGCCCAGCAGCGAGAGACTTGTTCGCGTGGGGGCCATGTATTTGTGGACAGAGGTGTGAACATGGAAGTGCGTGCGACCTGTGTCTGTGGTGGGTGTGTGCTGGTGCAGACCCAGGGGTGTGGGCGTGTCTGTGTGTGTGTGCGCACGCGCATGTGTGTGTCCCATCATCCCTGCACCACTCGCTCCGGCTCCCTTCCCGAGCTCCGTCCCCACTGGCCGTCTCACAGCCGCCGCACGCCGGTGCCCCCAGCTGCATGCGCCTCGCTGCTCTGTCCATCAGTGTGTGCTTGACCAAGAGCAAACTAAGACGTCTGGGGGGACCCCTGTACCCGGTCCCTCTGGCCCCTGCCCACTGTGCTGTGTTACTCGCATGGGGGGGTTCTCTCCCGCCCCTTCCACAATATGCTGTTTCCCCAGGAGCCTCAGGGCCGAGGCTCTGCGTGGGGTCCCAGGTGGGCCCCCCCGGGTGAGCCCCAGCTCCACACCCTCCCCGTCCACCCCGTAGGGCCCGTGTTGGTGTAGCAGTGACGGCTTCTGTGGATATTCTGTGACCTTTGTCGGTGTAACTTGACAATTTCTAAATGGAAAAGGGTTGCTGTGTTTTCTCTGTCTCTTTTTTAATGTCCTTTTTTTCCTCCCACCTCCCTGCTCTCTCCTTTCGGTTTTTCTAGCCAAGTGTTTGGGGCTTTAATAAAACTTGTTTCTTTTTCCTGGATCGCCTTCCCACAGGCTGCTGTCTCCTTATTTCTCTGCTTCGCCCTCGAGGGCCTGAAAGGCACTGGGATGGCTGGGACCGAGAGTGGGGAACCCCTGACAGCCCATGGCCCTGACCCTTCAGCAGGCAGGGCACAAAGATGGGGGTAGAACAGGACCGCCGGGGCTGGCGCTGTCCCTGAGCACCCATGGGAACCTACACCACTGAAGAGGAGCACCACGGACTCTTAAGGGGCCGGCTCTCAGCGTGGCACTCCGAGACATGTCCCATCTAACCCTCGCAACCATCCGTGAGGTAGCCACGGGCACTACCTACACCTGCAAGTGACAAAGAGGCTCAGAGACATTGGGTGTCTTGCCCAGAGTCATACCACTAGTAAGGTGCAGACAAACTAGTAAGTTTGGATCCAGCTCTGCCTAACCCCAAAGTCAATGCTTCCCCCGCAAAACCAGGTGGAGGCCGATTACCTCCAGCAGTCCCCTGTGATGGGTCTCAGCCTCCTGCCCTTTGGGTGGGGTAACCCTCCGTGGTGTCCACCCATCCCTTCTAGAGCAGCAGCTTGCAAACTTGAGTAACTGTTACAATGTGAAATACACTTCACATCTCAAAGCTTTGAGTACTTACACACACACCCGTAATGAAATGGCACTTACTACATACAATGCACCATTGAGTACCACACGTCCTGAGTGGGTTTTTCAGGTTTTCCTGGAATTCTGAAGGCTGTGCTGCTGTTCCAGAATGTTCTAAGGGTCCTCGAGGCTGCCCTTCCAGCTGCTCTTCTGCTTGGCTGAGACCTGGGGTGTTATTGAATCGCTTCTATCTCCTACAACACCATCACTTCTATCCCATAAGGTAATGACAGTGTCCTGGAGCACCGGTTGCACTTTCTTCTGGGCCCCCCTTCCTGTTGGATCTCTGAGTGGCTTCAGCAGTCCCTGAGCTGGCAGGATGATTGAGCTATCCACAGGGTGGGGGCCTCAACCGGTGTCCTCATGCCCCTTATCTGATAACAGGCTCCCTGGAAGCTCACCGATGCTGACTGATTGGTGTCACTCAGAATGACACCTGGTAGGAGGCCCCAAGCCCTACCCATGGTCATCATCCCAGAAATCTTCACTCTAGAACCAAGACTCTCGGCTCTAGTTTGGTGCCACAATCATGGTTCCCCTACATGCCCTCACCAGAATGGCGGGGAAAATCCTATTTCTTTTACGCTGACCCTAATAAATTCGGAGGTCCCCCAACGAAATGTTTCCTATGAAACATATCAAACCCCACCTGACAGAGTGAGTTTTACAGTACAGAGTTGGCTGTTTGTTTTCATAGCTTTATTGAGATATATTTCACATGCCATAAAATCCACCCATTTAAAGTCTACAGATGTGTATTCGCATAGTCACAGATATGTGTAACCATCACCACAATCTAATTTGAGAATATTTTCAACACTCTGAAAAGAAATTCTGATCCCGGCACTATCATCCCGCATTCCTGCACCCTTTTCTCTGCCACCTTTCTCCTCGCCCCCTGCCCGAGTCCCAGGTAATTACTAATCTACTTTCTGTCTGTATGGACATTTCACACAAATGGAATCACACAGCATGTAGTTTTTTGTGACTGGTTTCTTTCTAGCATAATGTTTTCAAAGTTCATCTATGTTATAGCATATATCAGTACTTCATTCTTTTTGTTTGGTTTTTGGTTTCATGTTTTTCTTTCAGAGACAGAGTCTTGCTCTGTCACCCAGACTGGAACGCAGTGGCCGGTCCTAACTCACTGTAACCTTGAATTCCTGAGCTCAAGTGATTCTCCTGCCTCAGCTTCCCAAGTAGATGAGGCTATAGGCATGTACCACCATGCCCAGCTAATTTTTAATTTTTTTTTTGACACATGAGGGTCTTACTATGTTGCCCAGGCTAGTCTTGAACTCCTGGCCTCAATCGATCCTACTGCCTCGGGCTCCCAAAATGCTGAGATTACAGGCGTGAGCCACCACGCCTGGGCTTCATTCCGTTTTAGTGCTGAGTAATTTTTCACTGTATGGCTCTACTACATTTTACTTATCCATCCATCAGTTGATGGACATTTAGATAATTAGCACATGAACATTCATGTACAAGATTTTTGTGGGGACATATGTTTCAATGCTCTTGGCTACATACCAACGAGTAGAATTGCTGGGTTTATGGTAGCCCTAGGTTTAACGTTTTGAGGAACTGCCAAACTTTTCCAAAGTGGCTGTCCCGTTTTACATTCCCACCAGCCATGTTCAAGGGTTCTAATGTCTCCACGTGCTTGTTATTGACTGTCCTTTTTTACTTCCACCATCCTAATTTGTGTGAAGAGGGAGTTCATTGTGGTTTTGATTTGCATTCCCCTGTTGGCTAATGATGCTGAACATCTTTTTATGTGTTTATTGGCCATTTGCATATCTTCTTTGGAGAGAAATGTCTATTCAAATCCTTTGTCCATTTTTAAATCGGTTTGTTTATCTTTTTATTGTTGAGATTTAAGAGTTCTTTATATATTCTAGATATATGAGTCTCTTGTCAGATATAGGATTTGCAAATATTTTTTCCCATTCTTTTTTTTTTTCTTGAGACAGTCTCTCTCTGTCGCCCAACCTAGAGTGCATTGGTGTCATCATAGCTCACTGCAAACTCAAACTCCTGGCCTCAAACGATCCTCTCACCTTGGCCTCCCAAAGTGCTAGGATTACAGGCATGAGCCACCACACAGGGCCAGTCTTTTCACTTTTTCGACGGTGTCCTTTGACATATGCAGTTTTTAATTTTGATGAAACCCAGTTTCCAATTTTTTTCTTTCATTGCTTGTGCTTTTGGTGTCATAACCAAGAAACCATTATCTAACCTAAGGTCACCAAGATTTATTCCTATGTTTTCTTCTAGAAGTTGTTTGGGTTTTTTCACACCTGTTAGCAAGGAGGGAGTTTTTTTCTAGAATTTTTATAATTTAGTTCTTACATTTAGATTTTGGATCCATTTTGATTTAATTTTTGTGTACAGCTTGAGAGAGCTGTCCAAATTTATTCCTTTTGCAGATGGCCTCCCAATTGTCCCAGGACCATTTGTTGATAAGACTATTCTTTGCCCATTGAATCATCTTAGTACCCTTTTCGAAAATCAGTTTATAGTAATGTGAGGATTTATTTCAGGACTCTTAATTTGATTCCACTGATCTACATATCTTGATTACTCTAGCTTTGTAGTAAGTTTTGAAATTGGGAAGTCTAAGTCCTCCAACTTTTTTTTCCCCAAGATGTTTTGGCTATTCTCGGTCCCTTGCATTTCCATAGGAATTTGAGGATCAGCTTGTCAATTTCTGCAAAAAAAAAAAAAAAAAAATTTTAATTGGGATTGATTTGAATCTGTAGATCAATTTAAGGGATATTGCCATCTTAACAATGTTGAGTCTTTTGAAACGTACAATATCCTTTCATTTATTTAGATCCTTTTAAATTTCTCTCAACAATGTTTTGTCATTATCCATATACCAGTTTTGCATTTATTTTGTTAAATTTATTTCTAGGTATTTTATTCTTTTTGATGCTATTATAAATAGAATTGTCTTCTTAATTTTATTTTTGGATTATTCACTGCTTATAGAAATCAAATTAATTGTGTGTGGAGGGAGGGGCAGTTAAGGATTTTCTTTTTTAAAAAAGATCTTCCAAAATTATTCTGATTTATTTTTGCCACTGTGCCTGGCATATTCTGAATTTATTATTCACCTCAGTTTCTCTCCCAATCTATACTTATGAATATTCTTAATTTTATTTTATTTTATTTTTATTATTTTTTTTTTTATTTTTTCTCGACCGAGTCTCACTCTGTTGCTCCTGGGCTCAAGCGATCCTCCTGCCTCAGCCACCTGAGTAGCTGGGACTACAGGCATGTGCCACCAAGCCTGGCTAAGTTTTCCTATATATATTTTTAGTTGTTCAGCTAATTTCTTTCTATTTTTAGTAGAGACAGGGTCTCGCTCTTGCTTAGGCTGGTCTCAGACTCTTGAGCTCAAACGATCCGCCCGCCTCGGCCTCCCAGAGAGCTAGAATTACAGGCGTGAGCCACCGCGCCCGGCCGAGTATCCTTAATTTTAAATAAGTTTCTAAATTTTTTTTATTGAGGTGAAATTCAGACAACATACAATTAACCATTTTAAAGTGCACAATTCAATGGTATTTGTATCCACGATCTTGTGCAGCCGCCAGCTCTCTCTAGTTTCAAAGCTTTTTCATTACACCTTTAAAAAAAATCTCCATTAAGCAATTACTCCTCATTACCCACCCCGCTTCATCCCTTGGTAACCTCTGTTCTGTCTTTACGGTTTTGCCCACTCTGGATATATTTATTATACAAAAGGAATCATACGATGTGTGACGTTTTGCATCGGGCTTCTTTCACTTAGCATGATATTTCCAGGTTCATCCAAGTGGTACAAATATCAGTACGTTGTTCTTTTTTGTGGCTGAATAATATTCTGTTGCATGTAAATTACAGTGATTTGTTTATCCATTCATCCATTTATGGACATTTCGGCTGTCTCCACCTGTTAGCTATTATAAACAGTGCGGCTATAAACATTCGTGTACAAGTTTCTGTGTGAACATATGTTTTCATTTCTCTTGGGTGTCTACTTAGGAGTAGAATTTGTGGATCATATGGTAATTCTGCTTAGCTTTTTGAGGAGACACCAAACTGTTTTCCACAGTGGCTGTGCCATTTTTCACCCCCGCCAGCAATGTGTGAGAGTTCCTATTTCTCCACATCCTCATCAACACTTGTTGTTTTCCGTTTTCTTGATTTAAGCCATCTAGTGGGTGTGAAGTGGCATCTCAGTGTGGTTTTGGTTTGCCTTTGCTTAATGACCAGTGATGCTGAACATCATTTTCATGTGCTTGTTAGTCATTTGTATATCTTCTTTGGAGAAATATCTATTCAAATCTTTGGTCTATTTAAAGAGGTTTTTTTTTTTTTTTCTTTTTAGAGACAGAGTCTCGCTATGTTGCCCAGGCCTGGGCTTTTCTTTGTTGAAAGTTTTAACATTACTAATTACATCTTTTTCTGGCCGGGTGTGGTGGCTCACACCTGTAATCCTAGCATTTTGGGAGGCCAAAGCGGGAGGATTGCTTGAGGTCAGAAGTTCAAGAGATCCCATCTCTACAAAAAACAGAAAAATTGGCTGGACATGGTGGTGTGTGCCTGTAGTCCCAGCTACTTGGGAGGCTGAGACAGGAGGATCGCTTGAGTCCAGGAATTTGAGGTCACTGTGAGCTATGAAGACACCATTGCGACTCTAGCCAGGGTGACAAAGCTACACCCTGTCTCAAAAAACAAACAAAAAACCTTTTTCCTTGTTCAGATTATCTACGAGTTTTCTTCCTTGAGTCAGTTTTGGTAATTTGTGTCTTTCTAGGAATTTGTCTATTTCATCTAATTATCTACATGCTGGCATGTAGTTGTTCATGGCATTCCTTTATTATCCCTTTTATTTTTATAAGATCAGTAATGATGTCCCCCTTTCATACTTGATTTAGTAATTTGAGTCTTCTCTCATTTTTTCTTGCTCAATCTAGGTTAATACTTGCCAATTTGTTGATCTTTTCCAAGAACCAACTTTTGGTTTTACTGATTTTTCTCTATTTTCTATTTCATTTATTTTTCTTATTTCCTTCCTTTCACTTGCTTTTGGTTTAGTTTGCTCTTTTGTTTTCCAGTTTCTTAGGTGGTTATTGATTGGAAATCTTTCTTCTTTTTCAATGCAGACATTCGTAGCTGTAAATTTCCTTCTACGTACTGCTTTTCCTCTATCCCATAAGTTTGGCATGTCGTATTTTAGTTTTCATTTATCCCAAGGTAGTTTCTAATTTTCGTGTGATTTCTTTTTGGCCCATTGGTTATTTAGGAGTGTGTGTCGAAATTTCTATGTATTTGTGAATTTCCCAAAATTTCTTCTGTTGTTAATTTCTCGTTTAATTCCATTGTGGTTGGAGAACAGACTTTGTATAATTTCAATCCTTTTAAATTTACTGAGGCTTGTTTTTTTTTATGGCCGAGCATATGGTCTATCCTGGAGAATGTCCCACGTGCACTTGAGAAGAATGTATTCTGCCGTTATTGAGAGGAGTGTTCTCTCGATATCTGTTAGAGCTTGCTGGTTTATAGTGTTGTTCAAGTTTTCTGCTTCCTGCTGATCTGCTGCCTAGTGGTTCCACCCATTACTGAAGGTGGGATATAGAAGTTTCCAATCATTACATTGAATTGTCTTATTTCTCTTCCATTCTGTTAGTTTTTGCTTCATGTATTTTGGGCTCTGTTACTAGGAGTATATATGTTTACAATCATTTTATCTTCCTGATGTATTGGCTCTTTTATCATGATAAAATATCCTTCTAACCATAGTAACAATTTTTGTCTTAAAGTCTATTTTGCCTCACCCTAGCTCTTAGTAACTGTTCACATGGTTTCTTTTTCCATCCTTCTGCTTTTAACTCCTGTTCTTTGACTCTAAACAGCTTCTAGTTGGATCATTTCTTAAAATCCATTCTGCCAATTTCTGCCTTTTGACTGGGATGTTGAATCCATTTACCTTCAGTGTAATTATTGATAAGTTAGGCTTTATTTTTGCCATTTTGTTATTTTTTCATATGTCTTATGTCTTTTTTGTTCCTTGATTCCTGTCTTTTTTTGTGTAAAATATTTTCTAATGTATCTTTTTGATTCCCATTTTGAATCATTTACAATATTTTTTTTTTTTTTCAGACAGAGTCTCACTCTGCTGCCCGGGCTAGAGTGCCATGGCTTCAGCCTAGCTCACAGCAACCTCAAACTCCTGGGCTCAAGAGATCCTCCTGCCTCAGCCTCCCGAGTAGCTGGGACTACAGGCATGTGCCACCGTGCCCGGCTAATTTTTTCTATATATTTTTAGCTGTCCAATTAATTTCTTTCTATTTTTTTAGTAGAAACAGGGTCTCGCTCTTGCTCAGGCTGGTTTCGAACTCATGAGCTCAAACGATCCGCCGGCCTCCCAGAGTGCTAGGATTACAGGCGTGAGCCACCACGCCCGGCCATTTACAATATTTTTTTGAGTTATTTTCTTGGTGGTTGCCCCGGGGATTACAATTAGCATCGTAACTTAAAACAATCTAGTTTGCATTATAACTAACCAAATTTTAATAGTGTATGAAAACTTTGCTCCGATATAGCTCCATACCCTCCCCACTCCTTGTCATAGAAATTACAACTTTATATGTCAACGCAGTTTTGTAATTTATGCAGTTGTCTTTAAAGGCAGAGTTAAAAACAAAAAAGAAAAGAACTACAACAAAAATGTTTACCCTGTCTTTCATACCGCCTATGTAGTCACCCTTCCTGGCATTCTTTATTTATTCATGCGCATTCAAGTTCCCATCTAGTGTGCTTTCATTTCAGTTTGAAGGCTCCCTTTAGTATTTTGTATAGCAGATCTGTTGGTGATTAATTCTCTCAGTTTTTATTTATCAAGAGATGTCTTCCTGTCTCCTTTTTAAAAAATTTAAGAAATTTTCTCTGATCCTGCAATTTTGGGAAATCCTTTATTTTTGAAGGAGAGCACAGGGTTTTGATCCATTTTCACCCAAAACCTACTACGGTTTAGAGACGGTGGCCCAATGGGCAGGTCACTCCAGCCCTGTGTCCTTTCTCTGGACTTAGACTTATCCTGGCTCCACCACTTACTAACTAGGTGACCTTGGGCAAGTTATGTCGCCCCTCTGTGCCTCAGTTTTGTCACATATCAAATGGGGATAATGGTCCTGTGCTCAAAAGTGTTGGAGGATTAATTGAAAATACGGAAAGCCCTGGAAGCGGGTGCTGAGGCTAGGGTAACACTAGCTATAAGCTCATTTGCTCAATAAAAATCACCTGGAGCGGGACGGGATTCGGTGAACAACTGAGCTCTCCCCAACTCCAGAGCACCTCTGGGGTTCTCCTTGATGAATGTCACCTGCTCTTCCTACAGATGGACACTAGGCTCATTGGCCACAGCCTGTAAGCTGGCTGGGGCCACTAACTACAGGCCACAGGATAGAAAGAAGTGCACCCCATGTTGCAAGCTTACACACGTGAGACACGGGGCAAAACCTGTACTGTCCTTTGCAATATTATCTGGGCCTGGAGTGCCTCTGACAGCCGGCCCAAGCCTCCCATGTGCTGGCAGCCCTGCTGGAACCATTCTGAAGGTCCAGGCAGGCCTGAGAAGAAGGGGCCTGTGCACCTGTCTGGGCTCTGCAGGACAACAGAATACAGGTGCCTGGAAACCTCCTGTAACAATGAGGGCCACCCGCCCCTCCAACTTGCATCTGTCCCTGTGTTGTTGTTCATACCAGCCTCCAAGGACACTTACAAAAAGCCACCAAGAGGAAGAGGTTTGCCTCCACCCTGCCACCCTCCTTCTGCTGGCCAGGTACCAGGTACCTCCACTGTCTGCCTGCCCCGCTCTGGCCCTCTGCTCCCTCGAAAACAAGTGAGACAGCTGACTCGTGCCTCGAGGAAGGCCATTTATTTCCAAGATATAGACTGTACTTTTAAGACAAGACTTTTCAGAAGCAGGAAATTTTAGTTGTTGCCAGAGGTGTGTCAAGGACACAGTGAAAGGAACCATGCGGACGTGGGGTGGGAGGCTTTATCCAACACTGTTACAACACTTTTGTAAATGAGCAAAACATCTTTAAAAATCCTTATAAATTCTTTATAATATGTTACACATTTAGAGACAATATTTACAATAAAAGGATCGGGAGGGAGGAGAAAGAAGTCGACTTTACAGGACTGACAGATGTGGCAGCGGGGTTCACAGCCCCACCTAGGGTTCCCTGGGATGAGTGAGGGCGTGGGGGCGCCTGGTGATCTGAAGTCTATTTACAACGTGTGGGAAGAAGAGGGGGCTGGGTCCCACCTAACCTGCAGGAACAGCCCAGCTCAGGCCCTAAAAATCAGTGTGTGTGAGACAGAGACACCAGGGGTGTTTTTGACTGTCCCCCTGCCAAGGGAAAGAAGGTGGGGTTCTGTGTGCCTGAGCTGTGGAAGGAGCAGGCCCAGCTGGAAGAACAAAAGGAGGGGCAAGGGAGGCACCAGCAGGGGGACCCAGACCTTCCCAAAACTGGGGAACAGGCAGCTCCCGTGGTCAAAGTGCTTGGGGGTGGGGGTGATTTAGAGGTTGGCAAAAGGATGGGGGTGGAGTAACCCTGGTGAGGGTTTCAGTCCTGCCTCCTTGGAGGGGTCCCAACCCCCTTCTCTGGCTCTGACAAGGCGGGGCAGGATCCCTGTGTGCACCTAAGGCTGGGAGCCCTGGCGGGGGACAAAGTGGGCAGGGGTGTCGAAGTTGCTACTGGAAACACCTTTGGACAGTGACTACACACACTCGCACACAGAAGTCCCCCTGCCCCATCGACACCATCCCCCTTGCACCTCCTCTCCCCAGACACAAACATCTCTCCCTTTGGAGCTGGGGTGGGGGGGCGGAGGAGAGGAAAGCAAAAAGCCAGCATCAGCCAGTATCTTTAGTCTGAAACTTGGGAGTTCCCTAGCCACACCCATGGTCCACAAGAGTCCCTAAGTGCAGCCACAGGAAGCCCAGAAGGGCCCAGTCAGGCGCATATGCAGGGACACCGACCCGGCAGCCCACCCCTCTCCTCTCCCTCGCATTCCCTCCGGAACCCCGCCTTCCATCCACTCTCTGGCCGCCCCCACCAACTCCAGCACATGGCTCCCCTACCCTCACCCGATGCACCCAGGGGCAACAGAGGAGGGGTACGGGTCAGAGAAGACGCCTATTTCCCAAGGGGCTCTAGGGAGGGGTGTCACAGACACTGATGGAGGCGGGAGGTGGCGGAGCGGCGCAGAGGCTGGCTCTGCAGGGCCCCCGGGTCCCCGGGCGCGGGCGGCAGCGAGGCCGCGGACGACGGGGCCCTCGCCTTGGTGGACTCCAAGCTGCTGAGGCCGGAGTCCTTGTTGTCACTGTGTGCCCGCGGGCTCGCGGGCTCCGGGGAGCCCCCTCCGCCCAGCTCCTTCCACTCGTTGAAGTTGAGGTCGGTCAGCGGGCTCTGCACCACCACCGTGTGGCGGCGCCAACTGCTCCGGCGCCGCCGCGTCTCGGGCGACAGCGGCCGCCGCAGCCGCACGGCCAGCATGTCGTCGGCCGTGCCGCGGAGGCGCAGCCGCAGGGCCTCGATGCGCGAGGGCCGCGAGCCCAGCACCGCCGCCGCCGCCGCCGCCGCAGGGGGGCGCAGCGACTCCTGGCTGCTGGACGAGGCCGAGCCCGGCAGCTCGGCGGCGCGGGGAGTCCCCCGGCCCGCACCCGCGCCCGCGCCCTCGCCGTCCGGGCGGCTCCGGGACAGGCGGCGCCGCGCCAGGGTGTCGCAGGGGATGAGGTGGTGCGAGCTGAAGGAGGGCCGGCGTGTCAGGCGTCCGCCCGGCCCCGCGCCCGCCGCGCCACCCTCCGTGTCCGTCTCCACGTGGCTCAGCTCGCTGCGCTCGTCGTCCGCCTCGTCCCCCGCGCCCGCCCGCCGGCCGCTGGCGCCCGAGCACACGCTGCGGTCCATGGTGGAGAGCGTGGAGTAGCCCGAGACGATGGAGCGCGTGTCCGCGGCCGGCCGCTCCTCTGGCGCCGCCGGGGGGCTGAGGCGCCCGGGGGCCTCGGGGGCAGCGGCGCCCTGCAGCTGCCCTTCCGGCCGCCCCTGGGTCCCCGGCGCCGGCACCCCCGCCCCGGGCTTGTGCGCCTCCTGCTCCGAGTCGTCGTCGGTGCTGCTGCCCAGTCCCCGCGCCTCCCGCCGCTTCTTCCGCTTGCGGTTGACCGCCGAGATGAAGGAGATCGCCAGCATCTCCCGGGCGTACAGCTCCTTCTTGGGGGCCCACGAGCCCTGTGCGGGGAGACAGGTAGGGATGCGGGAGGCGCCCGGACTCGCGCCAGTGCCGCGCTCTTCCCCAGCCCAGGCCGGAGGGCCTCGGCCGCCACTTTCCCGCCCGCGCCCCCCCACCGCCATTGCACCCCACCGCGACACGTCCAAACCAGGCCCAGCACCAACACTGGCATCATAAAACGTGCCTCCTCCACCCCTGAGCCAGCTGGGGTGTCACCATCCATCTAGAGACTACCCCAGCCGCCCCCCACCATCCTGAAGCCTGCTTGGCGCCCTCTCTGCCCCTAATCAGTCCTGCCTGATTAGGGGCAGCTCTCAGCTCTTTCCTGCGAGCTGACTGGTCTCCCCGCCGCCCCATTTCCATTCTGTCTTCCATACCCAGCGCCGGATAAATCCTTCTAGACACAGCTCTGGTGATAATAGTCTCTCAACAGCGAATAACACTTGCCAGTCTGAACCCCTTTCACGTACACTATGGTGGGTTGTAATCCCCAGAGCTTCCCGTGGACCAGGCCGCAGAGCCCTGGCAGGGACCTTTTTCCAACCACAGCTCCTCCGCTTCTCCCTCTCTGCCCACGCCCCCTGGGAAGCCTGCTTCCCACCTACTCAGTGAGTACCTGCCTCTCCAGGGCAACTGGCTCAAGTTCATGTCCTCCGCTGTCCCGCTGCAGCCCACCAGCGCCCCACCCAGCCAATCCCCAACCCCAGATCAATCCAGCCGCTAGCTCTGCTGCTGGAATTGGCTGCAAAATCCGGTACACAGCCTGGACAACATAGCAGACCTCATCTCTGCAAAAAATTTAAAAATTAGTCAGCATGGTGGCTACAGGAGGCTGAGGCAGGAGGATCACTTGTGCCTGGAGATTTAAGGTGCTGTGAGCTATGCCCACTCCAAGCCTGGGCAACAACAGAGCAAAACCCTGTCTCAAAAAAAAAAAAAAAAAAAAAAATCCCGTACAATCTGATGGCTTGGATTGGAGCTGCAAGTTGGGTAACTTCCTGCTGCTGTTCTCACCAGAACCAGCTCTCACTGCCAAACCCATGGCTGTTTTTTGATCTTGGCTTTCTCTGCTCTCTCAGCAGAACCTACACTACATGTCATGGCTTCCCAGAGCCTGGCTTTCATCCTCCCTTTCTGGCTTCTCCTCTGCCTCTTGAGAGGCTCTTTTTCCCCTTCTTCCCCCTGAAGAATCAGTGTCCCCAGGACTCTGTTCTTGGGCGCTTTCTCTTCTCCATTCACGTTCCCTGGGGAATACCATCCCAAACAACACTGCTACTACCTAGGCCTCTTTGTCCAACACCCAACTCTCGGGTGCCAGAACTCTTCTTCCAATTGCAAATCCATCTCTACCTGGGTGTCTGCAGGCACCTAAAACTCACCTATGTGCAACCACATTATCCTACCTACCCCTGCTCCAAACAGCCTCCTTGAGAGCAAGGTCTGCGACTTACTTGCTTCTCCGTGGCACATAGCAGGTGCTCAATAAATGTTAAACAAAGAAACAAATGGGAGAATGGAGTCCCCCAACAGAGGAAGCTTTGCAGAATCAGATGTTTGGACTGGTCCCCCTCCTGGGCTGGAATGACCTGCCAAGGTCACACTGCCCTTTGACCCTTCTTCATAGGCCACCTCCTGTTTCAGCCATGGTGTAATTATGAACGGAGACAGAGAGATGCCTCTTGCAGCCACGGCAGCCACTGTCCTCTCTCACACATTAATTAGTTCTGAGAAGGCCAGAGCATGGCAGGGATTCAGGATTCGTAGACATATGGCTCCTGGGTCATGGCTGCCCACAGTGCACAACTCCAGAAGGTGCCCCCTGAAGTTGTGCAATGTGGCAGCACTGCTAGAATCAGCCTGAGGCATATGGTGGCCAGTACTGCTTTCTTTCCTGGCCAGTGCTCTCTGAGTGACTTGAGAGGCCACTAGGATCATCTGATCAAACCACCCTCTCACCCCAGCTGGTTCCAGAAGCAACGAGGTCAGAATGATCTCCTCCAGGGAATGCGGAGGCCAGGAGATTCACATAAAGACCAATTAGTCAATCCAGGAGAGGCTTCAGGAAACCAGGGGGCCAGAGGAGCAATGGGTGAAACTGACAAGGAGCTGGATTTGGGTCACTATAATGAACTTTCTCCCTGCCATAGCGATCTCATGACGGAGTGAGCTCCCTGCCTCCAGAGGTGTGCAGGCAGAGGTTCCATGGAGAGGTCATAGAAAACCCCTGCACCAGACTAAAGCAGCCTTTTTTCTTTTGTCCAGAGTATTCATCTGACACATACTGAGTGCCTGCTGGGTGTCAGGCACATGCATTTGGAGTGCACTCACTGGAACCTGGCCAACACTTAGAGACAGAAATGAGCCCAGCTCATCCAGCCAATGATTAGCTGGTTTCACCCACTGCCATGGACTGAACTCTGTTCCCCCAAAACTCACATGTTGCAGCCCTAACCCTGAATGAGATGGTATTTGGAGATGGAGCCCATGGGAGATAATTAGGTTTAGATGAGGTTATGAGGGTGGGGCCCTCATGATGGGATTAGTGCCCTTTTAGGAAGAGGCACTAGAGAGCTTGCACTGTCATGTTCACTCTCACAGTCCCTCTCTCTGCCTCATAAGGACACAGTGAGAAGGTGGCCATCTACAAAGCAGGAAGGGAACCCTCACTGGAAATTGACAAATAAATTTCTGTTGTTTAAGGCGCCCAGCTATGATATTTTGTTACAACAGCCAGTATGGATTCATACACCCATCTTGGTGCTCAAGCTCTAATTTAACAGTTAGGCCAGGTCCCCCCATAGCAGCCTTCATCTTGTAGTGGATTCTGTCCCAGAAGGCAAGCTCTGGGGCACTCGACTTGCTGGCTGTGAGACCCAGGCCAAGTTATAGAAGTTCTTCCAGCCTCTGTTTCCTCAACTGCAAAATAAGGACAATACTATCTCTAACTCACAGGGCATTAGTGAAGATTAATAATTCCGAGCACAGTAACACAGCAAATGCTCAATAAATGGTGGCTATTAATATTATTGGGTATTTTGAACTCAGGAATCCGTGATGACTGAAGGCACTATTGGTGATGACTGAACGGACACTCTCTGCTGAACAAGCTAATTATCAGCCTAAATCCCTCTGGAGAAGGGGTTCTTGATTTGAGTCCTTGGGTAGGCTTTGGAGGTCCACAAAATCTTTGAATTGGCTACGGTATTTTTGCATGTAGGTGTCCTTTTGGAACAGGGGTGCACAGCTATCCTCTGATTCCTGAAGGGACCTGAGACCCAAAGTAGATGGGGAATCCCCGCATTCCAGTGTCTGTGATCAATTCAAATATTTTCGTGTGGCCAGTTAGTTCAGGGTCAGGGTCATGGAGAGGTCACTTCTGAGGCTGGAGTTGGGGTCAGGACTATGAAACAGTTGTGGTGAAATGCAATGAGGCAGGGCTGGGGAAACCAGACGGGGCCACTCAGGAGCCAGACTTCCCCTTTGCCAGTGGCGGCCTTGGGCTGGTAACTGCGAGCCGGGCAGGGGGTGAGGCACCACCAGAGAAGACAAAAGGGGCCCCCTTCCCCAAGAACTTGGAATTAAGACGATAAAGGGGCCTTCTGAGCATTAGACCAGCATGCTCCACCCACAGCAGAGCAAAGAGACTCTGTGACGTGTGCCTGCCACGCTCCTGCCAAGAACAGCCAAAACCAGCCTCGCAGGGAGACAGGGTCAGAATGTGGCTGTAATTTAGGGCACTGACACCACTTGGGTGTCGTGGACACAGCCCGGAGAAAGACTGGAAACAGGGGTTGTTACGTCTAGAACAATGGTTTTCGAATAGCTAGGAGCTCTCCGTTCAAATAGAATGCTCCCCAGAAACCCCGTATGTAAAACCAAACAAAGAGTGGCTTAGACAGAGAGGGAGGGGGCTTGGAGCCCTGCCCCATCCGTCCTCTCATGTACCGGTTGGTGGTAATGACCCCAAGATAGCTCCAAGGAACGCAGTTTGACAATGACCTGGATTCTAGATCAGGCAAAAGAGCCAGAGGCTCTGATGTGTGGCAGTGATGAGTGGCCAGCACTGTGGGTGGATTTGTCCCCACCCTCGGGAGCTCACAGCCCAGTGAGGCGCCAGGCCCTGGTGCCCAAGGCAGCCCCTTCCCTACAGCAAGACAGGATGCTGCAGGCTCTTGGATACCTGGTGCCTCGACCCCGGGCTCTGACTCCCTGTGTCCCCAGCAGATCAGACTACTGAGGCCACCTGCTGCACACATGACTCAATGTCCCTGTCCCCATGACAGTTATTCCTCTCTATTACTGTACTTAATAGACTGGCAGCCTGGTCCGTGCCTCGGTTTTTCAGGGGCTTGGCTGGCTGGTTTAGGCTCATGCTCAGGGAAGATCCAGTTCCTGTGCCAGAAAAATCAAGAAACTCTGCACCTGAAGGCAGACAGACCTCCAACCCAGACCATTCACCAAGGAAAGAGGCCGCCTACTCAGCCCCCACCTCTTGATACCTGAGAACACGCTGTCAGACTTCCAGCTACTTAAACTCTCTGAGCCTTGGTTTTCCCATCTGTAAATGGGGATAGTACAAAACTCCAGGGTCTTTTGTAAAGATGAAATGACATAGGTGTTTGTGAAGAGTTCTCTGCATAGTTGCTGGCATCTAGTAGGTGCTCAATAAATGTGCATTCCCTTCTCTTTTGTCTCACACTAGTGATTCTGAGTAACCCACTGGGGTAGTTACAGTGAAGTCTCTGACTCAGTTTCCAGTAAAGACACACTTTCTGAGAAGCGCATTCTATTGTTCCAGCCTGTGAGTAAGAAGAGGGCTCCTGGCAGCAGGGGAGGCAGTTCCCAGGCTAATAGGGGACATCAGGCTGGCCCGGCCTGGGAAGCAGAAGCTCCTAGTGCCTCAGAAGGAAGGAATTCCATCTCCAGGAGGCTTCAGGGAGGAGCTGGCCTGTGAGTTGTGGGGAGGTCAGTGCCAAGTCTACTGAAGACAAGGTGAAGTCACAGGAAGCAACAGAGGATGTCTCTGGCCAGAAGGGGCTCTCCCAGGGGCGTGGAGGAGCCAGCCCCAGCAGGCCAGGGCAGGGCTGCCGGGCAAAGCGCTGGCTCCTCACCCTGCCCACAATGCTCCTCCGCCCCTTCAGGAAACTTCCCTAGCTTCTTGGGACCCATTTCAGACTTCCTTCACCCTCTTAAACTTTCCCTGCCTCCTTCACGCTCAGCTGAGGACTTCACCTCCTACTTCACTGAGGAAAGAGAGCATCGGCTGGGAATGTCCCCAGGTCCCCACCACCCGCACCGCCTGCAGCTGTGCCCACCCTGCCCCTGCCCTCTCATCCAGCTACGCCTGGACAGTGTCTGCTCTGAGCACAGGACACTCCTGCCCCGTGCGCCCTCTGGGCCCAGCTCTTCCCACCACTATCTCTCTCTCTCTCCTGGACCGTTCCTGTTGGCAAGTATGTGCCAGAGGAGTTTATATTTTAACGAAAGCTTCCCTCTGTCCACATATTTTCCCACTTTGCTCCTCTAACCATCTTTTCGGGGTCAGGCGTCTCAAAAGAGTTGCCTACGCATGCGCTCTTCCTTCCCTCACTGGGTGCTTATAACTCAGTCCACCTGGCCACTGCCCCCCCTGTGCCCAGACCCGCCAGATGCACAGTCCTCATGTGCCCATTAGCTCAATGTCTGTCTCCGTTACAGGACAAGCTTCATGAGGGCAAGAACTTAGCCGTTGGGCTCATTATTACATTCTTAGCACCCAGCGCAGGACTGGTACGTAGTAAATGTTCAGCAAGTATGGATGGTAGGACTAAATGAATTAACCTTGTCTTTTCCAGAGACATTGCCAGCTTTTGGTACCAGGGTAACACTGGCCTCATAAAATGAGTTGGAAAGTGTTCCTCCCTCTTCTATTTTCTGGAAGAGTTTGTGGGGAATGGGTATTATTTCTCAAATAATTATTTAAATGATATTTAAACGGTTAAAGTATCATTTAAATAAGTACCCAAATATACTAATGTCTTAAATTGTACCATTTTATAATTAAAACAATATTTTAAAATTATTAAGATATAATAAATTATTTGAAATGAAAATATTCCTTAAACATGTGGTAGAATTTACCAGTAAAACCATCTGAACCTAGAGTTTTCTTTGTTGGGAGGTTTTTAATTATAAATTCAATTTCTGTAGCAGGTAAAGGACGATTTGGGTTATCTATTTCTTCTTAAGTGAGTTTTGATAGTTTGAATCTTTCAAAGAATTGGTCTATTTCGTCTAAGTTATTGAATTTATGGGTATAGAGGTGCTTATAGTATTCCCTGATTACCCTTTTAATATCTGTGGGGTCTGTGGTGATATCCCTCTTGTATCCCTCATAAACATAATCTATGCCATCTTTCTTTTTATTCTGTCTGGCTACAGGTTTACCAATTTTATTATTTATTATTATTTCCTTCTTTCTGCTTGTTTTGTGCTCTCCAAACCTTAAAAAATATTTATTGTATCAATCAGACGTATTCGTTGTGATCCACATTTTACAGATGAGGCAGCTGAAAGAGGTTAAATAACTTGCCCAATGTAGCAAAGCCACTAAATATAATAGCAGAGCCAGGACTTGAACTCAGGACTGTGTGACTCCAGAGCCTGTGCTTCTAATCACTGAGCCACACTGCCTCCCAGTCACCTAACTCCCAGGCCAGATTCTTCTACTACCCCAGATGCCTCATCCAGTTGCCAAGTGAGCCACTTCTCAGTTTACCTTGGACACTCAGTATTGCCCACCTCCCCTCCTGGGGACCAATGCCATCTACTTTCCTTACAGTCCAGTTGCCACACTCCCAATTCCCTTGACCGACAATCAAAGTGGGGAGCCAGACGTGGTAGCTCATGCCTGTAGTCCCAGTGATTTGGGAGGCTAAGGCAGGAGGATGGCTTGAGGCCAGGAGTTTGAGACAAGCTTGGGCAACATAGCAAGACCCTGTCTCTAAAAAAATAAGAAAAAATTAGCCAGGCATGCACCTGTTGTCCCTGATACTCAGAGGTTGAGGCAGGAGGGTCACTTGAGCCCTGGAGTTCAAGGCTGCAGTGACCTGCGATAATGCCACTGTACTCCGGCCTGGGCAACAGAGCAAGACTCTAAAAAAAACCCCAAAAACCCAAAAAAACAAAGTGGGATGGCTTGTATAGGGGATAAAACCTTCAGAATTGCCTTGGTACTTACCTTGGACTTGGCTGAACTACAGGTGGTAGAATCTGTTGGTGAGAAACAGAAACAAATGAAAGTTGGATCAAAGAAGGAGAAGGCTGAGTCTTGTGAACACAATTCCCTCTCCTCAAAGGCTTCAGAAACCAAGGAGTTAAGAAACCTGAGATCTCCACAGGCCCTGAAAGTATGATGGACCTCTGATGTAATTTTCTATGGGATAATGGAATGATGTTAATCACCACTTCCTTTAGAGGCAGGAAGTGCCAGCAGGCTGCCAGCCACTCATCTCTCACTTGCCCAGGGTTAAGGGCAATGGAGATTTTCTTTGGGCCAGGTTCCTCTCCCCTCCCCTTCCTATCCCTGTTACTCTGAAGCAGTGGAGAGAAAATGCCAAATATCAGATGCAGTCCACGGAAACCACCACAGTGAAACACAGCAGATCACAGATGCTCTGGAGAAATGGAGACCACACAGTGCAAAGACAGCTGGGTGCCCTACATCCCCCACCCCCAGGACTTGAGAAGGAAGAGGGACCATGTGAATGATGGATAAAAGGGCAGAAATGAAGTGGGTGGGACATAGGAGGTAGAGTGGGCTGGTGATTAGAGCCTTGATAGGTTCCACCTCCACACCTGGGGTCAAACCGCCCTTATGGGGCAAGGTCCTGGGTTATAACCAGAGTTATGAAGGAACGTAAAATCATCACATCTATGGGACTTGGGTCCCACTGCCTTAATGTTACTGGGGTAAAGAAGGAACCAGAAACAAGTCCCGGCAGTGCTCTCTCCAAGTTTGGAGAGGGAACAGGTTGATCCAAGGGCCTCCCGGGGTCCCAGGGCAGTGGGCAGGTGCGGTTAATCCACACTCTCCGGCAGGCAGGTTAGATGCCCCTCTCCAGCCCCTCCCCCTGCACACGGTGAGAAGAGCAAGATGGGCTGACCACACACGACACACGGGGCAGGCGGGCGGCGGCGGGTGATTAGAAGAGACAGGGGGCTTCTCTCTGCCACCCCACTCCATGTCCTCTGGCCCCTCCCCCAACCTGCCTCTGGCAACCAGTGGAGCTGAGGCTGTCCCTCCGCCAGGGACGTGGGACACTAAGGGGCGGGGCAACCACGGCGGGGGAGGAGCTAGAGGCTGGAGCCAAGAGGGGAGTGGCTGTTCGTTCGTCTCTGAGCACATCAATCCTCTTTCCTCTGCCATGAGGGGGCCAGAGGCCACGGAAACAGGACTTAGGAGCTGAGTGACAGGGGCCCTGGTTTCTGAAGCAAAAAGGGGCAGCTCCTTGGGGCGACTGAGGCAGGAGCTATAGCTATAGAGAGGCTCGTGGCCGTGGCATCCCTGGTTTCTGGAGAGCCGGGGTCCCCAGCCAAGTCTCCCCGGGCCCACATGACCACCAATAGCAAAGCTTCGCACAGAGAAGGCCACAGAGGCTGCGGGACTGCGGGAGGGCCCAGACTTTCAGGCTAGGGGAAGGGCTCAGGCCCCAGCGAGCGCCTCCTTCCTCCTGAGAAGGGGCTTTAGGATGGGAAGGGACTGGGGCAGGGGTGGAGGGGTGAGTTGTGACAAGTGTGGGTAACCGGGATGTTGGGGTGGGGTCCTCACGGCCTGGGACATTTCTGCCTGCCCAGCCCTCTTATAATCACCCGCCACTGTTAGTGACCGAGGCCGCGACACCGCACTGTACCCTTTAAATCTCCACCAGGTCCGCTGGAGGGAGGGAGGTGGGGAGGAGAAGGGGGAGAGATGGGGGATGGGAGGAGAGCACGGGGAGAGAGGCGGGAGGGGCAGGGGTGCAAGGAGAAGAGGAAGAAAAATTAGAAAGAGGAACATGCCCAGAAGGACACAGCCGGCCCATGAGAAATTAAAGGCTCAGGAGAGAAACCAGTGAGAGGGCAAAGCTGCTACCCAGCCTCGCGGGGCAGCCGCGCAGACGGGAGGCCCCGCTTCCCAGGGAGGGAGAAGGCCCTGCACGCCCAGTCTCGGTGGGGGGGGGGCATGGGAGGGCCCCGCTGGGACAGCAGGGAAGCTGGGCGTCTGGCCAGGCATCTGGGACCCTCAGGAACACAGAGCCCACCCCCAGCCCCAGCCCCCTCCCAGGCCCCTGCACTCACCCGAACCCGGGTCACCAGGGGGCACTGTCCTGCCAATGTTGGGCAGGAGGTACTCGATGTTGGGCACTGACTGAGGATCCTTGTCATCCACAGGGGTCTGCAAACAGGAGGAGGGGTCAGCCAGCACATCCTCAGATGGCCGGACTGCTGGCCCCTCAGAATGGGCTGCCCTGGTGATAGGGCCTGTGTCTCCCCCATCTGACTGGGGATGCCCTGAGGGTGAGTCTTGCCCTGCCAGGACTAGGCCCACCTCAGACCAGACCCCCTCCAACCCCTGGATCACTTACTCTCTCTCCCTTGTCCTCCTCGTCGCTGAAGAACCAGTCTGACTGCAGAGAGACAAAGGAAGGGATGAAGTCAGTGTGGGCAGGGGCTGGGGGAAGACAGGGAGACACCAGCTCCTGAACGCGTTCGGCCCAGAGGACCCCTCGGTGGCACCGGTTCCTCCTCTCTCAGCAAACCCCAGGCCGGCTGGGCTGCTGGGGAGGGCTCTGAGGGAGGCTGACGGATCCTGGAACCCACTACACAAGCTTTGAAAAACCACTGGGGCGAGAAAAGGTGGGACCGCTGTGGGGGGAACACAGCCCAGAGTGGGAGAGAGCCCACCACAGATGGGTGACAGGCGCAAGGAGAGCTGCTCTTTTTGCCTGTTTGTCACTAAACACCGTCACGGCACATCACTGTGGCATATGCCCCACAGCAAGCTGGAAGGCAGGGAGGCAGCGGCACGCTTAGCATGGGCTGGGTCCACGGCCGTGAGGGCCGAGTGTGTCCCGCACCACCTGTGGGTGCCACACTGACACGGGGGGTGTCACACACCCAGCCCAGAAAAGGAAAATGCCCGGAGAGAGGTGTCAGGAGGTTCCCTGAGGGGTAGGCAGGAAAGAGCTTTCTCATAAATGCCAAACTGGATAGAAAATAAAGTAAAACCCCCACACTTAAATACATTCTGTGAAATTTGAGAATCTTGAAGATAGAATTCTAAAAGTTTTCTGGGACAAAAAAAAAAAAGACCAGATTGCTTACAAATGAATAAGTACTTAGAACTCTGAGCAGCAACAGACACAAGGAAGACAAGCAATAATATCAATATGTTGAAGGAATACCATTTTGAACCTAGAATTTGATACGTTGCTAAACCCTAATTTAAATTTGAGTGTGACATAAAGCTGTTCTAAAACATCATAAAGTTTACTACACAAAGACTCTTAACCAAGTATTTGAGCGAGTGAGGAAATGAATGCAGATGGAGCAACAAGCTCTGAGAAGTAAGGATGAATAAATAGCATGGAAAAGGCTATTGTTATCAAAATAAGCACTGAAACGCACACAAAGTATATCCTACACCCATGACAATCTGGAATACAAATTCAGAGGAGGAAACAGTGATGGGCGGAAGTAACTGAGGCACTTTCGGCTTTTAGATGTGGTGGAAGGAAGACAGATACTGATAAGCTTTAGAAACTGACAGTGGCAATTAGACATGAGTTCCTGTGAGTAGGTAGTAACTTCCAGGAGAAGAAAAATAGAACACATAATTTTCATATCAAGAAAATAAAATTCAGGCTGGGCGAGCTGGCTCAAGTCTGTAATCCTAGCACGCTGGGAGGCTGAAGTGGGAGGATCGCTTGAGCCCAGGAGTTCAAGACCAGCCTGAGCAAGAGCGAAAAAGTCTCTACTATAAATAGAAAAATGAGCCGAATGTGGTGGTGCACACCTGTAGTCTCAGCTACTCGGGAGGCTGAGGCAGGAGGATCGCTTGAGCCCAGGAGTTTGAGGTTGCTGTGAGCTAGGCTGACGCCACTGCACTCTAACCCGGGCAACAGAGCGAGACTCTGTCTCTAAATCAATCAATCAATCAATCACAGCGTATATGTGTTTCACATTTTCAAAATATATTAAGCAACAATTGAAATAACTACAAGGAGACTAGAGAAGATTAAATATAATATTGTAGCTTATCAACAAGATTAAAAAATAAGATATAGACACTGAACAACACAGTTGACAAGTCTGATCTAATGGTTATATCTAGAACTTTACACTCAACCATTAGAGAAAATATATTCTTTTAGTACACACATAAATCATTCAAAAACCAACCATATCCTGGGGCACAGAGAAACTTTCCATAGTTCCTCAGGAGTCAGCATCCAATAGGCTATATAGTCTGTTCATAATAAAATAAAATTAGAAATAACAACAAAAAAGAGCTAAAAACTCCCTAAATCTTCACGTCTGGAAACATATCAATGATACTGCTAAATAACCCTTGGATTAAAGAGAAAATCAGAAAGTAATTATGAGATACTCAGAGCCCAGGAGCCAGAGTTTGCAGTGAGCTATGATGACACCACTGTACTCCAGCCTGGGTGACAGAAGGAGACCCTGTCTTTAAAAAAAAAAAAAGGTGGCCGGGCGCAGTGGCTCACGCCTGTAATCCTAGCACTCTGGGAGGCCGAGGCAGGCGGATCGTTTGAGCTCAGGAGTTCGAAACCAGCCTGAGCAAGAGCGAGACCCCGTCTCTACTAAAAATAGAAAGAAATTAATTGGACAGCTAAAACATATATAGAAAAAATTAGCCGGGCATGGTGGCACATGCCTGTAGTCCCAGCTACTCGGGAGGCTGAGGCAGGAGGATCGCTTGAGCCCAGGAGTTTGAGGTTGCTGTGAGCTAGGCTGACGCCACGGCACTCACTCTAGCCCAGGCAAAAGAGTGAGACTCTGTCTCAAAAAAAAAAAAAGGAAAAAAATCAGAAGGTGGATTGGAATATATTAGCCTATTAGAGTGGGTACGTCAAAGAGGGGAGAGCAGAAGGGGGTCAGGAGCTAAGGGGGAAAGCGGGGGACTTGCGGGGCCACGCGCATGAGCCCAGTTATTATTAATCATGATCCGGCATATGATTGACTCAAACAAGCGGCACTGGAAGTACCGAAGAAAAACAAGAAAGAGACAAAAGAGACGAGAGCAAGATAGATAAGAAAGAAATCCAAGATCTGGAGTCAGTCCTTTCGGTTCAAGTTCACCTCAGGCAAGTTACTTTCCCTCTTTGAGTCTATTTTATCTGCAAAATGGGTATAATATAAGTACCAACTTCTAGCCTTATGGTGAGGATTAAAATGAAATACCATATGTAAAGCATTGAGTACGACATGCTGTTAGCGTGTAATAAATGTGAGCTGTTATTAGTAAAAGGTGCAGCTTCCAGAGACAGGCTGAGCAAAGGGAGCCTGGGGATTGGCCCAAAAGATTCAGCCTCTAACCAAAAGTGCTCTGCACACCAGGGAGTCTGCAGGAAGCTTTCCAGTGGCCCACAGCTCCCAGGAAGAACTCACACTAGCTCACGCCACCCTGCTTTTGCATGTCTGTGCTGGTCCCTCGGCCTGGAATGCCCTTTCTCCCTGCTCTGCCCGGCTAAGTTCCTCGTGGGCTTCCAAGACAGTTCAAGAACCACATACTACAGCCCAGCCCTACACCCAGGGCTGGGGTGGGTCCTTCTCTGGGGCTTCCCAGGGCACAGTCCACAGCATGAGAAACGCTGCTGTTACTGGCAGTATTGCTGCAGAGCAGAAGCTGGGTCACATTCATCTGTGTCCCCAGCACCTGCATCTGTCTCTGGCATGGAATAATGACGATGACGAACATGATGACAATGACCATGATGACGATGGCTAATTCTTACACTCTTACTAACCGCCAGGTACCATTTTAAGTGCTTTACAGATACTAACTCATGCAGCCCTCACAACAGCCCTGTGAGGTAGGTACTATTATTAATATTATCTCCTCTTTACAGATGAGGAAGCTGAGGCAGAGGGTAAGTCACTTGTCCAAGGCCACACAGCATATAAGGGGCAGGCTGGCTCCAGGGCCAGTGTCCTTGACCTCTACATCAGGGCAGTTTTGCCCCTCCAGGGGGTTATGTGGAGGCATTTTTGATTGTTACAACTGGGGACATGTTCTTGGCATCTCGTGGGTAGAGGCCAGGGGTGCAGCCCCCACAATAAATAAAGAATCATCTGGCCCCAGAGGTCACTAGTGCTGAGGTTGGGAAATGCAGGTATGATCACGTAAGCAAATGAACAGATGCCTTGAGGTGGTCTTTGCTGGGTTCCAACTGACTCACTAAACACAGGCACGGACTATGGTGATTTGCCCGCTGGGAGGTCAAACACCTGGGTTTGCTCTCAGCTCTTCCACTATCCTGCTATGGGGCCCTGGACAAGTCGCTGTTCCTCTCTACACCTTGGTTGTCACCCTCTGTCTGACATGAGGACTGGTCTGGGTGCCTGCAGGCCCCTCCAGCTCTGCTATCCAAGGGTTCCACAGATGACAGGAGCCCCAGGCCAGGTGCGGGCTGCACTGACCACTCCCGGCAGGAGTTAATGTTATTAACTCCAGCCATCCCCTGACAGGCCAAGGGCCCAGAGTCAGGGCCAAAGCCGTCTCTGCCACAAGTCCACTCACAGCCGCGGTTCATGGCGACACCACTCCCTGGCTACAGAGCCTCTGGGCTAGACAGATACCCCACGGGCCAGCTCAAGGGGCCTGCGCAGGGTGTAGCTTATTCCCTCAACAATCACCTAGGGCTGATCATGTTCCAATGTCAAGGAGGCAGAGAATGGAAGCCACCAGCTTGACGGTTCTCAGGAATGCATGCGCGAGTCGAAAAGCCCAGCCTGACATCACCTCAGTTAGCTATTCACTCATTCATTCATTCACCCCACAGACACTGAGTGTTCACCGTGGGCCAAGCACTAGTCTCGGCGCTAATGAGACAGACATGCTCCCCCTCCCCCACCCTGCTCAGAGGGGAACTCCCCCTTGGGGCTCTGGGGGACAGTAAGTGGACACATTTTGGGCCTCCTCTTCCCCGAAGGCTGCTGTTCCTGACACCTCAGCTGACCACAGGCCTCAGGCTTCCCGTGGCTTCTCCATGAGCCACAGTGCCAGACACCCTCTTTTCCCCACTGCTGTCCCCCAAAGCGCACACTGCTGGGCGGCTCCAAGGGCTCCCTTTTGCACCCGGAAGTTAAACCTTCCTGAGGCCACAGCAGGATCCTTGGCACTGCCCAGTGGCCCTGGCCTCCTCGACAGCTCTAGAGTGGGTGTCCAGGCTGGTGGTCCCAATAGCAGGATGAGGACAGCCTGTGACACTGCCTCCTGTGGCTCAGAGGCCTGATCATGCGGCGCAGGAAGGAGACCAGCAGGCGGGGCTGGTCAGCACGACCGAGGTCTCCCCCAGCCTCCTTCCCCTGCCCTGCCAGCCTCTCTCCCTCCAAGGCCAGCTCAGGAGGCTGCCCTTCTGGTGGGCGGGGAGGAAAGCACAGTCTTTGGTCAGACAGACCTGGGTTAAAATCCTGGGACTGTCAGTTATTAGCAAGTCACTTTGCCTCCCTGAGTCCCAGTTTCCTCATCTGTAAAATCGGGGTAATATAACCTGATTTTCCTTCCCTAAAGTGTCTATGAGGTGAGGAGGGCCAAGGCTTCCCTTCCTCTGGCGAGCTGCCAGTCTTATTTCTCCAGGCAGGAGAGGGTCTATTTCTATCCTTTGCGGGCTATAACAAGATTTGCAAATGGAAAATCTAAGATGATTCATGAAAACATCCCTGAGCGCCCCAGAAGTGGGTGGTGCCGCCTTTGGGTTCGGCTCTGGAAGACCAAGGCCTCCTGTGCCCTCTGCTGGCCGCTCAGGGTTCTCCTGCCTTCAGGGACAACAACAAGAATCCACCGGATCTGGCCGGGCCCGGTAGCTCACGCCTGTAATCCTAGCTCTCTGGGAGGCCGAGGCAGGCGGATTGTTTGAGCTCAGGAGTTCGAAACCAGCCTGAGCAAGAGTGAGACCCTGTCTCTACTAAAAATAGAAAGAAATTAATCGGACAACTAAAAATACATAGAAAAAATTAGCTGGGCATGGTGGTGCGTGCCTGTAGTCCCAGCTACTTGGGAGGCTGAGGCAGAAGGATCACTTGAGCTCAGGAGTTTGAGGTTGTTGTGAGCTAGGCTGCCGCCACGGCACTCTAGCCCAGGCAACACAGTGAGACTCTGTCTCAAAAAAAAAAAAGAATCCACCGGATCACGGAGAATCCACAGGATCACAGGGCTCTCGGTGAAAGCCACGAGAAGGGAGGTGACCGCCCAAGACACATGGAGCACCAGCGCAGGATCCCGCCTCAGGCCCATGCTCAGTGCCCTGCCCCACTCACCATTCCTTACCTCCCCAGAACCTCAGTAGGGCCGGCAGGGAAAGTGAGACGAGGCCCCCTGATCCCCAGGCCACACTTCTGCCCCGCCTCTGCACCTGTCTGCTCTGCACCTGTCTGCTTGTCTGCCCGGACTCCGGAGGCCAGCTTCTGAAGGCACTCCTGCCCTCGCCCCTCCCGCCCTCCGCCCCAGCAGCAGCTTCCCTGCCCTGCCTCCTCCCTCTGACTTCCATACGCATCTTGGAAGCTCTGGGCCTCCTGATTCTCCCGCTGGGGACCCAACGTCCCAGAATGAAGGGCCTCTGGGAGCCGCTCCTAGAATCTACTTTGCCTTGAAATGCAGGCTGTTGTTCTGAAGGGCATTCGCCCCCCAGTGGCATTTTCTGAGGCTGCCGAGCCCTTCCCTGAGCACACCCAGCCAGGCCTAGCAGGAGCGAGGTGCTCGGAGCAACGCCGCCTGGGTCCCGGGAGCTGCTGGGGTGCGCCCACGGACCAGCTGCTTACATGCTGGATCAGTGTCTCCACGATCTTGTAGCGGTCAGGCATGTGGGTCACCATGTCCGTCATGTTGTCCTCAGACGTCCTCACCAGTGTCGGTCCGAAGACCAGGGCCAGGTTCCGGGGCTCCATCTGGGCAGGAAAGTGAAGCAGGTCAGGGTCAACACTCTGAACTCTGACCTCCAGCACCTCCCCGTCATCCCTCACTCCAGGCCCCAAGGCCTCCCTCCCCGACCGTGTCCTGAGCTATCCCCCCAACTTAGGGGCTGGACACCCCCATGTGCGGCCATGGAGGTACTTGGCAAGTGGAGCACAGGCCAGATTTCAGCCCCACTCATCCCCAGGCCCAGCAGCTGTGAGCAGTGCCCAATCCGCACACCTGTACAGGGCAGCCCTGAGTGGTCAGCGCTAGCACTGGGAGATCCTGGAGTAAGAGACATGTCGGCGATCCCAGGGGTATTTTAGGCCTGAGAAAAAATCCTATTACTGCCCTCATTTTCCCTGCTGCAGAGCCAGAAGACACAAGGGGTTCAACGAGGAAAATGCAGTGCAAGGGATTTGAGCTACATCAGAGGACAGCTATCCATCAAATATAGGGGGACTGTGGCTCTCTGCCTCTGGAAGACCCTCAGAAACTCAGAGATGGCTCTCTGGGGAGAAGCACTGGCTGGCACAGCGTGGGTGGGGACAGAGTAGCCCTGAGGAGGACATGCCTACAGAGGCTCGCTGTCTGACTACAGGAGCCCAGAATGAGTTGAGACCCTGCGGTGGGGGCTGTGCTCCCTCCCGGAGACTCCATGCCAAGCCACCACCCACCTTGTTTTTCTCCGAGTGGTCAGCAATGGTCTTGAGATGGCCCACAAGGAATTTGAGCGTTTCATAGTAGTGTCCCGGGAGATCTCGGATCTGGGCGGGGAGAGAGGGGCAGGGGAACAGCTGTGAAGGCCACCCCTGCCCTGGCGCCCCCTACAGGGGCTCCTATTGCCATACCTCAGGGAGTCTGGAATCCACCCTCTAACCGCCCTTCCTTGTATGATGGGGAAACTGAGACCCTGAGTGGAGAAAAGCTGCTCTAAATTCACAAGGGGGACCCGTGACACCCGTCTCTGGGCCTCCTGGGACGGGGCTGCCCTGCCGTCCACACCCTGTCTGCCTAATAGCATCTTCCTCCCCTCACCAGCTTCCGTAGAGTCTTCATCCGCTCCCTCGAGTCTTCAATGCGGTTGGCCTCGATGAAGTCGTTGTATTTGTCTAGAACACAGTGAAGACTCTTTAGAGAGGTGGGAGGCAGCCCCTTCGCCCCGTCTCCAGGTGGGCTGCTCCCAGGGCTGACGGCCCAGGCCGGTTGAGGAGGCCCTGCTGGGAGACCCATGTTTTGTGCCCATGCTGTTCCAGACTGGGGGGCTCTGTGGCCTTGTGCTTATGTGACCAAACCCACCACAGCTGCACTCAGGTGTGTACCTGACCTGGAGTAGCCCAGGTGTGTTCACTGGGGAAGAAATAAGATCTGAGCTGCATGTTGATCCTAGAAAATGGGTCCCTGCCCCTATCTCCAGGACAAGGACACCAATGTTTGGCAGGTTAAAAGAGAAGGTTGTCTCTAAAGAGGGGAGGGCCTCATGTCCCCTATCATGATTCCCCCAACTCCATTCAGAAAATGTGTACAAGGAAATTTAAAAAATGGAAAGTGATAAGCCTGTTCTAAAATTCATCTGGGTCAGGCGTGGTGGCTCATGCCTGCAATCCTAACTCTCTGGGAGGCCAAGGTGGGAGGATCGCTTGAGCTCAGGAGTTCAAGACCAGCCTCAGCAAGAGCGAGACCCCATCTCTACTAAAAATAGAAAAATTAACCAGGTGTGGTGGTGCATGCCTGTGATCCCAGCTACTCAGGAGGCTGAGGCAGGAGGATCGCTTGAGCTCAGGAGTTTGAGGTTGCTGTGAGCTAGGCTGACGCCACGGCACTCTAGCCCAGGTGACGGAGAGAGATGCCGTCTCAAAAAAAATAAATAAATAAATAAAATTCACCTGGATAAGTTAATGCACAAAGATAGCCAAGAATGGTTTTTAAAGGAAGGATGATGCAGGAGGATTTGCCCTACAGGACTGAAACATACTAAAAAAAAAAAAAAAAAAAAAATGGCACAGCGAAAGCCGTCTGGCCCTGGCAGGGAAAGCAGAGCAATGGTGAGTCCAAGAAGGGGGGAAACAGGCCTAAACATAATATTTACTATTATGATAAAGGCAGCACTTCCAATCAGTGGGGAGGGATAGAGGCCACAGTATATGGCCCTGGGACAAATGGCTATCATTTGGAGGGAAAAATCCACTTCTATTTCACATAATACACACATTTAATTGCGTGGAAGAGCCAAATATAAAAATTATAAAAGCACTGGGGAAAAAAATAAGAAAATATTTTTACGATTCCAAGGCCTTCATAAACATGAGGTGCACAATCCTTTACAGAAAGATTAACGGCTTTGACTGCATTTTAAAAAATTGTTTTCAGTTTCTGTACTGAAAAGTGAAAAGGCAAATGACAGAGCAGAGCAACTATTTGCAAAAACTAACCAAGGGTTAGTATCTGTAATATCCCAAGAGCTTGTCTCCCACAAATCAATATGAAAGAAGCACAAATAACCCAATGGAAAAATGGGCACATAGTATGAACAAGCAATTATGCAGATAATAGGGAAAGCCAATAAACTAATGAAAAAAGATTTAATCTCCCTAGTAATGAGGGAAATGAAAATAAAGAAACAACAAGATGCCATTTCCCTTATCTGATTAGCAAAAGTTTAAAATATTAATAATATCCAATGCTAATAGCATGAGAGGAGACAAACTCTTTCTTACGCTATTCGTGGGAGTCTGAACTGGGGCCTCCTTCTCAGAGTGCTATTTGACATTAGCTCTCAAATGCGTTTACCAGGACTTTGACGTAGCAATTCTACATCTAAGAATCTACTCAGAGAGCACAGACCCAGGCGTGCAAGGGCTGATTTAAGTAAAGTCATTGCAACAGGTTTTATAACAGCAAATATTTGAAGACAATCTAAATACCTATCAATAGGGGAGTGATTAAAGAAATTATAGTCTGTTCAAACTATGAAATTCTATGTGGTTGATTTAAAAGAAGAATGAGGTAGAGCTCTCTGTACAGACATGAATGAATCTCAGAATTACAACTCTGCTTTTGTTAGAAACGACTCCACCAGAGGTGTGCTGCAGCCCGCTCACACTGGAGCAGATTGTGTGCATTTCTTCTTAATTCCATGGTGGTGACATCACGTTGGTGGCTCAAAATAAGTAAGCCACGGTGGAAGTATTTACACCATGGAAATTGGAAAACGCTACAAGTCAAGGATTTTTTTTTCCCCCCTGGAGAGCCAGATGTTAAACATTTACCAGCACAGCACTGAGCCCATCCAACTCTAAGCCCTGTGTAGGCACGCATGCATCTCTGTCATGTTTTTCAGAGGGTCGGGAAGGAAACACGACAAATTGTTAATAAGCAGCTCAGCAAATGACCGAGAGCTCAGCTCTGGAGCCAGATGCCTGGGGCAGAATCCCGGCTCTTTCACTTAGAACCTGTGTGATCTTGAGCAAGGCATTTAACCTCTCTGAGCCTCAGTTTCTTCCTCTGTAGAGGAGAGATAACAGCACCTACCTTGCTGGGCGCACAGTAAACACTCAGAAAGTGTTCACCGCAACCTCTGGGGAAAGAGAGTGGGAGGCGGACAGGACTCTGCTATTTACTTTATTCGCATCTGTGCTATCTAAGTTTTTTACAAGTATGTGTTTCTTTTGTGCCTTAAAAAAAAAGAAAAACAAAAGTAAAGCCAACAAACCAAATAAAAAAGTGGTCAGGGTGCAGAACAGACTGGCTTCCCTCCCCCTCTCCACCGCCTACTCACCATCAGTGAAGAGAGGCTCGGGCAGCTTCCGGAAGAAGGACTTGAGCAAGCTGCTGATCACGTTGAGATCTTGCCAGCGCTGGGGGAGGGGGCACACGTCAGGCCGCAAGCAGGCCCAGCCCCCAGGGTCCAGTCAAGCCAGGCCCAGGCCCTCCCTAGGATCCGCCCAGACCAGAGATCTCTACTCATCAGGATGATGGCAGCAGAACAGAGTCCCTGGCTAGGTCCTGCCCCCTACACACACACATTTGGCCCCAGTCCTCCCTGCTCTAGCCTGCTCGATGGGCTCCAACACTTGCCCAGCCACAGAAAATACCAGCTGTCTTCTTTGTGCCAGGCACTGTGGGGCACAGAAGTGAGCGAGAGCCGCCCCCAGACCTGCCTGCCTACTGCACCTCCACCGGACCTACAAGTGCCAGGCTCAGCTCCTGCCTCCAAGTGTTCCCCGTTCATTAAAGGGTCATCCTCAGACACCCTCTCCATCCCCCCAAAGCCTAAGCAGCCATGACAGAGCAGTTGCCCATGCCTGGCTCCTTCTTGTCTCAGCCCTCTGCCCTTGCTGGCCCCCTCGACTAGAACTTTCCTCCCCCACTTCACACGGTCCCTCATCCCGCCTAAATGTCACTCTTCAGAGAGGCCTTCCCTGACACCCTGCCATCTGCATCCCTGCCCTGACTTTGTTTCTTCTGTGCAGCTGACCCCAGCTTGTCATTATTTCATGCTTTTGTTTCCTTGTTCGTCCCTTTCTCCCCACAGGACTGTAAGCTCCCCGAGGAGCAGCGATCCTGTCTGTCTTACCCCACACTGTATTCTTGTCACCCAGCTGGGACAGTTAGTCTGGCACTTACAGGGTCAGAATCAGTAATTCTCCAGACAACGTCTGAAGCCATTTTGATTTTCACAACTGGGGGTGCCACTCACATCTAGTGAATAGAGACCATGGATGCTGCTTAATTTCCTCCAAATGCACAAGATAGCTCCCCACAACAATAAATATTCTGCCCAAAATGTCAATTGTGCCAAGGTTGAGAAACCCTGGTGTACGTAAATGGTTGCCGAACACAAGAATGAAGACAGAACAGCCAGGCTGTTGCCCCTTCTGTCCACCAGGGGGCACCACCACCCCACGCCGCAGCAAAGTCAGGCGCCCCCACCTTGCCCGGAATGGCTCAGAGCAACTCACGCCCAGAAAGATGTAATACCCTCAACAAAGAGACACAACACAAAGATGCACACACCCGTTACAGTGGGCCCACAGCTCAACGCCAGACAATCCCACAAATGACACAGTCCCCACAGGCCCGACGGGAGTGAGATCCCCCTACCACACTTCCAGCACTGCCCACAACAATGACACCACGATGTCCGAGACAAAACAACACCCCTGGCACGCCCCCACCTGAGCCCTGGCTAAGGCCAAGCTGCTGCTTCGTTGTGTGCCCACCCCCACCCCACACGGCTCATCTCCCACCTGCCAGCCCAGGTCGGTGGCCCAACATCCTTGCCTCCTCCTGAGTGAAATGCCCAGGTGTCCCCTCCTTCTGTCCCACTCAGAGCCCGGCCCTGTTTTCCTGCTGCCCACCCTTGGCCATCCGCCCCCCAATCCCCAGCAGGACTCCATGTCCCTGTGGTTCACTCTCAGTCTAGTGCCCGTGTATGCTGTCTCCCCGCATAGGTGACTTCCACACCCCGAATCTAGCGGGGCGCGCCCTGACTCAGGCCCTCCTTCCCAACCCTCCTCAAGCTGCCTACCCCCCAGTTTCCGCCAGGGGTAGATAGTACCAGCCCCGGCTCAAACTTTTAGCTCTTCCCTGCCCTCCTTCCTCCCTGTCACGCAGCCAAGTCCTAGAGCTGCTCCCATCCTCCACTCCCCGGACCACCGAGTCCGCCTGACCCTTAGTGCACCCCATAGACCAGTAACTTCTCTGCCAGACCTGCCCTCCCCATGTGCACCCACTGGGTGCAAGTGGGAGCATCACCATCTCTCGGTTTTGCATCCCTAGCTTAAGAACCATGAAACGTTCCCTATTGTCCATGGGGTCAAGGTCAAAGACTTTAGTGAAGCCCACAAAAGCCCTTTGTCCTTTGGGTCTCACTCTCCCCACCAAGCGCAGGAGGTGGGTCCACTCTCTGTCCCAACCCTCCGGGATTTGGGGATTTTGGAAACAGGGGATTTTGGGATTCTGGAATATGCCATCATCGCCACCTGGACTGCCTTCCTGTCCACCTGCCTCCTCCCATCCTGCAATGACTCCAACCCTCGATCCGACCGCCTGCTCCAGCCCTCAGCATCCTCTCCTTCATCACACAGTTTGGTCCCTGATGAGAGCCTGTCCTTTTCTCTTGTCCACGACTTCACACGGACTTGTGTTGCCCCCTGCCCCGCATTTCCCAAGGGCAGGAAGACTCCTGTATATTACATGCGGCTTCATTGTGTGTGACTCAGGGGACTTCGCTGTCCAGATGCACCACTTCCCAAAAAATCCTTTTCATCAGGGCCCCTCTTGGCAAATAAAATCGTACATGAAAACCCAGTATGAAAGATCGAGCAAAGTGGAGTTGCTCTAGTCTAAGCAAGGACAGGGGGTCCTGACCTGCCCCTGGCCTCCCGCAGCCCCGCTGGGAACCCCAGGACTCCGGAGAACACTGTTTGGGATCCACTGTCCCTGCTGCAAACTCTTAAGTGCGTTAGCAGATCCCTGCACAAGCTGGGCTCGTCGCCTCTGATCAGCCGCTTCTCGTCCCATGTTGCAGCCGCCCAAATTGCTGGCCATTCTAGAAAGCATCATATAGTCCCCCTTTTCTAATCCAGGGGTCTGCAAGCCACAGCACAGGCAAAATCCAGCCATCACTTGTTTAGATTACACATGTTGCCCTTGTCCCCCCTCCCCCGCCAAGTCCGAGCTTCAAGCGTGTCCATCCCCCTATCGTTTGCTTTTGTATGGCCCTTGAGCTAAGTATGGTTTTTACATTGTTAAAGGATTATGAAAAAGAAGAGAAGGAGGAGGAGGAAGAGCGGGAAGAGAAGAGACTGCAACAGAGCAAACCGAAACCCACAGTATTTACTATCTGGCCCTTTGCGGAGAAAGTCTGTTCATTGCTGGCCAACTTTCAGAGTCTACGCCATCGCCCAGGCCACCTCTCTGCCTGCGATGCCTTTACCTGGCTTTCACTGGCTTTTAGTGAACTCTGCTCATCCTAAAGGCTCAGACAAAACTACCTGGGAGCCTCTGGCTCGGAGCTCGCCTGGCCGTGACTGCGTTTGTCTGTGCGGTTCAGCCTTGGGCTGATGCCCATGCCCGGGGCTGGCCTGCAAGGGCAGGTCCCATCTTGCCCGTTTGGTGCTCTGGCCCAACGCCGGGCACATCGCAGGGCACAATGAATACAACACAACAGACCACAGAACCCTCCTAGCAGAGCATCCCCCCCGACACCGCCCCACTCCCTTCCACAGCCCCCCAGCCGCACCCACCTCATCCTGCAGGTTGATGTCACCGGGCCCACGGTTGAGCTGCTCCTGCAGGCTGGACACCACGGCATTGTTGCCGGGCACTCGGTAAATGCCCGTGGACTCCAGCCCCCGTGCCTCCACGATGCGACAGCACGCAGCCACAATCAGGGGGACGCGCTGGAGACACAGGCAGGGTGGGGGTGTTAGGGGTGATGGTGGCCAGAGAAGGTGGGGAGGCCAAGATGGGGACAGTGCAAGGCCCAGAGCTGCTGCCAGGAGCCCTGCGGGGGAACAAAAGGCCCTGCTGCCTCCAGTCTAGGGGCTACAAACAGCACCAAAGCCTCATTGTGGCTGAGAAGGAGCGAGGCTCGGCCTCTGCTCTGCTGCTCCCTCCGTGGGAGACCTAGGACGGGGGGGCCTCCCCTCTCTGCACTGTTTCCCCAGCTGTGTCTGCACAATGAGGGGGAGAGCTGGTTCCATGTCCCTTGCTGCTCTGACCCTCTGGGGCTCCGTCTCCCCCTACCCTGCCTGCTCTGGAGATGGCAGACACCCACCTGGTTCTCCGTGGCCGGCTGGCACTCCTCAAGCCGGACCCCAAATGCTCTCGGGGCTGCCTTCTTGTTCTTCTTGATGATGTTGATGCTCCAGGGGGTTCTGGAGGTAGCAGCACTGTCATCTGGGGTGGGGGAGCCAGAGGGAGCCAGAGTGAGCTTGGCGCCAGGGACGGTCACACGCACTCACTGCCACATTCACACGTTTGGACACACGGGGTCTCCATCAAAGAAGCAACCAGGATGGTGAGAGACGATGGGAAATTAGATCACAAGAGAGCAGGCCAAAGGGGTGAGTGCGTTTACCCCCGAGGGGAGGGGCTTCTCTGTGGCCTCAAGGGCTAGAACCACAAGGCAGGAGCCATAGGTTCTGATACAACCAAAGTAAAAACTTTCTAACAGCCAAATGTGTGTGAAGACGGAAAAGGCTGCCCCAGAGAGGGTGAGCCTCTGGCCTCTGCACAGACACAAGCCAAGACTGGAGGACCACCCAGCAGGGGTGTCAGGGAGGGGGACCAGGCTCCAGGTCCTTCTAGCCCTGAGACCCTGAGCGCCCCAGCCCCTCACAGGCATGCACTTGTGGCCAGACACACGGGGTAACCCTGGCACACACACAGGCACACGCCCCCCCCACGCAGACATGCACACCACCCCGTCTCAGCAGCCACCTTCCTACCCTTGCTCCCTGCGGGCTGGTCCTGAGTGCGGAGGCCCCGTGCTGTACTCTGTTTGAGGAACTCAGACTTGAGGCCCCCCAGGCCACGAGAGCCTTTGGGGGAGGAGTCAGCTTTGGGCCCAGAGCTATGGCTGCACAGGAAAGAAGAGAGAAGAGTCTTCATTTGGGGTGGTCAAGCATGCCATCCGCCCCAGCCTCCTGCCATGTGGGACCCTCCCCATCCTGAGGCAGTTCGTCTCAGCCTGTCTGGGGACTGGAGAACCTGAATGCCCCTGCCCCCAGCAGAGGGCAACCTGGGGTGGGGGCTGCCTCAGGCCTGGAGGTGGGCCAGGAGGGTGACCTCTGCCTGGAGTCCCCCACCGCCCCCAAGGTGGGGACTGCTCCACGAGGGCTGGGCCTCACCTTACTTTGCGGTAATCATTAAGCTTCTTGCTGATCAGAGCTTGGTTGGCACAGCCGGGGTCCTGGAGCAGGCAGGGGAGAGAGCAGATCGGGTCAGTGCCCACAGCCGGCCAGCCCCAGGCTCATCCCTGGCCCCCCCACTTCCCCTCTCCTCCACTGGCCAGGCAGAGAGCACAGACCCTGGAGCGAGAAAGACCAGGGCTGGACTCCTGGGCACCCCTACACCAGCTGTGTGGCCTTGGGAAAACCACTTAGCCTCTCTGAGCCTCAGTCACCTCAGCAATAACCATGGGGAGCTAATAAGGCAACCTCAGGGTTGGGTGCAGAATTATGCACACAGCACGCATCACAGTCCTGGCAGGCATGGAGGAGGTGCCCCATGAGGGACAGCTACTGGCACAATGAAGAGGACTCGGGACACCCTGACCATGCCCTGTTGGGGACAGCCCAGCCAGGCCCCCAGAGCAGAGGGCCCAGATTCCAGGTACTTCCCTCCCTGCAGTGAGGACAGATATGTCCTGGTTAGCGAGAGGACCTGTCCTCAGCAGGAGGGTCTGTGGCCCGGGGGCTGTGTGCTAGCACCGTCTCCCATGGCCAGGGCAGGAGCCCACCTGGACCAGGCCCCAGGCCCACTGGCCCTTGGCAGAGACCACCCCCCAAGCCCCCAGGTAACTCTGTGCAGGTGTGTCAAGGCATCTTTGTGCAGGTTCCTGGGTGAGCTGCGTGGAACCCCGAGTGAGTGCAGCTACGGCTGCCCAGAAGGGGGCGCCATTTTAAAACATTCTCCCCAAATCTCTGCCAAAGCCCCTGACTCGCACTCTGCCCGCCTGCTGCCAAAGGCCACGGTCACACTGTTTGTCCCCCTGCACACAGGCCAGCCCTAGCACAGTTCTGGAGCAGGGCACCTCATCCTGTAATATACCCCATGGGAGACTCCCACCTCCCTCGCCTCCTGCCAAAAGCTGGGACTGGCCTGCGGCTGAGCTCTCTGCCAGCGCCTGCCCAGGGCGGTCCTAACAACAGTAGCAACCACTATCGTCACTGCGGTTATCGTGGTTACTGCCGGACACCGAACGCCAAGGAGGCCAGGCGCGCTGACCCACTGTCCCTGCATTTTTCCTCACACCGAAACCTGGGTGGATGCCCTTGTAGGTACGCTCCTGCCGCCCAATTTTCTAGAAGAGGGAAGTGAGGCTCGGAGCGGCCACTGGAGGCCCACAGCGGGTAGGGGGCGCCCTGCCCTGCCCCCGGCCGCGGAGCCGGGCCGGCCCTCACCTCGCCCTCGGCCCTGCTGTTCTCTCGGATCGCTCTGATCCAGCCCAGCATGTCATCCCGGTCCTCAGCCTGAAAGAGATATTCACAGAAGTCAGCGGTGGTCAGCCGGAACACGTGCCTCCTCTTGGTCTCGCTGTAGGAGATGTCCACCAGGCAGGAGCCGATGCAGACGGGCGCCGCCTCGTCCTCACCTGCGCCGGCCGCCGCAGCCCCCGCCGCCGGCCCGGGCTCCCGCCGCTCCTTGCTCAGCGAGAGCGAGCGCGCCCGCAGCGCGGCGTACACCCGCTTCCACTGGCGCAGGCCGCTGCCCGCTTTCTGCAGGGAGACACGGGGTGGGGGGAGACAGGGGCGGTGAGAGGCCAGGCCTGCCACCACCCCCGGAGCAGCCGACAGTGGACAGCAGCAGGGACAGACCCCACCCACCGCCCACCAGGAGCCCCTCTACTCCACCTGGCTGAACCCAGGTGACCTCCTGCCCACCGTCCACCAACTCTCTCTCAGCCCCTCGCCCGCTTGGGCACCCCTACCCGTCACTCTCAACCCCCCCAGAGGACCCCAACCTTCTCCCACTCTAAACACCAGCATCGGCACCCATCGGGTGCTGGCAACACCCCAGAGACCCAGCAGAGGCCCCTGCCGGCATGGCCCACCTTACATAAAATCCTCATAAAGCCACCCCTAGTCCACATACTGTCCCCCAGCAAAGCTGGTGGGGAGCTGTCCACACTCCGGGGTGTTCTCCCCACTTCTCCGCCTCTCCCCCAGCACTGCACTCAGCATTCCCCGCTCTCAAGGGCACCCGGACCACCAGGCTGCCAAAGCCAGTGGCTGCTTCCCTGCCCTTGTTGTAAACCTCTCAGCAGCAGCTGGCACGACCGGCCCCTCCTTTCCTCTCCAAACCCTGTCTTGGCGTCTGGGCCCCCACACTCCTTGGTTTTCGTCCTAATTCCTCTGGCTCCTTCTTAGTCTCCTCCACTGCCCATCCCCACCCTCTACACCTGTAGTTCCCAACCGGGTGAATCACCCCCAGCGGACATTTGCCTGGAGACACAGGGGCGGGGCTGCCATGGCAGGTAGCAGAGAGAGGCTGGGATGCTGCTAAATGTCCCACCATGCACTGCACAGCCCCTCAAACACAATTATCTGGCCCAAAATGTCAAAAGAGCAGAGGATAAGAGCTCCTAAAGGAGCTCCAGGACTTTGTCCTGGGCTCTCCTCTCCCGCACGCCTCCCTCAGGGACGCCATCCATGCCTGTGGCTTTAACCCGGTCCATCTGCTGATGACGATTCCCAGATGTACACCCCTGGCCACCGTCTCCCCCAGCCACAGCCCGCGGCCTACTTGCGTCTCCTCTTGCATGTCCCTCAGGCACTTCACACACTACTTGCTCATTTAAGGCCACATGATTTCTCACCATCGAACCTGTTCTCCACCCCCACCCCCATCTTTCCCAGCTCAGTCAATCCACCCAGTTGCCCAGAAACCTGGGAGTTGCCCTTGACCCCTCCCTTATCCTTTCCCTTGACATCCAACCCATCAGGAAGTCACAACTGTTCTGCTCCAAAATATCACCTGTCTCCATCTTCCCTGCTACCGCCTCATCCCCGCCATCAACACCTCTTGCCTGGACAAGGCACACACCTTCCCAGCCTCCACTCTCACCTCCTGCAGCCATTCCCAGCCGGTAGCTGCAGCCATCATTTCCAAATGCAGAGGAAGGGGGCCAGAGCCCCATCTCATGGGATGCCAGAGCCCTTGGAATCAAATCTAAGGTCTTCTGTGGTCCGGCCCCTGCCTCTCTCCAAACTCATCTTCTTCCCTCCTTCTTTCTCACTATGTCACATCTCAAGGCCTTTGCCAGTGACCAAGCCCAGCCCTTCCTTTCTCAGGGCCTTTGCACTTGCTGCTTCTATCCTGGGGCCCCCTTCCCCCTCTTCTCTATGTGGTCGCCTCCCTCTCCGGCTTCAGATCTGAGCTCCCATATCACCAAGATCACCTCCCCAGTGAGGCCTTCTCTGACCCCTTTGTTTCCCTAAAGGCCACTCCCCCTTCCCTCCGACTTGCATGGACCTCATCAGCCCATTCATTTCCCCCGAGTGCTTACTGCAACCTCAGGCTGTCCTGGGGGCCGGGGCATCGTCTGTCCTCTCACTTGCAGGCTGAGTGTTCATCAGTATTTACTGAATGGGCTGGTGGCCTACCCACTGTGTCAGCCTCTGCCCTGGGGTCAAACCAGAGAAGGAGACCCAGTGGCTGGCAGGTGAGCACAGCCGACTCTGGCCTCCCGCTCAAGTGGATCGGTGCTGTGGGTCCTGCCCATCGCAGAGCTGCGGGCCCGGACAGGGACGTTCAGAGCAGGAGGCGGCAGGGAGAATTACAGTGTGGGAGTGAGGTGGCGACAAGGGCACCCCTCTGAGACTAAACCAGCTGCATGACCTTGCATGAGTCAAGCTCCCTCCCCTGGCATCAGTGTCCCCAGCTGGCAAGGGACAATGAATGAGCTAGGCGCCCAGGTTGCACCCAGCTCCAGTGCTGGGTCTGTGGCTTCAGGGACAAGTCACACTCCCGCTCCCCTCCTCTGTCTGACAGCGATCTCTGAAAGAAGCTAGGGGCTGGGAGGGACACGAAGAGGCTTGCTCTGCAGGGGCAGATGACATCTGCCTGGGAAACAGGACCTCGGACAGACCAAGGGTCTGAGGCTGACTCCAGGACCCTCCTCTAACTCCCAGGCCATCAAGGGGATGAGTGACATCAGATTTGGGCCAGCAAGGGAGTGAAGGCTCTGGCCTCCAGAAGCAGCCAGTGAGCAGGAAGGGGCCAGCTCCCGTCCCTGCCAGGAAACACTGAGGCCGGGGGCTGCCAGGGGCCCTGGGAGCTGGGGGACGGGCTCCCGGGCAGAGTGAGTCAGCCGCTCTCATGAGCCTCCATGGGGCTCAGACATTGGACTGGAAGGGCTGGTCCGCACGTGGCTCCCCTGCTCAACATACACGCTGTCCCCCCTCCCCAGGACACCCCCTGGTGTCACTGCGATCTCGCTGGCTCTCTTTTTGGTATCTCACCAGCCTCACCTCCCTGCGCCCCACTTCCTCTCGAGGCTCTTGCTTTTCCCTTCATGCTCCTGTGCCCAAGGCCAAGGCGCCCAGTGCACGCTCATGGACAAAGGCCCTGCCCAGGCGGACCTTCCTCTAAGTGCCACAACCTCAGAGCCTCTGTCCCCAGGACACTTCCGCTGGGGTCTGTCCCACAGTCCCAAGGGAACCCCTTGGCTTCCTTTCCCCAAACTTGTTCCTCCAGTGCCCTGTGGCCCAGGGGAGGATCCCACCACCTGGGGAGGGTCCCACCACCCACCATCCTCCTGCAGCCCAAGCCAGGAACCCAGGAACCATACTGCCTCCCCCTCCTCCTGCCCTCCCAGTCATCAGCAAGTCCTTCCCCTCCAATTGCTCCCTAAACGGTCCCCTCCACCCACCCCACGCCTTGACTTTGGCCAGAGCTCTCCCACCCCCTGCCTCGCTCACCTAGACAACAGCAATGGCATTGTCTCCTCCTGTCACAGACACATTTGTCTCCTGTCGTCACACACCTCCCCACTCCCCAATTAAAACTCTGGACGGGCTTTCCCTGGGTGCCAGGGCCCCACAGGCCACAGCACATGCCCGACTCCCCATCCGGCCTTCCACCCCCTGCCCAGGGCGCTCCAGGCACCCTGGCTCCCAGCCTCCCCGCACACCCCTCTCCACCTTCCACACCCACACCCCCCAAGACGGCGTCTACCCACTCCTCTCCCTCCCTGCCCCTCCATGTTCCATGAGAAATGTCTCAGCCTCTGGACACCTGCCCTCCCCGACGCTACCCCACTTCTGAACCCCCCATCACAGCAGTCTGTGCTTGTGGAACCATCAGGCCACAGGCGCTTTCTCTGCTTGTCAGGAGCCCCAGGAGGGCAGGGCCAGCCTGGCCCTCTCACCACTAAATCCCCAGGACCTCAAAAGAGATGGGAGGCCCCTGAGCAGAGGAGGCCTTGGTAATTAAGGACGGAGGAGCGCCAGTCCTGCCCAGACCACGCGTCTCGCCTCATCCACACAGCCCTTGGAGTGGAATAACACTGTCCCCATCTTACAGATCTGAAAAGTGAGGCTCAGGGAAGTTAAGGGGGTGCCCAGAGCCACGTGTTTGATATGCGGCCAGGCAGGAACTGAAAGTCTGTCTGCTTCAAAGCTTATGTTCTGAAGGCCGGGCGCGGTGGCTCACGCCTGTAATCCTAGCACTCTGGGAGGCCGAGGCGGGCGGATTGTTTGAGCTCAGGAGTTCGAAACCAGCCTGAGCAAGAGTGAGACCCCGTCTCTACTAAAAATAGAAAGAAATTAATCGGACAACTAAAAATATATAGAAAAAATTAGCCGGGCATGGTGGCGCATGCCTGTAGTCCCAGCTACTTGGGAGGCTGAGGCAGTAGGATCGCTTGAGCCCAGGAGTTTGAGGTTGCTGTGAGCTAGGATGACGCCACGGCACTCTAGCCCGGGCAAAAGAGTGAGACTCTGTCTCAAAAAAAAAAAAAAAAAAAAAGCTTATGTTCTTTCCAGGTACCCCCAGAGCCCGGAAGGCAGGGTGAGAAATTCAAACAGCAGTAAGCGGAGCAAGAGCAGCTCTGAGTGCCAGGTGCCGGCAAACCCCTTACTGAGATCATCTCGTTTACTCCCCAGCGCTGGGCTTACGAGCTGGGGATTACCACGAGCTCCATTTACAGACGAGGACACTGAGTCATGGTGGGTGAGCTGCCTGAGCTCTGGAGCTGTACGTGGCACAGTCAGGAGTCACACCCAGCTTCGTCCTCACCTGGTGGCTGGGAGAGACAGCAGTGGGGCCGCAGAGACGGCCCCTCTCTCCTCCCTCCTCCCCAGCTCCCAGGCACAGCTTGGGGCCGAGTTTCGCACCCCATGGATCCTGGGCTCCCCTTCTCTTGTCTGCCCTCCCAGCCCCTTTCCTCCGCTCCCCAGGCCCCCAGGTCCAAGGCCCCTTCATCTCTCACCTGATCTCACTGGTGGCTCCTAACTGGTCTTCTTGCCTCTAATCTGGCCCCTCTGATTCCCTCCCAGGAAGCCAAGAGCATATTTTAAAGCTGTAACTCCCTCCCAGAAGAGCCCCGAGGAGCTTTTAGTTGCCCTCAGGACGCAGACTAAACCCTGTGCTGCTCTGCAAGGCCCTAAAGAGGCTGGCCCAGGCTTTCCCCTTGGGCCTCAGCTCCCCTAGGAGACTCGCCCTGGCCTCACTCCTTGTTTCCAAGACCCCAGGGGCCATTGCAGATCTGCCCACCGACGACCACTGTGGGATGGCTTTGTCGGAATTCCCAGCACGACTTGGCCGGATCATCCCACAGCAAAGACCACCTCTCTTGTTAACCTCCTTTTCGTGAGTTCTTTAAGTCTCCCCCAGGAAGTTCTTCCTAGCATCTAACCTCTATCCTTCATGCTACCACCTAAGCTGGCTCTCTGCAGCTCCAGAGGCTTGAGGGGTGTCTGCAGGAGAAGCTGGAGAGCTCTGCCGGAGACAGCTTCCGTCCACCCCCACCTCATCCCTCCACTCATCCTACCTTCCCCTTCTTGGTGAGGATCTGTTTGTAACACAACCAGCCTTCTCTCCTGATATCGCTGAAGGTCGCATCTGAGAGGTCAGAGGTTGAATGTCGCTTAGAAGGGGCGTCAGCATCTTCGGAGGTGCCCCAGCTATCCAAGGACTGCAAGGAGACCACAGAGGACAATTTAGGGTGGCTCCCACAGTACCAGCATCTCAGGAACCCCATGGACCACTGGCAGCCACACAAGTCTGGCGTATGGCTGGGCCAGACCCTGATGTGCTGTGTGACCTCATGGGCTCTGCTTGCCCTCTCTGGTCCACTTGCGGTGAGGTCATGAGATGTATGTAATGGAGAAGCCAGAAAGGAGGAAAGGCTACGATCCGCCTGCAGACCACATGCCTCACCATGCTAGGAAAGCCAATCTGGAACCTGCCGTAACTTTATAGACTTAAAGGAATTAAGGAAACAGAGGAAGTGATTGTGTCAACAAGGAGTTAAATAAACAGGGGAAGTGGGAACATCAACAAAGACTGAGCTAGGGGAGCAGGTGGCCACGTCCACAAGGAGTTAAACAGAGGAAGCAATAGTGTCAACAGGACTCAGCAACAGAGATGCACGTCTGGGGAGAGTTAAGTAAGCAGAGGAAGTGATAGGAACGGGCCAGGTGACAATAGCATCAAGGCGTTAAAATAACCAGAGATGTGGCAGGTTTGAAATCAAGATGGCTTTTCCAGTCCATCTCTCATCAAAAAGAGGTGAGGCCACTGCACACCTGATCCTGTCTCCCCAGGTCCTGAGTATGTCGTAGCAGAGGAGCCGGCAATAAAGAAGACAAACAGAGATTGTGCGACATGAGACAGACGTCGCGTAGGGAAGCGGAGGCTGAAATGTCAAGGCCGAAAAAATCCTGGAGAAAGTGGAGAAGTGAATCATGTGGTCATGGGGGGTGGGCCTGGAAAGGGGCATTCCAGATGGGGGGGGCACGTGCGACAGCCTTTGGGGGGCGTGCAGGGTCCTGAAGTGATGGCAGAGCCCACAGAAGAGGATGGGTCAGGTGGTCGACACGGGGTGGGCAGGTGCCGAGAGGAAGGAGGCAGGAGCCAGAGTAGCTCATTTCGGGTCCCGGAAGTCAAGGCCATGCCCCACCCTCCCCGACGCCCTCCCGCACACACGCACAGCTGCCACTCACCCCATCGGTGAAGAAGCTGCGAAGCACCCGCAGGCTGGGCACTCGGTCCGGCAGGCGCCTGGGGAGCAGCGAGGGGCAGGGTGAGGGATGTGCAAGGCACGGTGGAGACCTCACTCCCACCGCCTGGCACACCTCCAGGCCCAGAGGCCTTCCGGGCAGGTGGCACACTGCCCTGTGTGTCGGCCCCCGGGGCCCGGCCTAGGGAGCAGCCGCCCCACCCCACGTCCAGACAAGGCCTCACCGCAGAGCCCGGCCCTCATCCCGGAAGGTGTTGAGCCCATCGTCGCAGGACTTGGAGCGCTCCGTGGTGATGGCCAGCAGGTAGGAGGAGCGGCGGCCAGCCTTGATGCTGCCTGCAAAGCCGCCCACATTGGGCCTTGGGGTCAGTCGGGTGCAGGTCAGGGCCTTCCCCAGAGCCCTCCCTTCCGGGTAGGGCCAGGGGGTGACTCTCCCCGTGGGCCCCAGGAGGAGCAGAAGCCAGCTGGAAGAAGCCAGACATCAGGCAGCAGGCCCAGCAGGGACCCTGGGGACCAGGCAGCAAGGGGGAGGGTGGGGCCAGGGTGGGGCGGGGGGCAGCACTCACTGCAGTCCTGCGAGTAATGGCGGCCAAGGGCAAAGGTGAAGGTTGGGGAGGACGGGCTGGTGCCCAGGACGGGGGCTGAGTTCATGGCACTGGAGACAACAGCGGAGGCGGGGACGTGCTTGGCTTGGAGGTCAATGCTGGGGCTGGTGGGTTCATCTGTGCGAGCGGAGGAGCGAGGTGTGAGGGTGGCAGAGAGAGGAACCTGCTGCCCCTCCCCAGCCTGGCCAGACCCACCGCCACTCGCCTCCAGGCTCAGACCACACCCCAAAGGGCCTCATGTCCTCCAGCATCCCGCTGGCAACATGTCCACTGCCAGGTGTCACCGGCCCCCCAGACTGTGGTCATGGACTCTCCCCTCAGCAGGGACTGAGCCTCCCCCATCACACCAAGGGCTCCCGGGAGTGGGGCTGAGCCTCCCTCCTTAGCCCGGGCTGCTGAGGGCACAGCCAACACTCCCCCGTCAGACTGGGAGCCTCCTGAGGGCAGGGACTGTCTCCCACATCGGCTGGGGGCTCCCTGAGGGAAGAGACTACATCTGCCCCCAGACAGAGAATATTCTGGGAGACAAGACATATCTCCTCCTCAGTCGGGGAGTCACTAAAAGAAGGGGCTGTGTCTCCCTCCGACTGAAGGCTGGCAGGGAGGCCCCCTCTCCTCACTCCCAGGCTGCCCCAGGCCAGCTCGCCTCCCCGCTCTGGCCCCATCTGGGCCCCTGGCTCCCAGTCCCAGACCCAGCCGAGCCTGCCCTGCTCCCTCATGGGCGCCTTGTATTCAACAAGCCCTAAACTTTCTCCTGCTCCTCCTGCCCAGCCCCCCTGAACCCCAGTGTGGGGTGGGGAGCCCTCCAGCCAGGCCAGAGACCCGGCATCACGAGGCTCCACTCTCCTGCTGCTTCCCCTCAGGCTCCCTCTGAGGCAAGCCCCCGAGAGCTCCCTCTGCTCTCAGGACAGGGGCCACCCCCTAGTGACCCATGAGGCCCCTCAGACCCAGAAGGGTCCTCATGACCCGGGCGGCAGGCATCCTGCCTCTCTGCATATCGCTCCTTCATCATTCTCCCCTGACCCGCTCCTTCTCATCCTTCAAGTCTCGCCAAAATGTTCTTTCTCAAGATTTTCTCTGTGGCTGCCACGCCCCAGTCGGGGTTCCACAGCCCCTGTCCTCCTCCAGCTCCCTGCACCACCACACGCCCAGGCCACTGGGCTGTTCCTGCCTGACTGTCCACTCTGGCAGAGCACGGAGCCGAGCACAGGGCCTGGCACCAATGGGTGTGGATGGAGGGAGGAGTGGGGGGTGGACGGCAGGGACAAAGAGTGAAAGATACAAAGGGAGGATGAGAGAAAGAAAGAATGGAAGGTGGATGGAAGGGTGAAAGGGAAGAATGATGGATGAATGAATGGAAGAGAAAGGAAAGAACACATGAAAGAATGAACAAAGGAAGGAGGGAGAGAGGGAGGAAAGGAAGGAAGGAAGGAAGAATGAATGGACGGATGGATGAATGGAAGGAAGGAGGGAGGGAGGAAAGAAGTGGATGGAAAGATGGCTGGGAGGATAAATGAATGGGAGGCAGGGTGGAAGAAAGGATGACAGAGGATGGAAGGAAGGATGGAAGGATGGAAGGAAGGAAGGGTGGATGGACACAGAAACAAGATAATCCCATCAGCACCCAGCCCAGAGTTTTTCCCACGGTAGACAGGTAGACGGGGCACAGCAGGGACGACCAGGTCTCCCACGACCACCACCTGCACCATCACTCACCAATGAAGGGGATGGAAGCCAGAGAGTCTTCAGTAGTGGCCAAAGGGGCCACCTTCCTGCCTAGACGCTCCCCTCGCCCACTGGCCTCTGGCTCTGGGGGCTCGTCACCAAGTCCAAGGTTCATCTGTCTGGCAGGGGTCAGCTGGATCTTGCGGCCCGTCGGAGGCTTCTGCCTCAGGACCACCTCATCGCGGCGGTCCTCGGCGGGAGGCTCCAGGGCCCGGGCACCAGGTTCTGGCCGCACAACCCTGGGTGGTTCGGCAGCTTCTGGTGGGAATGGTGCAGGGGACTGGGCCAAGTTGAAGGTGGGCAGCCCCCCAAAGGGTGAGTCCCGGAAGGAAAGCGCGTGCAGGAGGCCAGTCCGGCGCTGGAATGATGGGCTGTAGCTCCGGTACCCGATGTACCCGATGTCATCCAGGCCCTGCAGGCCAGGTGGGGGTGGGGCCTGGGGCCCTGGCAGGTCCCGAGGTGCGCAGGCAGGGGTGCGGGCAGATGGACGCTGGGAAGCCCAGCCACAGCGCTCGAAGCGGGGCGACACCAGTGCCCCTGGCCCCAGTGCCTCAGCTGAGCGGGTGGCCCGGCTCAGGTAGTCATCTGAGCGAGCTCGGTGCCAGCCCTCCCGGCCCAGCTGGCTCAAGGCATCCTGGGAGGTGGAGCAGGGCCACGGGCGGTGGGCAGTCACCTCCTCCAGCCGGTCCTGGGAGGCGCTGCGGGCCCGGGGAGGCATGGCTGGGCACCGTCTCTCACCCGCCCTGCGGGGGACTTGGTTCGACAGCCAGTGTGACAAGGCCTGCTGGCACTCCAGTCTGCTGGGGGGCACCCGGCTGCCAGGCTCCGGAAAGGCACGGGGCGTCCGGGGCTCCGAGGGAAGGTGGGGGAAGGCACCAGGGCTGGGGCGGGGCTGGCTCATCCCCAAGGAAGAGTTGTCCAGGTGGGCACGGGTGGAAGACGGGACACGGGGCCCCGGGTCACTCCAGGCAGTAGGACTCCGGGGGTCACTAGGCAGTGCTGAGACGGGCTCAGGCACCATAGTGGCCCAGGTGGAGACCCGGGCCGGTGGGGCGTAGGTCTTGCGGGGGTAGCAGATTGGGGGCGGCTCTGGGATGCTGCGGGCCTCTCCAGAATACGGCTCGTTCCCCTTCAGGTAGGCGTCCTGCGAGTAGGCCTGGCCGGAGACACAGAGGCAGGTGAGCAGGCTAGACAGGTCCCACAGGGCAGGGCTGCAGCAGCCCTGGGAGGTCAAGGACCTCAGAAGGGACCTGAAGGGAGAGGACCAAGCAGTGGGAGTCCTGAGTAGGAGTGGGTGGATGGGCATGTCCAGACGAGGACAAAGAAGTAAGAGAGAGGCCTTTGAGAGAGAGAAAGAGAGAGAGAGAGAGAGAGAAAGAGAGAGAGAGAGAGAGAGACACACACACACACACACACACACACACACACACACACACACGCCCGTGTGCACAAACTTGAGAAAGAGCAGGATTTCTCTGAGACATATGACAAGGACTGCCCTTAGCCACAAACATTCCGCCATCTGCTTTCTTGGGTTCCCCCCGTCCTGGCCTCTGCCACTTTCCTGCTCCCTTCTGTCCATCGATGCTCACAGCTCCACGGGCAGAGCTGGGAAACCCCAGCAGACACCAGTCAAGGTGGCAGACGATACAAGAAAGCCGGCCAGGGGCGTGTCCAGGATGGGGTGGGCTGGGCTGGGTGGAGGCAGGGAGAGCCCAGCTGTTCCTCCATCCTAGATGGGGAGCTGGCCTGGCTCCTGAGCCCCAAGTGAGGAGGGACTTGCCCGCCTCCTGCTCCCTCGAGCCAGGCTTGGAGGAGGGGCCAGACTGGCTGAGGGGCCTTGGGCCACCTTCTGCCACCCCTAGGCCCGGAATTTGGCGCTGGGAGCTGAGGCTGACGCTACACTGCTGAGGAGTGACAGGGCCAGCGCCCAGGCCCAGCCAAAAAAGGAGGCAGCTCTCAGGGACAGCGGCCTTGTGGCCCTGGCCCAGCCTGGCCCTTGATGAGCTGCCCGGGGCCTCTCTCAGGGCGAAGTATCACAGGGCGGCAGGGCGAAGCCAAACCACACACACACACTCCATGCCACAAGGAGACACAGGAAGACACACACCCAGAGACACACTCACACACACATAGCAAAACACAATGAGACACACACACAAACAACTACACCTCCAGTCCCAGACACAAACATCATGTGACAAGGACAAGCTAAGCCACACCCCCGCACACTCAGCCCCTCCAGACCGGCACAAGGGGCCAGGGACACGCATACCTCTCCCTCCTGCCATCCTGCCGGCTCCCGGGGCTCCCTGCATCAAGGCTGTGGTGGCGGCAGCATCCCGGCCCGCCCCCGCCCTCCCCCCACCCCACCAACTCCCCACTGACCGCTGCGGCGCCCTAGCCAGGGCCCCGTCCCCCTCCGGCTGCCCTCCCTGCGCTGCCCCTCGGCCCCCACCAGGCTCTCTCGGCTGGCGGGAGGCAGAGGGAGGGGAGGATGGGTGTGGAGGGGCCTCGCCGCGTCGGTGGTGGCGTCAGCAGCTGCCGCGGCCCGATTGGCCTCCAGCCTTGGCTCCCAACCACAGGAATGCCTGGGCCCCACCCTCTCGCCTTTGGAGATGTGGGGGCCGGTGGAGGCCCCCACATGCTGACATCTGCGCCTACCTGAGCCTGGGTGGCACAGCTCAAGGCTGCTGCCCTTCCACCCCTTGCTCCTGCTGGCTAGAGAGTGGGGAACACCCTAAGTCCCACCCTGTCATCCTCCTATGGCTGGCCTCGCCTCAACCCGGGGCGGGGAGCTGGACAGGCAGGGCCTCTGAGACTTGGGGTGAGCTGTCCAGCTCTTGGGGCTCCCCCTTCCTCCTTCCCCCTGCCCAGGAAAACCAAGGGGACAATCGAGGTCAGGGGTGGAGGTTCCCAGAGGGGCATCGTGCCAAGCGTGGCACTGTGATTACAGTGATTACGAGAGCGCGGCCAAGGCAGAAGCCAGGGTGGCGGCTCCCAGGGCCTCCCCTGGGGGCAATGACCTCAGGGGCAAGCAAGCTGGCATCTGGCTGTGACCCATGAGACCAGGGAAGTGGGCACTGGGCAGAGAGAGAGAGCAAGCGCACATGAGCGTGTGTGCGTGTGTGTGTGTGTGTGAACGGGTGCACTGTGAGTTCAAAGCACGCTTCCTGCGATGTCTGCGGCACATGCTCTTTGTGTGGCGGGCTGGATGCTGTACTCTAGGTATGCCGAGGTGTCCGGAGGGGAGCGAGTCCAGACTGCACACTGCGATTGTATACATTTTGGATCCTGGGATACTGGTGAGGGCGTGCGCTGAGATGGGCTGGGGCACGCTGTGATGTTTGTGGGCACGCGTGTTGTGATAACACGTCCGCGTGTGTTTATATCACGGCGGTGGGAGGTCCAAGTATACACATTGTGATACGCTATTCTCTTTGTGCTGCAGGGAATTGAGACGCTGGAGTGTGTTGTGATGTTCTGAAGTTTGCAGGTGTATGCACTGTTGTGTCCTGTGATGTCTGAGGGTGAACTGTGGCGGTGGGTGCCTGGGTGCACTGGGGGTTGGCTGTGGTGGCACATGCCGGGTGCACCGTGTGTGGCGTGGCATGCTCTGTGAAGGGTGAGGCTGCAGGGCCATGCCGAGTGGCTGCGCATCTGGTGTGTTCTGCCTGTGTACTGAGGGGTGCACATGACAGTGGGGTGGGGTGGGATGTGCTGAGGGGTATTTGGGGTGTGCTCTGTGTGTGTGGGGACACACCTACCCCAGACATGCTCACTCAGGGCCAGCAGGGAGTGGGTGCAGGGAACAGGCAGCTTCCATAGGAGCCAAAAAGAACATGCCAGTCTGGCAGGGCCCGCCGGGCCACCCTCCTTCCAGATACCCTGGCAGGAATTCTGCCTGCCAAGGCCAGCGCCTCCCCTCTCCCCCAGCGCAGAGCAGCCCTGAATGAAGCAACAACCAGCACCAGCCCAGGGACGGGCCTGGCATCTCCGATTGGGCAACGCTGGCCTGTGCCACCCCTGCACATCTCTGTCTCCCGGGGGTGCAATGCAGGAATGAGGGCCCACAGAGGAGGGCCATATGCTGCCCCCCAAGGGCTCGGGGGTCCTCCACTCAGACCGCAGGGGCAGGACTCACCAGCTGGAGGATGTCCTCGTCCTTGGGCATGATGGAGAGTTCCAGAGTGTCATCACTACAGAGACAGGGCAGAGATCAGGCCGGGCTAGGGCAACAGGGTCTGGGAGAACAGGGATCCTGGTGGCCAGGGCAGCCCCAGGGCCAAAGGGTGGGTGCGCAGGGACAAGGTGGGCAGAGAGCTACTCTGGGAGGAGGAGGGCAGGGGGCACTCACCTGTTCTGGATCAGAGCTATGACCTGGGAGTAGGTCTTCCCAATGACGCTCTCCCCGTTCACCTTCACCAGCCGGTCTCCTGGGGACACGGGGCGGGGCCACATGTGAGAAGGCCAAGGGGTGTCAATGGCCCCACCTGAGAACCCCTGCACCGCCAGGTATGGATGACAGTGAGGGGACAGGAGCCTCCCCAGTGCCTGTATCCAAGACTCCCATTCTAACCAGAAGGTAGGGAACAGAGCCCCAGAGGGTGCAGGAAGCCAGGTAACTGGGACAGCTCACCTGTGCGAAGCCCTGCCCTGTGGGCAGGGCCAGCATCCTTCACATTCTTGACAAAGATGGTGTCCATGGGCTCCAGGCGGGGCCAGGGGGAGGGTCCTGGTGGGCATCAGCCAGGTTAGCTGGGGGCGCTGCTGAAGGCCACACCCATGCACAGCTACACACAGGGGACACACACTCAGAGAATGGTCACACTCACCTGGACACAAAGGTACACAGGCCCACACAAGCCCACACATCCACAGGGACACTGTGGACAGACCCACAGGTGCACAGAACCAGATGAGAGGACACACACCTGGGAGAATGGAAACCTACATGGACACACACAGAGTTGCTCTGGAAATGCCTACCGTGTCCCCGTCACGTGCTAGACACTAGACTGCGAAGGATGAAGAGACACAGTCCTGGCCCTACTGCAGCTCACTGTTTAGTGAGGGAAGCTCACTGTTTAGTGAGGGAAACAGATTCTCTCTCTCTCCCACACACGCACACGCACACACACACACACGCACGCACACACGCCACGAGACAAAGGCAAGGGCGCCATACAAGAGGCCCGCAGCAAGTCCTGCAGGTACATGGCAGGGAGAAACGCCCCCCAGAGATGTCCACACCCACAGACCCAGCGACACAGCCGACACTCACATCTCCCACCCACTCCCTTCGCCAGGGTCAGAGGGCTCCAAGCAGAAGCCTGAAGACCCCAGGGTGGGCATGAATTGTGTTACCCCCAACAACACTCCTCTGCTACGAACTGTGTCCATCAGAGAAAGGAGCCTGCTCTCTGTCAGCTGGCTCCTCCCTCTACCTCCTGAGGCCTCAGGGTGGGGACTCAGGAGGACACTGTCCTCATGGCTGCCCAGCAGAAGCCTAGCAGCAGAGAGGAAGGCTGCCTATTTAAGGAGCTCTGCCTTGAATACCCACGAGCCAGGGCACCAGCAAGGGGCCCTTCGGGGCAGCAAAGCGCACAGCAAGGAGTCAAGCTCACATCTTAGGAGAACGACCTCGGGCCCCTGACTCCCAAGAGGACCCCACTGTCTCTACCCCCAAGGACAACCCTTGGTCAATGCACCCACCGCCAGCCCCCAGGCTAGCAGCCCTTGCCTCTGCCTTGGTCTAGGCTGAGGACACCTATCTGCTGTCCCAGAGCACCACCCACCACGTGTGTGAAGTGGACAGGCCCCGAGGGAGACCAACATGAGGAAGAAAGAGGGAGGACAGAGTGAGAGTGAAGAGGAGATGCCCAGAGGTGCCAAACCAGGAGCGCAGAGAAGAGCAAAGACAGGGACAGGAGTCGGGGGAGGGGCACAGAGGAACACAGGCCGACTTGGGGGAGGGGAGAAACAGAAGCTGAAGGATGGGCCCCAACTCCACCACTCCCTCCTTACCTCCTCCTCGGCCTCCATTCTCTTCCTCCTGCAGGGAACAGAAAGGTGGGTGTGGGCCTCGGCCCAGCCCTGGGCAGCAGGGGGTGCTGAGCCACAGCCACCCTTTATCTCTTCCCAACTGGCCCAGCAGTGGGCAGGGTGGGTGGGGCGTCAGCTGCAGCATCAAGTCCCAGGCAATGTTCCCCAGTAGCACGCGCTCCCCTCTCTCGCCCCTGCTGATCCCACCACCCCAGCATCCCAGCCGTCTGGGAACCCGCAGTCCAACAGGGGACCCACGACCCCTTCCCGTCAGAGCTCGCAGCTCGATGGAGCAGTACCACACGCACTCCAGCTCAGAAGGCCCAGGCAGGCACAGATAAGCACGTCACAAGTGCAAACAGCACTATCGGCCCTTAGAGAATGTGAAGGGAAGGCCTGATTAGGGTCCTCTGGGGGAAGGGACTTTGAGGCAAGGTTGAGGACAGCAGGGCGAAGGCAGTCTAAGTGAGGGGGATGGCGTGTGCAGACGGCTGGTGGCAGGAACACCCAAGCACATGTAGGGCTGGATTGGCCGAGTGAAAGGAGCAGGTCAACAGCAGCAAGTGACAGAGTCAGACTAAAGCACCAGGATTGAAAGGAGAGAAAGAAGGAGCCAATGAAGGTTCTTTTATGGGAGAGAGGGGATGTGAAAACACCAGAGAGGGGAGTGGATTCTGGCAGCTAGAGGGAGGGGTTGAGGAGACCCACTGGGAGATCTCTGGGTCATGCTGGTGACTGGGGGGGGGGCACTGGAATTGGGGAGAGGAGAAGGTCAGAGACTGGACGAGCCAGCAGGATGTGGTGTGTTAGTGCTGGATCGGACCTTCTGGTCATCTCATCTAACCTTCCCCACAGATACACCCATTGTACTGATCACAGGGCATGACATGTCCAAGGCCACTCAGTGGCAGAGCCACGGCAGGAACCTAGGACTCTTTGGCACCCCAGTGAGGACAGGGTGGGCCGCAGCAAGGCCACCGGGCACTGCTAGGGAGGGGGCCTTCTGCCTGTGCCCTCCCAGGCGGGGCGCACACTGATGTGAGCTGACAGCACAGGGAGCGGGTGGCAGAGACAGACGGATGCATTTGGACGGCTGAGCTCCCCGCAGGCTCCTGGGCCGGCAATAGGAGGGAGGGAAGAACTCAGCCTCCTCCAGCCTCCAGCCAAGGGCCCCTCCCAGCCCTGGGCAGGTTCTGGAAAAGAGATGGAGCCTGTCCCTGGTTTGCCCTACCCCAGGGTCTTCCAGTTCCCCATGGTAGCAAGGGCTCCCCACCCAGCCTAGACCACTGCTTCTGCCCCTGTCGCCCCTCGGCAGGGTCCCCTGAGAGAAGGTGGCAGGCACCAGAAGGAGTGGCATTCTGGGGAAGGAGGGAAGGAACGGCTGGGGGCTCCAAGGAACTAAGGGGCCAGTGTCCTTGGGCATCAAGGGGTGGGGCGGCGCCCCCTCCCACACACCATCAGCCCCACTCACATTCTTAAGCACAGCTGCAGCCAGTGAGAATAGTTACGCAGGTGCCCGGGTTCAGACAAGCATATGAGAGCTGCACAGTCACATGTACACGTGACGGGTATTTACAGACACTGTATGTACACACGTGCATGTCCATGCCCAGCATGCAGTGCAAGCACATGTGCGCACAGATATGTAAGCGCACACACGGTGAAATCCGATGTGTGGTTCTCTGGCAGGTGGGACCAAGGTCCCCAAGGGAGAGTCCCCCAACAGCTGTGCAGGCTGATCCCAGCCCTGGGGGAAGGGAGGAGAGGGGCTCATTGACTCAAAATAAATGTCTCTGCCCTGCTGGAAGAGAGGTGTGGGAGGGGAGCAGGGCCCTCGTGGGGAGCCCTGGCTGCTGCCTGGGGCCCGTCCCACCAGCCCACAACCTTAGGCTGGGCTCAGGACCCCTGGTTCCCAGACTCAAGGAACATGACATTTATATTAGGGCCAGAAGGGCTCTTTGGGATCAAGTTGATAAATGTCCTCAGGTTACAGCAGGAGAAATGGGGCCCAGAGAGGGGTGAGATGGCTCCAAATCCGCAGTGAGTTAGGAGTTGTCCCAGGACTAGAACCCCAGGCTTCTGTGTCCCAGCCCAGGGCTCTTTCCAGAGCTGTGGCCAGCATGGATCCGGGTATTTACAGACACTGTATGTACACACGTGCATGTCCATGCCCAGCATGCAGTGCAAGCACATGTGCACACAGAGATGCAAGCGCACACACAGTGAAATCCGATGTGTGGTTCTCTGGCAGGTGGGACCAAGGTCCCCAAGGGAGAGTCCCCCAACAGCTGTGCAGGCTGATCCCAGGGCACTCTGGGAAGGGTCCCAAAGATGTGTTAGGATAGGATCCCTGAGAGCTCAGGCTGGGGAGGAGGACAGCAGGTTCAGCGCAAAAACAGCCAGTGGATAGGAGGGCGCAGGAACTCCATCTTTCCTGAGACAGTTGTTCACCTTCCAGAGACCGAGAGTCTGTGGAATGCTGGCTCCCCACCTCTAGGGCCCCTGCCCTGAACCAGCCACCCTTCCACCTCTCCTGAGAAGACCCGGTCCACAGTGGTTAGGGGGTCTGTCCGCTGGCACACAGTGCAAATGGCCCAGCCAGGGCCGGCACTGCCCCCCTGCAGCCCTCCTCCCCAGGCCACAGCAGAAGGGAGTGAGGCTGGACCCCAGGAAGGATTACTTCTCCGAGAAAGTCAAAAAACCATGGCGGAGACTGGTGAGAAGGATTTTCGCCGCCCCTGTTAAATTTTCCAGGAACAGGCCAGAGCAGTGGCGAGAGGGGCGTACCTTCAGGCTGCAGTGCACGGCCGACTCAGGTGGGTACACGATGAAGTGGCGCAGGGTGAAGCCAAAGCCATCCTGGAGACTTTTGTGCAGCAGTAGCGTCCTCGGCCCCTGCCAGGGGAGGGGGCGCCTAGGAGAGCACCCATCTCTCGGGCCCAGTGGCAGCTGTGGGAGACAGGAAGACAGGGCTGAGTGCCCGTGTGGCCGGCACTCCCGGCTCTGCACGCTGCCTCCTGCAGCCCAGAGGACCCGAGGGGCACTGGAAGGAGTCCATTGCCCTCGGGGTGCCAGGCACCCTCCCTGCTCCTACCCTCCTCCTCACCCCTTCCTGCCTCTCCCACCCCCAAAATCAGCCCAACAGCGTCTTCCTTCTTTCTTTTCCTCTCCGTCAGTTCACGATGTCTTTGCCTTCAGGGAAATAACCTGCTGCAGCAAGTTCCTTCAGTTCAGTTCAATCCAGTTCAGCAAATGCTCATGGAGCACCTCGTGCCGGACACTGGACACACAGCCTTCCTGCCTGGTAAGTGCCTATGGCTGTATAGCTCATGCACAATCTCACACACACACACTCATGCACACACGTACCCACAGACACAGATATGGGCATATAGACGTGCACGTGCGTGCTCTCACACAGACTCAAACACACACACCTATGCAGACACAGACACACCCACCACAAACATACATACATACAGGCAAGCACATGTGAAACATGCATACAGACACATAGACAATATGCACACACAGTCACACATGACCACAGTCTTGCACACACAATGCACATACAGACATACATGCACACATCACAGACACACAGACACACACCTGCACAGACACACTGGCATGCACACATCCTTCAGGAGCAGCAGCAGGAACACACAGGGCATCAAGAGCTGGAAGAAGTAGACTGGACCTCAGACAACTGAAGGAACTTCCTGAGGCTCCGGAACCCAGCCAGAGGGCTGGCTGGTTCACCAGAAAGGCTGGGGTTAGGGGACACTCTGCCCTCTGTCAGACCTGCAGGAATACTTGGGATTCCCCCAGATGACATGGCAGAGGGTGTCTAAAGACAAGGGTCTGGGAGGTAAGAGAGAGAAAAGGATAGACAGTGCCTGAGAGAGGGCTCCCTTCAGGTCCCCTTCTCGGACACAGAGAGGGGGAAGTGGGCAGCAGGAGGGGTCAGACAGATCATGCCCAGAGAGGCCGGCTGGGGAAGAGGCTGAGGATGGGGGGCTGCCGGGTTTTGAAAAGCCAGGAGACCTCCTCAGGGACCGTTTAACCCCTAGCTTCAGGTTCTGCTGCCCTCATCCAAACCTCTGAGAGGACAAGAAGCCCCTACCCCAACCCGCAACAGTCCTTAGCCCCCTCACTCCTCTTTGGTGCCAGGCAGGAGCGGTCAGCCAAGGGGAGAAAGGCTCAGGGCTGGGTGCAGAGGGAAGAGCCCCACCAGTTCTGGGGCGGAGGGCCCACTTCACTATTAAGGTCCCTTTTGTCTCCTAATAGCTGGAGAAAGCTCAAAAACATTTGCCACTCAAATGTACTGAAGCTAAGATGTTCATTCACGTATCCACCGCCCGCCTATTCACACCTCCGGGGCAGGGGGAGCCGCAACACGTGCCCAGCACCCTGTGAGGGAGCTCTGCCCGGGGTGGCAGCCTGGGCTGCAGTCGAGCAGCCCCAGGGAAGGGGATACATCCTCAAATCTCAGCAGATCAAAGAAATATGCGGCAGAAGCAATAGGCCTGTTTCATACAGCCCCAGAGGACAGAGCCAGGTTCAATACACAAGGAAGTCCGGCGACATCCCCTCAGCTCCTTCCACTCGTGGCTCCAGCCTAGCCTCCCCCACTGAGCCCACACCCCCATGGCAGCCTCGGGAGCCCAGAGGAGAGAATTCTCTGGGAATTCTGCTGAGGTCTGAAATCCCCTGGATTTCCTATCTCTGCTGACCTGGCAAGGAACTGATCAGGGAGCAAAGAGGGTCTGGGGGACCCCCCACTGCCCTCTCCTGCCAGAAGCCCCTGCTCCTCCCCAGTGTGGGCTGCCGCCCTGCATGTCCCCCACCTGGGCTCAGAGCTGAGGCTGTTTGCAGGGCCCATTGTTTTGCTGGTGTCCTGGATTAAGGTTTAAGCCACCAGCTGCCCCAGTGATGAGAAGTGGCTGGGACAGGTCCCCGCACGCCCCCCACCCCTCCCCCAGCACACATCCTGCCTGGAGCTGCCAGCTGCCAGGGGTGCTGCTCCCTGGGGGGGCCTGCATGCAATCCAGGGCAGGAGGCACACCTTCCTCTCCCAGGTCCCCTCTTCACCCAAGCACAACTGGCGCCCCCTCCCTTATCTCTGCCTCTCCCTTTCCTCTGTTCCTTCCTTCCAGCTCCCCTCTACCCACCCCTTCCAACTAGGCTCCTGAGAATGTCAATAATCCCCCTGCCACAGCTACCACACCCCAGCTTGAAAAGGAGACACCACAGGCCCCATCAACAGCCAGAGCTGGCGTCTCCCCTGTGGAAAGTTCTCCCTTAGGTTTAACCTCAGTCCTTCATGCTATTATACATGCATGTTTCCTCTCCTCCCCTCTGACCTGGGACAACAATGGGTCTTGCTCTCATCTTGAGAGGAAGGGAGGTGATAGGTGCAGAAACAGAGTAGGAGCCAGCGATGACGATGACGATGACGAGAAAGGTGATTAGATTAGAAAGGTGACAGAGGCACAGAGACAAGGAGATGCAGAGGGAACCACTCAGGGGGCACAGGGACATTACTGATTCAACTCTCCTGGCCTAGATCTATTTCCAAACACACCCTCATGTCAGGAAAGAGAGAGACGTCCAGAAATACCAACAATGGTGGCAGGAGGGCAGATGACCCCAGGACACAAATTAGGCAGAAGGGGACGCGTGGTGGGTTGGCAATACCAGGAACTAGAACCCAGGAGTCCTGCTCCTCCCCCAGGGAGCATAAAGAGGTCACTGCAGGGAGCACAGTGTTTGGGCTGGGCATGGCGCCCACTGTGACTCACGCCCTATCAGCCTGGTGGATCCCAGACATCAGAAACACTGCACCCTGCCCCCAGCCCTGTGGATCCTCACCCTAAGATCACTCACTACCTGCAGGGGTCCATTCTGTCACTTCAGCCTCCTCTGCCTGCTAGGAAACCCTTGTGTGCCCCCGTGTCCTGGCCCCCTATCAGGAGTCGGGTGGGGTAGCGCCCACTGCTCCATTTAGTGGCACCCCTAACTAGCAGTGACTCGGGTCCCTGCCAGCCCAGACTCTCTAGGATTCCTAGATGTCCTAGCAGCTCTTCAATCGATCTGGCCCCTTCCATCCTGACACTGTCTGTAAACTAAGAGGGCAGAGCCCACTGGAGACCACAACTCGGCTGGGGTTGTCATCCCAGAAGCCCTGAAACAGCTCCAAGCCACAAATCCTATCACCCTCAGCCCCACCGCTCAAGCTCCTCACTCTCCACTCCAGGGGCTTCAGTCCTGGAATGCAGGGCGCACACAGCTCAAAGGTCCGCGGGAAGTTGGTGACCCGTCTCACCCAGCCCCCAACAAGGCCTGCCCGGGCCAGGGCCCCCAGCCCCCGGCTCCACGAGCCCCGCTCACCCTGGCCCGGCGCGGCCCGGGCGCGCGGCGGTCGCTGTGGCTGAGGCAGGGCAGCCAGAGGCAGCGCGGCTCCGGGGCGCTGCAGTCCACGCCGACGGCGCGCTCCCAGCGCCAGCCCCCGGCCCCCGCGCGCTCCACGCGCCACACGGCACTGCCCACCAGCGCCGCGGCCGGCGGGGGCCCCCGGGCCCGGCCGCTGCCCGGGCCCCTGCGCGCCCCAGGCTGGGCTTCCGGAGCGGGGCGCGCCACTCGGGGGAGCGGGGCCGGGGCTCGGCGCCCGGCGGGCGGCGTCCTCGGCCCCCGGGGCGGCAGGTGGGCCCCTGGGGTCCCCGCCCGCCCCCCGAAGCCTCGGGCCCGGGGCCCAGGGGCCCCGAGGGGACGGACGGCCCGCGCGGATGGTGGCAGGACGGCTGGCAGGGCTCCGCGCCTCCCGCGCCTCCCGGCTGAAGGCGCCTGAGCCCAGACACGCTGGCGAGTCGCGCAGGGCAGACACCTCCCCCTCCGGGGCGGCCCCTGTGCGCGGCCGCCCAGCCAGATCCCACAGTCACACACACCCCCACACACCAAAGGCGCTGCACAGTCCCCCGCACAGCCACACCCTCACACCCTGCACAGCACACACTCACACACAGACCGCCACCCCCACACACGAACACACACTGTACCCCGTGTGTGCCCCTTCCAGCTCGCGCATACGCGTCAGCTTCATACATTCCAGAGAAACACACAGTCACACATGCACTCCGTGTCCCTCACATAGCCACACACCCTACCCACTCCGCACAGACCCACATGCACACACATCCATACACCTGACACCCTGCCACCCAGCCAGTCCACCTACCCCACGGAAACACACTATTCTCTTGCACACACCTCGGACACCCACCCATGCATATACGGTCCACACCCCCCTACAGAGACACATTGCAAGCACAGCATGCACTATGCCCCAGAAAGCACACCAGACCCCACATACCCACCCGCACACTCCGCAGGTACCCTGCAGAGACACCACAAACCCCACGCAGGCAGAGAGATGACACGCACGCACTGCACAGCACAGGCACGCCAGGCACTGATGCCACACCCCCTTAGGCCTCACACACACAGTGCCCAGCGCATAGCAAGTGCCCGCTCCCACCAACACCCACACGAGCAAAAACCATACACTCTTAAGGCTACAGTAGAGTCCCCACCCCCTTGGGGAAGTGTGACCACCCTCTCCCCCAGGACCCTTTGTCCATTAGATCTACCTAGGAGTGCCACCAAGCTGACAATGAGCTCCAAGCTGGCCCCTATCCCCCCCCATGTGAGTCAGACAGGAAGCCCCTGTTGGTGGCAGACCCTTCCCCACCCCCTTTTCCCGGCTCTCCTCCTTCCCAGGCCCCTTCCCGGGTGGGGCTGGCAGAGGTCCTGGCTAGGAGGTGTATAGTTACCACCACCATTTCTATCCCACGTGACTATTCCTGAACAACGTGCTTGTCACTACAGCCACTCACCGTGGCCTGGGGCCATTACTATGGCCCAATTTGTAGAGAAGGAGTTGGAGGCCCGGAACTCCAACTCCAGAGTTCTCATTCCGGCTCCCAGCCCTGTAGCCCAGCCCTGCTCCTGAATCTAGGAGGCGTCGTCTAGGGGCTGGGCCTTCCTGGGCAGCTACCAGGAGGGAGAACCAAGCAGAGGAGTCAGCTCCCACTCCATCATCTGAAGTCCCCAGCAGGACCTGCCAGGAGAGTAGGGTGGCCCATTTGGGAGGATCCAGAAAGGGGAGGGGGGAGGGAGGGGCAGAGAGGGGGAGGAGGCTGGGAGGTGACAAGGTGTGGGAAGGTGGAAGAGCAAAGGGATGGGAAAGGAGGCTGAGGATTGTGGGGAGTAGGGGGTGGGCAGGATCGAGGGAGGGAGAGAAGGAAGGGAGAGGAAGGGTGAGGGTGAGGCGCGTGGGGGTGGCTGCCTGTGTCAGCCAGGGAGCGGTTTTGTTCTCCTGTTTCCTGTTTGCCATTTGCTGGGCCCCCCATGCATGAGCTGGACCCCCACCCCCACCCTGGCGGAAGCCAGACGGGAAGAGCCAGGCTGCCATGAGCTGAGTCAGGAGGGCTTGGGGGAGAGCGGGAAAGGACGGCAGTTAGGGAGAGCCGGACACCATATTCGTCTCTGCACCCTCTCCCCGCCCCTCAATCGCTAGAAAACCAAGGATTCCGTGTCGGGACCACTCCTGCCCTTGACGGTCCTGGGCCTCCCTGCACCATCAAGATGTCCTCAGCCATGTCAGACTCTGTGGCACCAAGTGGAGGGCAATGGTCACGAGGATGTCCTCAGCTTCAAGTGTGGCCTGCTCTCCCAGCAAGCAGTCAGTAAGTCCTTCCAGCTGTCTAACTTACTTTCCTCTTGCTCAAAGTCCAGTCCCTGGTTCTGAGGAAAAGGAGTGACTCTCACACCCCAGAGAGCTGGCCAACAGGTGCTGCTGTGTGCCCAGATCAAGAAGAATCCACCTCCCTTAAAACTGCTGAGGGTTCTGGGGGCTGCAGGGAGGGGAGATACAGCATGGGTTTTCTGGGCCAGGGCTGCAGAGACCTTGGAAAGCATCAGCCAGCCATATACAATGTCCATTTCCGGCCCTCGAACCTGGCAGGGGCAGCAAGGCCCAGCAAAGGAGGTGACAGACTCTTCCAACACGACCTTCCCACCTCCACCCCCTCCACACCCAGCTGCCTCTACAGGGCCTTCCTTTGGGAGGTGGGTGCACACAGTAGGGCCTCAAAGTTGTACATAGTTCAAATAAATGATCCTCCAGGACTGGGGAGCCTCTTGGCTCCCTCCCCCATTTCCTCTGGGAAAGGAATGTGGGGTGGGCCCCAGAGGGCAGTGGGGGAGGGGGCCATGGGCTGGGAAATACCAGGCGTAGCTGAGATTCTATTCCAAGCCTTCCTGCCTAGTGTGAGTCCTCCCCCCACACCCTGCCCAGCTTCCTCCCCCACATCAGAAATCACCCTGCTGAGCAGCCCCTCCCATTCCCCTCCAGTTTGACCAGCTTGCAAAATCCACTCAAGCTCATCCTCCCCAGGGTCCTTGGGGTAGGGGTTTGGAGGCTACCTCCTCCCAAGGGGAGGGCATCCAGACTCCCCTCTCCCCAAAAGAGATAATAATCTTTTATTATTTGAAAGCACTTGCACTTGTTCTCATTTGACCCTTACCCTAAGAGTTGAATAACCAGGGACCGTTTTTATATCTATTTTTCAGTTACAGAAACTGAGGCTCAGGCCGGATGCGGTGGCTCATGCCTGTAATCATAGCACTCTGGGAGGCAGAGGCAAGGCAGAAGGATCACTTGAGCTCAAGAGTTCAAGACCAGCCTGGGCAAGATAGAGACCCCATCTCTACTAAAAAAAATGTTTTAAAAATTAGCTGGGCGTGGTGGCATCTGTAGTCCCAGCTACTCGGGAGGCTGAGGCAGGAGGATCCCTTGAGCCCAGGAGTATGAGGTTGCTGTGAGCTAGGCTGACACCACGGCACTCTACTTAGGGCAACGGAATAAGACTGTGTCTCAAAAAAAGGAAAGAAAAAGAAAGAAACTGAGGCTCAAAGAGCACAGTGACTGGTTCTAACCCTTCCCAGGTCTCGGTCCCTTAGCCTCCCATTTATCCATTCAGCAACCCTGTCTTTGGGACACCTTGAAGAACAAGGCCAGCACAAACCCTGCCCTCAGGGCACTTACAGTTCTTTCAGGAGTATTGTCCCAGTTCCTGAAACTGGGGGGGGGGTTCCCAAGTTCCAGGCTTCTGCCAGAGCCAGCAGCCTTCACCCTCCCAACAGGGGAGACCCCCCCATACATCAGGTGTGCAGGGCCTCTTCTCTCTGGGAGGTGAGTTTTGAAGGTGGAGCCAGATACCTCCCAGGTGAGCCCTCCCAGGAGAGGGGGTCTGGGCTGGAGGAGCAGGAGCAACTAGGCACTGGGGAAGGGGAGGAGGGCCTGGGGCCTGGGGGTCAGGGGATGTGAGAAAGAGGGAAACTGACACATCACGGGCCACGTGGTTCAGGAAGTGAGAGAGGGGTTCAGGGACATTCTGCCTGCTTCTTCTTCCTCCCGTTTGCTCAGCTCCCCCTCCCAGAATGTAGGCCCCAAACCACAAGTAACAATGACTCCACCCCAAGAGAATCATCCGGCATTTTTAAAGCTCTGCCTGGTCCCATACACGGGTCACGCACCAATCAGCAAACACAGACCCAGAACCACCCTACAACCTTGCACACAGACAGGGCAGATCCCGCTGCCGGTCCGTGCATCCCAGGCACGCGGGCAATGCGATACCCAACGCATGCCCCCGCCCACACCCAAGCGTCTGAGCCCTGCTCCTGTCTCCTCAGTCAAGGGCTGCTGCCCCCTCGGGCCTCCTCCACCCTTTTGCCCCATTCAGGTGCCTGGTTCCCAGCACTGCCTGTCTAGAGGCTGCTGCCTGACATGCCCCAACAGGCCAAGTTGACGAGCCGGCCAAACAAGCCTGCTTCTCCCCAGCACCCTCAATGGGCACATAGCCTCGCATCACTGGGGACCTGGGGACCTCACACTGGCACTCTGTCTGGCCTTCGGACAGGGGGTTCATAGGGTCTCCCTAGACCCCGTGCTCTCCCTCTCTAGGGCCACTCCTGCCCTGGGTTGGTTTGGGTTGTGACACTCGCTCCCTGTCCTTTAAACAGGGCCAGCGCCCAGGGAGTCTGAGAGAGGAGAGGAGGAAGCACTTGCCTTGCCAGACATCCCTCCCCAATCGAGGGAGGGCAGAGATAATCCCCAACCGCACAAACCCCCAAGTTCTTTCGGCAGCAGCACAGCGCAGGGGTTAGTACGTGGGCTCTGGAGTCCTGTGGCGTCCCATCCCTACCACTTTCTAGCTGTGAGACCTTGGCTGAGTTCCTTAACCTCTTTGAGCTTTGGTTCCTCACCAGGAAAATGGGGAATGACGTTAATTCCTACCTCAAAGTTTGTTGGCAGAATTAAGTAAGTTAAAGAAAGTCTTAGCATAGGCCCAGAGCATACAGTAGGAGTTTAATAAATGCAAGCTGTTTTGATTGCCTTTTGGATAGTCATACTCAGTCACACTCACATTCAGGCATGCAGACACTCGGCCACGTATACACAGACGCAGTGACACATGCAGACACTCACAGACCCAGACAGACTCATGCTCATGGACCCGGCCCCCACCTCCCCCTGCCAACCCCAGGCTCTGACGGGCCTCCCCCCTGCCTTAGCAGAACTTTGGCAAGCCCAGAGCACTGTCTCATAGGCCCTTTGGGAGTGGGGAAGGGGTGGGCAACGTGAGAGCCCAGCAGGCAAGGAATATGGCAAAGGTGCCAGGCTGGCAGGGCCCTCGCCCGGCAAGAGAGCCAGTTCCCTCCTCAGGGACACCAGAGGAAGGAGAGACTAAAGACAAGCATCTTTCCTCATGGTGGGAAATGAGCACTTGCAGAAAAGGGTGAGTCTGGAGCCAGCCACAAAGTAAACACCAGGGCCATTGCCCCAGCAACCGCAGGCCAGCATAGGACAGGGCCCGGCCCAGACCCTCTCCACTCCCTGATTTACCCCACTCAGCGGCCCCCTGGCTGTCTCAGTGCGTGCCCTCCACGCACCCACTCTGGTCTCAGGGCCTGTCTGAGGACTCCCCAAAGGGAAGAGGCTGTGCCTCCCCCATCAGACTGGGAGCTCCCTGAGAGCACGGGCTTTTTGCCCCACATCGGTGTAGGGTCTCCCAGAGGGCAAGGGCTGTGTCTTTCCCCTAAGATTGGACAGTGCTCAGGGCATGGCGTGAGTCTCCCCCATTAGATTAAGACCAACAGCTTCCACAATGGCTGCTGAATTTTTCAGAATGCATTTGCCCTACTAGAGGGCTTTGTACATAGTAGACTTTCAAAAATTATTTGTTGATGGAGAGGATGTGGAGAATTCCAATCCTGTGCATTGCTTGTGGGAATGTGAAATGGTGAGGAGAACAGTATGGCAGTTCCTCAGAATATTAAACATAGAATTACCATATGATCCAGGAATTGCACTTCTGGGTATACACCCAAAATAACTGAAAACAGGGTCTAGAATAGACATCTGTACACCCATGTTCACAGTAGCATTATTCACAACAGCCAAGAGGTGAAAGCAACCCACGTGTCCATCTGCAGATGAACGGATAAACAAAATGAGGTATATCCATACAATGGAAATGTGGTATATCCATACAATGGAATATTATTCAGCCTTTAAAAAGGAATGAAATCCTGACACATGCTAATACACGGATGAACCTTGAAGACATTACGCTAAGTGAAATAAGCCAGGCACAAAAGGACAAATATTACGTGATTCCACTTATATGAGGGACCTAGATCCATAGAGACAGAAAGTGGAATGGTGGTTGCCAAGGACTAGGGGGAGGGGAGGATGGGGAGTTATTGTTTCATGGGCACAGAGTTTCAGTTTGCAGCGATGAAAAAGTTCTGGAAATGGATGGGGTGATGGTTATACGACAATATGAATGTACTTAATGCCACCGAACTGTACACTTAAAAACGATTAGAAAGGTAAATTTTATATTATATATATTTTACCACAATTTTTTAAAAAGGCAAAGTCAGAATTCAAATGCGAAAAAAGAAAAAAAGTTGAAAGAAGACGGAACAAATGCACAGGTCTCTCCTTGGCGCCCAGGAGCAGGCCCTGCCCACAGAGTTGCCCAGGACAGCTGGGCACCTCCTGCCTGGAGGACCTTTCCCTGCCACCCTTCTCCACAGCACCTTCTCGGAGTCCCTATTGTCATCTCTGGGGCCTCAAGGGAGTCTGAACCTGGCACACAGTAGGTCCTTGGCCTTGATGGGGACCCACCATGCATTGGAGGCTGGACCAGTGGATACACAAACTCTTCCAAGGTCTTGCTTGCCACATGCCAAGGTGGCAGGACCTTGGAAGAGTTTTCTTGACAGAAGCCTGGCTCGGTGTAGGGGTCCTGCACCCTGAAACCCAACCCCACCAAGCACACGCATCTGTTCCAACCCCCCACACACTTACACACCACCTGTAACATATTCACACCAGGGTGTGCACACAGAGACGTGTCCCTGTCCTCGTAAGCACTCCAAGGAAGAAAATGAGCCAAAACACTGAAGGGGCATAGGCTTGCTGGAGACAGCCGGCAGGCAGGTGCCCTGGGCTGCAGAGCCCCCTGCTGGCCCAGTGCTGGCATGTCTGATCTCCCTTGGAGCCCAGAGCGGGCGGGGGGTCCTTATTCTCTCAACCTGGCTCCCCACCAATTGCATTCTCCAGGCCCTGCAGCTCCAACCCTGCCCTGAGATCACCCCCTCCCCATCTCCTACAGAGGAGAAGGGTCCCCTGTGGAAGGACAGATCAACTGAGAAACCCTGGGGTCTTCCTTTGGCCAAGGAGTTCTGGAGAGAGGCCAGAGCCCCTTTTCAGACACTAGACTGTGTTAGTGGCAGTCCTTCCTGGAAACAGAATGCCTGCAGTGACTCTTCTCCAAAATCATCGGATCCATTCCCCAACCACACGTGTACAGCTCATTTCAGAGAGACTGAGGGAGAGATCTGGGTGTGAATCACTCTATGGTCCCCCTCTCTAGAAGTTCTTCCTGTTGTCTGACCACCTGGGCACAGGTGCACTCACTGGTTTCTTTCAGAGGAGAGCTCAGTCCTAGTCAGGCTGAGACCACAATCCCCTCCCAGGGCAGGTCTCAACAGATTCCAAAAGTCTCCCCCAGGGCACGTGGGGCTCCCTGTGGGAGAGGCTCTCAGCTCCACCCCTGAAACCACCCACCCCCTCACCCCAGCCCAGCCCAACTCGCCCAGATTACCCCTGCTTTCCCCCTCACACGTGACCCTGCCTATGAACTGTACCTCTCCCTAATCCAGCCCATGATGCCCCAGAGGCAGCTGGAGGGGTGGAAGGGATGGTGGCTCTGCAGGGACAAACAGCCTCCCCTGGGCTCCTGCCCAGGAGGGAGCAGGGATGGTTTCTGGGCTGGGCTCTGTGGTCAGAAGAGGACAGATGGCATCATCTTCGGCTCCAGACCTTCCCCCCTTGCCAGTTTGCCTGGCCTCACATTTGGGGACATGATAACAGCCATAGCAGTAATTAATACTTGTTGAGTGCTCACTATATGCCAGGCACACTGCACAAGCACTAGCTCACTTAACAGCAGAACAGCCTCTGGAAATAAAGGTGGCATACAACACCCACCACCTGGACCTCTTGGCCCCCCATCCAATCTGGTGCTAGGTAGGGAATGCCAGCCTAACCCACAGGGGCACTGAGGTATAGGGGATAGGAGGCTGGTAAGAAAGAGACCACGGTCCCAGCATCAAGAAGGCTGATATGGAGAAAGGGCCACTTGCCATTGGTACTGACCCTGATCCTGACCCTGGGCCTTTTCTGGCTGTGTGATTTCAAGGTCATCACTCAAGGTCACACAGGCTTCCTTATTTCTTCAGCTACAAAATGGGTCGGGCGCAGTGGCTCACTCCTGTAATCCTAGCACTTTGGGAGGCCGAGGTGGGAGGAATGCTTGAGGTCAGGAGTTCGAGATCAGCCTGAGCAAGAGTGAGACACTGTCTCTACAAAAAATGCAAAAATTAGCCACGTGCAATAACATGCTATAGTCCCAGGAGGTTGATGCAGGAGGCTTGCTTGAGCCCAGGAGTTTGAAGTGCAGTGAGCTATGATGAGACCACTGCACTCTACCCCGGGCAACAGAGCAAGACCTTATCTCAAAAAAAAAAAAAAAAAAGAAGATATATGAATAGCAGCCTTACATAGTTGCTGGGAACCATGAAATAGGAGATGTTATGGGCCGGCCCTACATCCCATCATCACAGTGGACGCTGCTTCCCAAATGTCTCCCGAGACTGACCACGTCAGCACACCACTGCCCCATTTCAAGTTGCCCTCACCTCTCTCGCCTCCAATAGGCCAGATTGATGGTTCTAATATTATGACCACCAGGCCCTCTGGGATGTGGCTCGGCCTCCACACCCACCACACCCCCTTGCTCTGTGCTCTGGACACCCTGGCCTCCTTCCAGTTCCTGTGATGACCAGGCACCCTTCCAGACACAGGTCCTTTGCACATGCTGTTTCTGGAATGCAACCTACACCCCATTTAACTCCTACCCACTCTGTAGCTCTCAGCAAAAATGTCACTGCCCCAGACACACCTTCTCTGGCCCCAGACCAGGTCAGATCCCTGCACACCCTCTCACTGGTGTCTATTTATTTCTGAGGTTATTTTGAACAACATCTCCCGCCTGGGCTGTGAGTCCTGGAAGGCCAGTGCCATTTCTGCTTTGCTGGTGGTTGAATCCTTGGCTCCTGGTACAGCACCTGGCCCAGAGGGGGTGAATGCTGAGAAATGAATGAGCTTCTGAGAGAGTCTCGGGCAGCCAGACCCCTGTCCCCAGGAGGAGTCCACCTGTAGCAGGGGCAGCTTCAGATCTTTGTCTTTTTGAACCCCCACTCCTTCCTCCGTGGAAGCCAGATCCAAGAGGTTGGGGTGCTGGAACAAGGGAGTAAGGGGTGGGGAGGAAAGGGGAGCTGCTTTAATCCTCTTTGCAGCTCTGTGCCCTCGCCCCAGCTGGCCACGCGCCAGCCACGAGCCCTCCTCGTGGGTTCTCAAACATGCCAAGCCCTTGTCCTGAGACTCAGGGCCCGCCTACCACATCCAGAGTCCCCTCTCCCTGGAATATAATAGAGTGCTTGCCTGTCACCTCCCCCACCTTCCCGTGACTGACCGCTTATCCTCCAGGTCTCAGCTTGACTTTCTGAAAAGCCTCCCTAACTTGGCAAGCTAAGGAACTTGCCAGGGTCGCACAGCCAGTGTCAGGTCCGGAATGAAGCTGCGGGCAGAGCCGCGGCTCTTAGCCGCCTCATTATACGCCTCATTTCTACCGGATCTTCCCTCTGGGCCCGGCCCTCTCTGGGACCTCTCAGTTCCTTCATGTAAGCTCAGCCACGATGGGGCAGCTCGGACATCTGTAGACTTCAGGACGGTTAGCTGCGAGGGCGAGGGCGAAGGTGGGGGAGGAGGCAGAGGGCGGAGGGGAGGACAACGGAGGGACGGCTGCCTCAGCCGCCAGACGTAAGAAACGCCAAGTATGCGAAGTACGCCAGCCCCTGAGCTATGAATAGTGCGCCAGGCTGCAGCCCAGGTGGGCCCTCCCGCCCCGCCTCCCCTCCCATGACAGCTCTGCTCAGGGGGCCTGAAATGCACAGCGGGCCAAGGAGGCACACTTTTAGGAACAGAGGCAGAGCTGCGGAAACGAAGGGGCGCGGTCATGCAAATGACATGCGAATAAAGAGCCACGGGCGCCTCTGATTGGTGGATCCCTGCGGGTCGGGCACACGGGCCAAATGGGCACTCAACAGGAGGCAGTGCCCATGCCTTGGCCGAGAGCAGGGCCCCGCCCACACGACCTTCTCTCCTCCACCGCTCTCACCCCCACCCACATCCCCGTGGCCGCATTGCCCAGGCCTGGAGGTCCCTTCTGGTCACCCCACGACCAAAATCGCACTGATGCTGTGCAGCCCGTGGAAGCCTCTCACTCTCTCCAGTCAAGGTCCTGGTAAGCCTCTGCCTCCTTCCAACACCGTTTCTAAGCACTCCAGTGCCAGCTCAGCTTCTCCTTGGAGCTCACAGGTCTGACAGACAGCTAGGCACTTGGAAGTCACAATGTCCCCAGTCCCAGCCTCTAGACCCCCTTTCTGCATCAGTGACCACACGGGGACACATGCTGGACTTAGGGGCAGTAGACCCAGTCCATGGTCCCATCTATCCTGTCCCTGCTTGTCCCCAAGCGAGTCAGCCAACTTCAGAGCTGACTCCTCTTTCTTTCATTCCGGGACTACTGACTGGGTGTCATCAAGGGCCTGATACTGGGTCAGGGGGCCCAGTTACACACAGTGACACTGGGGAAAAAGGAGTCAAAGAGACCAGGCCTCAGGTTCCAACAATGTGACCCTGCTAAGTCCTTTCCCTCTCCAAGTCTCAGTCTTGTCAGCTGTAAATGGGGTCCTTGAGAAGACTCAGGGTCGAGGGCCTGGCACGTAGGAGCTGCGCAACAAATCCTAGTTCAGGAGTCCACAAAGGATTTTCAAAAATTAATAAAAGCAGTCCTTGGTTTCATAAAGATCAAAGAGACAAACATGCAACAAATAAAGGAGCTGCAGCACATAGTGTTAAAAGTTTCTAAACAGGATTCAGAGGAACCTGGGTTTGGATCCCAACTCAGTCCCACTTCCTACCTGTGTGTCCTTGGGCAAGTTACTAACCTCCCTGAGCTTCCATTTCTGCATTTATAAAATAGAGCTAATCCATTGCTTGTGGGTTTGTTGTGCAGATTAAAGAGATAGTGTGTGCAAAGTGCTCAGCACAGCAGTGTCTGGCACTGAAGTGTTCACTAAATGTTAGCTTTAACAATACTCCTATTGTTATTATTATTGTGGCTCTTGCAATGCAGTGCCAAGTGCTATGGAAACATTCAATTCATCGGTCCACAATATTCAGTCAACAAGGCCTGGTCTAGAAGCTGGATATAGAGCAGTGAACAGGACAAAGTCCCTATCCTCATGGGGCTTAAGGTCTAGTGCCGGGAGGAGGAAGTCCCTGGATATTTGAGGAGGTTTGGTGGAGGGAGGATTTATAGAGAAGGATATTTGAACTGAGCATTGAAGGATAAATAGGAGCTTGAGAAATGGAAAAGGCAGGGAAGGCCATTCCAGACAAGGGAATGAGATGGTATGGCAAGTTCTGGAAAGGGGAAAAAGGTGACATACTCCACTACTATCCTGTCGTCTCCATCTCCAACTCCAGTTTCAGTTCTCATCTTCTCTCACCTGGTCTGCTGCCTCCACCACCTGACACCCTTACATAGTTCCATGGTAGCTATGGGACTAAGTCAAGTTCCTTCGCATGGCAGGAGGGCTATGCCATCATGGGGGGCAGGCGGGACAGAAGCTGACCCTCATTGGCCTTGATGACCTCCTCTCTCTTTCCTTTGTCTTGCACCCATCGATCAGTTAAGAGATCAGGCTGTTACACCTCCTTGCCTGTGCTGTGCTGGGTCCCTCTGCCTGGAGTACCCTTCTCTCCTTTCTGAGTCTGTCCCTCTCTTGTCCCAGCGAACATCTTGGCAAGCCTCACCTCCTCAGTGAAGCTTCCTCCCCTCAGAGCTGGAGCATCTTTAGAGGACGCAGGGGCTCAGCCATGTCTATTGACAGAGCCCTAGGGTCCCCCACACCGCTCAAGAGCAAACCCAGACTTCTCACTGAGTCACAGAAGAGTCACAGAGAAGCAGAACATAATTCACATCTCTCTGCATCCACCCCCAACTACGTCTGCCCTCCCCACGCCTTCATTATGCCAAGCCCTGCTCGGGTTTCAAGGCTCAGCTATGGGGAAGAGGGGCCAACTTCCTGGGGTGGGGGGTGTCCTCCCAGGCTCTTTCTCGTCAAGGAATATAGCAGTGACCACAAGGACAGGCTTAGGATTCAAAGACCCAGCTTTAAATTCGATGCTGGGTGACCTCGGGTGAAGTTATTCACCTGCTCAGGGTCTACTTCCTGCGTCTGTAAATGGACAACCACCTCATGATAGCCCTTGAAAATTGATCAAAAGGCATTTCACTATAGAATCCTCAAGTTAATGACAGGTTTGGAAATAGGAGATGAGAGAAAAGAGAGTAATCATATCACCAACTGGTTTTTAACCAGCCCCATGGCAATTCCACCCGGAGAGTCTGCTTCCATCTTTAAATGTCTGTTAACACCTTCGTGACCACACTCACACTCAAATGATGATCACAGTGAAGACACTAGCTTGTGTCTGCTGTGGGTCTGTGTCCCCAATCAGACCAGGCCATTTTTGTTAATTTGTTAATATTTTTGGCAGGGGGGTAGCAAGGGGTGTTTCGGACTGGCAGATAGTATAAGTGAAAATTTCAGAACCCGCGGTTATAAAATATTAGTGGAGACTGTTTGTCTGTCTTTTGGGCAGCAGGAGAAGCAGACAAGGAATCCCTTAAGGGCAGGGCTGTGTCTTATTGACCAGTTCCCAAGAGGCGCGAGAGAGCCCGTAACACAGAGGGCATGCAAGAAATGGTCGCCCGCTGAAGGCCAGTGTGCATTCAGACCTGGCCTGCCGCCTGATTTTCCCAAGCACCGAGCCTCTCGTGTGGGTGTCAGGTCCTTCTCCTGTCCCAGGCTGCAATTAAGGAGCGGGCAGGAGGGACACTCTATGCAAGCCAGGCCTGGGAATATCCTCAGGGTCCCCAGACCACACCCAGCCTCTCAGATAAGGCTTTCCCTAGCACCGGGACTGAGGCCTCCGGGAGCCAATGGGGGAGGAAAGGGTCCCAGTGGGGAAGCAGAGGGGGCGTCTCTCCCTCTCCCTCGTGTCAGCAGCCTAGCCTGGTTGGTGGCCCCCATTTCCTCTCTCGCAGACATGCCCCCCTCTCCTGGGCTTTGGGCCCAACATCAGCTGGCCCCCCACCTTCCCCTCCCCAGGTGCTGCGGGGGGCGGGGAACACAGAGCCAAGGCTTCATTAGAGCTAATGAGGGCTCAGCTCCGCAGATGCCAGCGCAAGATACAGGAGAGCCCCAGAGTCGGGCAGCTCCGTCCCCCTCTCTGGGAGGAACCGGGCTGCACCTCCAGGAGAGGAAAGGGAGATTTAGAAGAATCTTCCCCAGTACAGAGAGTGCCGGAATGTGGGGCCATGAACTAGAAACAGCATCAGGGTGGGGCAGGTTCTCACCTGGGCTGCCAAGGGCCCCCCCGTCCACTGCTCAATCCACAACCCCGAGTCCCCCTTCCTACTTGGACCTCGGGAACCCACCAACAGAAACACACTCCTCCTCTCCCCCTTTCCATGGACTCACAGCAGGTCAGAGCTGAAGCCACTCCACACTTCTCTCCAGCAGCCTGAGCCCCTTCCTCTTCCTGCCTGGCTTCTGTCCTCTCTCTTCCTCCCATTCCTGCTTGGCCCTTCCTCTCTGCCTCTATGCCCTTGACCTGTCCTTTCTCTGGGCCTCAGTTTCCCCATGACGCAAATGGAGAGACAGGGGAAGGGGTGGCCTGTCATACTCCTCCAGCTGAAACATAGGCAGATGTCCCCTCTCTGGGTGGCTTCTCTCCTCCCTCCTCCTCTCCCTTTCCAGGAAAAACACAAGAGCTTCTCCACACTGAGAATCAGGGGACCTCTGGGGTGGAGGGTGGGGTCTCCACTTCAGCCTCCTCCCCTTCCAGCCTCTTGGTGGCTCTCAGGAGCAGGAAACGCTCCAATGGCCTGGATCCCTGCCCCGCCTCTTCCCAAGGACTCTAAGTCTTGCATGCTCACCCGATTCTTTCCAAGGACTTCTCACACTTCGTGAGGAAATTAAAAAGGAAGAAGCAGCTGCTGATTTAGGAGCCCAGAGTCAGACAGAAAACACACTGCAGACTGATAGAAACCAGGCACGGGGCCGAAATGGACTCTGTCCTTCCCTACTGGACCCGCACTTGGGGCCAAGACCCCTTGAGTGGTTGTCCTGCCACATGGCTGCCACATGGCTCCCACATGTCCCCCCAGCCCACCACATTCCTCTGGCCCCAAGAGGCCAGCACTGGGTCTGCTTCCAGCCCTCAGGCCTTGGCTTGTGGGTCTGTCATCCCCACACCCCACCCCAGGCTGTCTCCCCTCCCAGGGACTCAGGCTGAGCTGTGAAAGGGTCACTTCAAAGAGGACCTGCCTGCCGAGGGCCCGGCCAGACCCAGGGCCAGCTCCTCGGCCAGATTCCCGGCGGCTGGGGACAAAGGCGCCACTGTTCCCCCGACCCCCAGACGCCCCCAAATGCGCTGGGCATAAGAAGTCTTTCTTTCCCCAGTTCCGCTCCTTACAGGCCCGGGCTCCTTGCCACCGCGAGTAGCCCTGGCCCCTCCTACAGCAGCGACTGGGGGGCGGCAAGACAGGGAATTACTAGTTTCCCCACCACCACCACCATACACCCAAACCCCTTGGGCACCCGGGAGGATGACGCAGCCCTGCGGCTGAATTCAGGACCAATGGCCCAGCCTCCTCCCTGCCCCTCAGCCACCAAGCCCTTCCTGGGCCTACACTACAATCCCACCTTCTCCGACCCATCAGAACCATACCCATCCTTCCAGGCTGCCTGTCAGGACCACCTTTCCTCCGAGGAGCCCAAATCTTGGCAGCCAATCTCTAATGTCCCAGAAGGCTGGGGTATCTGCCTTCTCTCCAGATCCCCCAAAGCAGGAATGAGGTCTCACCTGCTCCTCTAATTTCCTATCACATAGTGCTGATCCCAATGCAGGGCTCTTAAGGTTTTCTGTACCAACCCCTCACCCAATGCCTGAATTCTCTCTGGTCCACGTCACTGTCTAGCCTGTGCTTGCCCACCACCAGTGAGGCATGCTCACTACCTCCCAAGGCAGCTCACTTCCTCTTCAGATTATTTGACCATAAAAGATTCCTTTTACTGGGTCAAAAGTGTGTTGCTCTGGTTCCATTTAGGGGTTGGATTAAAAAAAAAAAGTATGTTCTCATTTCTATCTATTGATTATTGTTTGTTTAATAATAGTTGCTACCAATAGCTAAGATTACCAAATGTCACTTAGTCCTCCCAATTATTTTGAGGGATTATTTCAGGAATAAGAAAACTGAAGCCAAACAACTAAGTCACTTATCCAAGGTCATACAGTGAATAAGGGGTAAAGCTGAAATTTGAACCCCAGCAGGATAAAGGCAGGGCCCATATGCTCAACCACAGGGTGCTGCTCCTACCTCCCCAGGTACTGAGGACCACACCAGGCCCAGGCCCCTCAGCTCCCATGGCTGGCCTGTCTACATTAAACAGTGGACCATACCTCCCACACACCCCTCTTTTTTCCTAGCCAGCTGTGTACCCACCTTTATAAGCAGATGAAGTGTGGCCTGGAGATAGTGACTGATTAATGTTCATTCAAACTAGCAAATGGGGGGCAGAGGGAGTCAGAAGGGAAGAGGTCACTTGCTCAGGTGCATAAGGGTTCAAGAAGGTTGGAGATGTCCCTGGGCCTAAGGTTTAGGACTGGAGGTGGTCAAGAAATCTAACACCCCTTCTTGTGAGAGATGGAGAATTGACAGGACAGACCCTGCCCCAAACCAGGCTCTGTCCACCTTCCAACTTGAAAGGGACAGAATCTTCCATTACCAGGTGTTGAGTTGAACTGAACGTCTCAGGCCAGAGACAGAAAAAACAAACAGACTTCTTCATGCCAACCTGTAGTCTTTTCCCATGTGCCCTTTCCTCATCACTGTCCCCTCAGAACTCTAGGGGAAGGAGGGAGGGAGTGAGAGCAAAAGAGAGGCCAGAAGACGGGAGGAACCCTGGTGGCCCCTGCCAAGCCTTGGAGGCAGTGGTGACAGGGGACAGGGTATGGGTGGGTGAGCTTTCCCTTCCTCTCTGGGTTTGGCTCAGGGACTGTTGTTGTGGATAACACCGTGAGGCACCTCCAGGCTGCCTTCCCAAGAGCCCAACCCCACCTACTTCCAAAGAGTTAGGTTACAAGATTCTGTGGCTTTTCCATACACTGTCCCATCATTCGTAAATTTAGTCAGCAGTCAGTCAACAAACATTCTCTGAGTACTTGCTGTGTGCCAAGCCCTGTAGATACCAAGACAAAAATGACATCTCTAGGGCCCCTTGGAATGAGGTTAAGAGCATGGTCAACTCCTCATCTCTGCCACTTACTTGCTGTGTGACATTAGGAGGCCATGTCATCTTTTTGTGCCAGTTTTTTCATCTGTCGAATGGGGCGATGGTGATGTACCTACTAGTGGTAAGTACTATGGAAGCAGTTGCCATTATGGTTTTTCTTGCTTCCAGATAACTCCAGTCTGGTGAGGTAGACTGACATGCAGATCACCCAGCACCATGCCAGAGATAGAGTTGGCATGGAATGCCCTGGGAGGCCAGGGGAGGGGCCGCTGCCTGGTTTGTACTTCACAAACATTTATGGAGAGCTGCTCTGTGCCAGGCGCTGTGCCGGCCACTGGGGACACAGAGATGAACAGGACACATTGTCCACTTGTCCCTACTCCTCCCTGCCCTCCCCTCTCCCTCTCGGGGCCCAGTCCAAGAAGCCTGCACTGAGGGGGCCAGCAAGGACAGAGGCAGCCGTGGAGGGAAAGGCATGGCTTGGGAGCCTGAGAGTCAGAAGACCTGGGTTCTCGTCTGCCACGGCTAAGGAACCTCGGTGCTTGCTGGCATGTCTCCCCGCAGGAGGGAGTTGGACAAGATGACCCCTTTGGTCCTGATCCACTCTAACAGGTGATGAATACACCCCACCCCCACAGGGCTGTAAACTCGCCCCAAAGCCCACCCCAAAGCCATCGCAGCCTGCTGTCCCACTGAGACAGTGGGGGAGGCGATGCCTGCCTGGTACACACTGGCACTGCCCTGCTGACGAGTTGGCGCAATTTCACAAGAAACAGGGGGCCCTGGATCAAAGCGGGGGTTGTTTGAAGGGGTGGGGGTGCTAGGGGAAAGGCAGCACCAGCTCCCACATGCCCTATTCATGGCTCGCTCCGGGGAGGGTGAGAGAGCAGGATAATTAAAACCGGGCTTTGTCCAAATCCCTGACCAAGCCAATATCTCACCTTTGAACCCCTGCGGCCAACAGAGCAGGGCTGGTGTCCCTTTGGAGGGAAACCACCAATGAACTGAGCCCTGGCCCAAGTGCTGTGGGCGGCGCAGGGTGGGTGCGGGAGGTTAAAGGAGGGGCTGCTTCCCACTCACCAACCATGGGGGGCAGGGGACACCTGAGGTCTCACCACCCCTGAGGCCACTGTTCCCCATCCCTGTCCCAGCAGAAAGATAAGCAACCAAGCTCCATTCCAGTGAGAAGTTGACCTTGATCTTGGGCTGTGTGCGTGATGGCCCCAGATTGAGGGTGGGAGTGACAGTGGGACAAGGCAGGTCCTAAGAAGCTGGACAGTGAGCACAACTCTGAAGCCAGATTACTAGGGCTCCTAGCCTGGCTCTGCAGCCTACCAGCAACGTGATTTTGGCCAAACTGTTGGCTCTCTGTGCCTCAATGCCCTCAACTGTAAAATGGGGACCATAGTATCCACCTCGTGGTGTATTGTGAGGATTAAATGAGGTAATTTATATAAACCCTGGCCCAGAGCAATTGCTATCTATGTATTATATTAGTTATTAGCTATACAATTAAAGCAATTCCCCTTCCTTAAAAACACATTTTTTCCCCAGGCACTAATGTATCTGTTCATTTGAATATATTTGCAGGCCAATAAATATCTCCAGATTTCTACATCAGAATTCAACATCACAGGAACCCACCTGACCCACTGTACTGGAGAAAACTTCCCTGCATGATGCTTCAGGCTAGCCAGGGACAGTGCAGCTCACAAATCTCTTCCTGGAAGTTCTACTGAATATCTAACTGCAATCCGTCACATTGTAACTTATTCCATCCTTCTGCTTTGTAGTCTCTCTTTTAACCTTACACATCGAGAAGTCCTTCTAAGTATCCCTGCAGTGAAGGATGAAGCAATCCACTGCCCACTCCTGCACTCATCCTCACTCCTGTCCACGCCAAGAATGCCGCACTCCTTCCATGTGAGTTCAAGGTTGTCCTGAGGAGGGGAACACAGAGGCCCCGCCAGGCTGCCCAGCACAAAGGCTAGTCCCCAGGTCTAGAACTTCTCTGCTTGGGCTGGGATCCACAAAAGCCTTCCTCATTCCCTAGGGTGTCACAAAGCCACCTTCCTAATAACTTTCCCCCCCAGACTTCATCTTAAGCCATAATCACCATCAGGAGACCCAGGTTCTAGCCTTGGCACTGTCACTGTGTAGGCTCAGACCCTCTCTGTAAAATGGGATGCCAACACCTGCCCACTTACAGGGGTTTTGAGGCCCTCGAATCCAGCATTGAATGTAGGGGATTTACTGTTCTCCTCGTTCCCAAGGAGAAGGCAGGGCCTTGGATTCAGGACCTTGGAGTTCCCTGCCACCTTGGGGTAGACCCAACGACATTGTGGGCAAGTGGAAGAAGTAGCTGGGGCGAGGGACCTCTGGGCTGTGTTCGGAGGCAAAACGACTGGTTATATAACTGAGATTCAAATCGCATGCCAATGAGCACATCTCAGTGACAGCCACCACTTTGGGGAATGGAGCTCGTTGCCCTGGCAGGAGGGGAGAACCACGTGGAATCAAAAGCCATCCACCCCCAGCTGGGCCACTGGGTGGGGGTGGAGATTGTAAGGGGATAGAGGCGAAGTATGTGTAGTTGGTGGGGGGTTGAATCCAAGGGACTCATGCTTAATGACCTCCACCCCCGCCCCCTGTCCATCCTGAATTTCGAGTTTGTAATTAGGAAACACACTTTGGCTGAAGGGAGAGAGATGCAGACTGAGGGAGAACTGAACTCATCCAGCACCAGAGAAGCACACCAGTCTCATGAAAAGTTTGCAAAGCACCAGATCCCACCTCCAAAATTGGGGGTAGGGCTAGAGAGGAGGGTCCCCAGATCTTTCAGCCCTGTCAAAAAAGGCAGAGGCCTCTGCCCGGGCCTTGACCCCAGTCTGGACCCTAAGGAACCTCTTTTCCAAGCACGGGAAAAACATTGGCCTGACAGTGTTCAACCCTCTACTTGGGATGCAGGGAGTTAGTGCTGGGTACTTCAGTAGGGCTAGACGGCCAGGCTCAGAGGCAGGGGACTGGCCCCGATGGAGGGATGAGGCCCCTGCTGGCCTCTCCCCAGCCTCAGCAGCTGGCAGATGAAAGGACCCAAGCAAAGCAGCCCAGCGCTGAGTAATGCCCCTGGCACCCCGCGCCCAGACCCACCCACGGCCGGCCGGAGGGGGCAGAGGGGAGGGCAGCCGCGCCTGTGCTCCGGGGGTCCGGGGCCTGTTTCTCTTCCCCGGGACCCAGCGGGGCGGCGGACCCGTGCCTGGAAGCCGGTCCCGCACTCCGACCCCGCAGGGGCGAGTGTGGCGCGGGGAGGGGGTGTCCGGCCGCCTTGGCGGAGGACGTCCCGCCCCGGGAACCCCCTCCCCCATCCCTCTCGCTCCAGCTGTGCAGGGGCCTCGCCAACGGAAAGCGAAAACTCGGGCAGAGGAAACGGCGCGGGCGCCCCGCCTGAAAATCCCGGACAAAAGGCGCGGGCCTCCCGCCCCCGCTGCCCGGCCGCGGGGGGCCTGGCACCGTCACCCTGGTCGGCGCCCCCTGCCCTGGCAGCTCGGTGCCCGTCCCGGCCCCCTACCTACCTCCCTCCTTCCCTCCCCCCTGCCCCGGGCAGCTCTCGCCCCGGCCCGCTCCCCTGCCCAACACCAGCCGAAGTTCCTTGCAGCGGTGCCCGCAGTGCCCGCGCCCTGCGCTCCAGGCTGTGCCCGGCGGGCTGGGGCGCAGCGACCCCGGCCCGGCTACCCGCTCCCCGGCAGCGCCCGGCCCCGCCCCCTCCCCTGGCCCAGCGCCCTCACCTGGGGGGGCCGGGGCTCCGGGCGGGGCGGGATCCCGACCAGGCAGAAGGCGACTCCATTCATCGGGCGGCAGCGGCGGCTCTGCGGCCGGGGCACGGCTAGGGGCGCCGGCAGGGACCCGGGAGGGGCGGGGCCGGAGGGGCGGGGCCGAGCGCGGTGTTCCCCCAAGTCCCGCCCCCTCGCTCCTGCCCCTCCCCCACCCCACCCCCGCTCCCGTCGGGGCGCACAGGCGGCCTCTCCCAAGGGCCGCAGACTGATAATGGGGTTTGTGCTGGCAGCAGAGCTGGAGGTCAGAACAGAGCCCGAGGAAGAGAGGGGTTCCCAAGGAGACAGCTTGCACGAGCCTCGAGGGGACCGGCCCAGATAGACGGTGATCCGGGCCCAGGAAAGAGGGCAAGGGCGCCGAAGCCAGAACTAGCACAGGGAGAGGAAGGGAGAAGGAAGCAAAGAGAAACAACCAGACAGGGACGGTCAGAATCGGAGACACAAGGGCCCCGGGGGCATGAGGGAGGCAGAGCCCAGACGGAGAGTAGAGAGAGAGGCAGAGAAGTCTGAAACAAAGGTGGGACCTAGGATGGAAAAGAGGGAATGACAGAAAAAGGCTTCGGAAGCCCTCCCTTTAGAGACTCATAGATGTCGAGACACTTATGGTGCATGGGGGCCGCCCCTCAATCTAGGCAAGCCCCTCCCAGGCAGAGTCTCAGCGCAGGGTGCCGCAGAGGCGGGCGATTGCGGCTGGAAGAGAGTCTGGCAGGAGCCCCCGGCTCCTGGGACCCTTACCCAGCCAGTCCTGTGGCTCAGGCCTCAGGACCAGCCGCAGACCCCCACTGCAGTGGGCAACAGTGACAGCAGAGACCGAGTCACCAGCTCCCCACAGCCACCCTCGCTGGCTTCACTCTGAGCTGGGTCCAAAGAGACACCTTGTGTCCTAAGCCGGGTTCTTATTTCCCTGACCTCCAGCCCCACCCCTCCAGCCCATCCCCTGACAGTCCAAGAACGGACAGTCCCTCTGTCCTTCATTTCTGCTGGAAAGTTCTTTCTGCTAATTCTCATTCTTCCTACTCCTTATTTCCTGCAGCCAATGCGTGCCTCTTTCCCAGGCCTTCTTGCAGTTTTAAGGGGCTTCTGTATTCCTTTTCCCAGATTATGCAGAAATGAAGGCAGAGGCCACAGATACATAGAAATAGGACTTGGAAAGGGGAGTCAATGAATGTGGGAAGGCCACCCCTGCCTACCGGAGTCACCCCCTGCCTGTGGTGAGGAGACCTCATGAAACCTGTTTGTGTCACCACTACCACCCTGACTCCTGACAGCTGGTTGGGCCCAACCCCCCACCCCTTTGCCCTTGATTGGGGTCAGGAACTCGGGTCCTGGAGAGGATGGGGTGGCCCAGACACCAATTAGGCCACCCCTACTCCTGGGAGCCTGAGGACGGAGATACCGACTGGTTTTTAAATCATATGCTTTATTTGATTTATTTTAAATGCCCTGGCAGGCAATAGAAAGGGATTCTTATTTATAATGATGGAGGGACAGTTAATAACTCCTCTCCCTTCCTCATCAAGGTCATGTGCAGCCACAATTATCCCCCACTTCTGGAAAGTCCTTCCTGCTGTCTAACTGTAATCCATCATACTGCCTGGATTTTCTTGCTTACTCTTCAACCAGGTCCCCTGTTCCTGCCTCTTTCTGCCCTGTAGCTCCTCCAGTGGTCCAAGGCTTGTTTGCCACCCTGGCTCAGGGGTCCTTTCCTCCCATAACAAAGTGCTGTCTCTGCAAGGGGCAAGGGGTGGCGTCTGAAATCCAGACTGCACTGAGATTGTTGGGGAGGAGAGGAGGGTGGTGGCCTCTGGGGTGCCCCTGGCTCACTTTTTCCAGAGCCCGATGCCCTCAGACCCTGCAGGAGTCGGTGAGAGGAAATGAGCTCACAGTGACCGGCAGGCGAATTCCTCCCTCCACAATGCACTACTCACACCTCCCCCACCCGCTCCCACTTCCCAGAAAGTGTGTGTGGCTCTTCCCCCACCCTGCTGCCCTTCCCACCCCTTCCTGCACCTTGACCCGCACCCCCATCCTGTCCCTGCCCTCCCGTCCATCTTCCTCCCGCCCTTCCTCTCCATCTGCCTCCCTGACCCCTCTGACTCTCGGGTCTCACTCCCTGCATCCCGCCGTTCATCCCAAATCCACTCTATCCCTGGCACACCTTCCTCTGGGGTTTGGGGCAATGGAGCCCAACATAGGGTGGAGCGGAGCGTGTCCCTCACTGAGGACCCTCCTTATACTCCCCTCTTTCTGACCCCCCAGCCCAATCACCTGCCTTCGTTCCCAAATGCTTACTGGGAGCCCTAATACATGAGGGGTGGGGAGCGGAGGGCAGTGGGTGGGTTGGCCCTGGAGATATAGAAAAGGCCTGGATCCTTCACTTGAGGGCTCCTGGTCTTCCCCAATCTGACTCTGTAGTGAGATCCCAGAGAAGGAGCGAAGTGCGGCTGGAGAAACAGACGAAGGCTTCCGTAGGAGGCACCTTGAACCTGCCGGGGCTCCCTGGGAGGGGCCAGGGTGGGCTGAGTGAGGGGAACCAGGCACCCTGGGGAGAAGGATTATGGTGGATGAAGGCAGGGAGGCAGAGAGAGCAGGCTTCAGCATGGTGGCTGGAGCAAAGTGGGCAGGAAATGTGGAGGGATGAGGAAGGAAACACAGGCGGGGGCGTGACCGTGGAGTGGCTGGGCCAGAGGCACTTAGATCCGAGCCTGGCCTGGGGCAGGGAGTGTAAGCAGAGATGTGCTGTGGCCACTGTGGCACGGGGTGGGGAAGGAACAGAGGGCAGGGAGCCAGCAGCTTCCGGAGGGCATGTGCCAGGGCAAGGGACAGGGGTAACAAACACCGGAGGCTTCTGGTGACCTACTGGGTGTAGGAGGAAGGAGATGGAAGAGTCTAGACCAACTCCAAGGCTTGGAGTATCAGGTAGACCAGTTGTCTACGGTGTTTGCAGAGCGAGAGGACAAGTGAGTACTAAGAGAAGTCCTTTGTACGCGTCATTCCAGTTTAGCCTGACAGAGGCTCCGTGAAATAGATATCATAATCCTTGTCTTATGGATAAGGAGAATGAGGCCCAGAGCACTCAAGTATCTTACCCAAAGCCACACAGGATTTAAACCTAGGCGCTTGGGCTCCAGAGTGCACACACTTAACCTGCAGGCTGTGTTGCTGGCGGAGCAGAGACTGGCTGCCTAAACCCTGGGCCCACCTTCTGGCAGAGGCTTGAGCTAGGGGCTTGGCTTTGGAAGTCTGGGGGTCCCTGAGACCAGGAGTGTGGATCACATTCTCCAGGGAGAGCGAAGAGGGGACTGGGCTCGGGACAGCTGGCAGGAACGCTGGCCTTCAGGGATAGGCAGAGCAGGGGAGGACAGAGAGGCAGCCGGAGGAAGTAGCACCGTGTCGGGCAGAGAGGGCACATTCCAGGGGTGCCCAGTGAGGAGAAGACAGGGTGAGGATGTGGAATCTGGCCCACTGGGAGAGGTAGCAGGAAGGGATAGTCGGGCAGCACAGGTGAGCCGTGCTGTTTCTGTTTGGGTGGGGGTGACTCGAGCAGGCTGTTTGGTTGAGGAGCTGGCCCCAAGGGAGCGAGAGCCTGAGGGGACAGAAGGAGGCCGTGGTGAGTGGAGTGGGGGAAAGGCAACCCGAGTCATGGGCACCTGAGGAAGAACCCGTCTTCCCCAGGGCTGCACAGAGGCCAGACGGGGAGGTCAGGGAGTCTCCAGGCCAGAACTGTGCAGCGTCATGACCCAGGAGCACTGAAACAAGAATCTGAAGACCTGGGCTCCAGTCCCCAGGCTGCCCACCTGGTAGCTGTATGACTTTGGGAACAAGTACATTCTCTGAACTTCAGTTTCATCCCCTGCAGGACGAAAACGATAAGGCCCTCTCAGCCTGCCTCCGACTTAAGAGCCACATTTGATAATGAATTTGAAGCACCCTGTGAGCTGAAAACGAAAAACCGTAATGTGTGGAAGTTGGGTTATGGCGGGTACAGGACCATAAACCTGGCCCCAGCTCAGGCCCTTCCACCAAAGGGGAACGAGCACCCCCTGCTGGAGAAGGACAGGAGGGCAGGACGAGAGGGGAGAGCTGTGCTGGCACCTATGGCTTTCAGCCCCCCAGGTCCTCAGCTTGGCCCCCAAAAGCAGCACTACCCCACACCAATTTGCATCTGCAAAGCAGGTGGGGCCTAGTTCAAGGAAGTCAACAGGCATTTACTGAGCATTTACTGAGCAAACTGCTGTGTGGGGTGGTGGGGACCGTTCGATGAACCAGCTGACGTGACTGCCCTCAGTGAGCCCCTATTCCAGGGAGGGCAAGAAACATGGCAGAGGGTGCCTGCGATAGTGCCCTGAGGGTGGTGCAAGCACAGCCCTCCAGCAAGGGGGAGGGAAGGGGCCTTGGGAGACAGGCGGGGTTTGGCCTAGACCTCGAAGGCCCTCTACTGGCAAGTGGCAGAGGAAGGAGGGAGGGGGCGAGGCCCAGGCTCTGGCAGAAGTCCCAGGCATCCCACAGAGCGGACCTCATTGAACATCTTTAATGGTGTAGGGTGGGGCAACACTCCACTCAAGACCATGTCAGTTCCCACCCCTGTCCCTGCTGCCAGGTCCCTAAGGAATGCTGTGAGAAGAATCGCGCCTGAACACCCCTCGGGGAGGGAGGCTAAAGACCCCCGGCCAGGCTGGGGCTAAAGGGCACTGGTAATCGGCCAAACAGCTGGGGCCACAGCCCAGCGACCTCAGACAGCTGGCTTGGGGTGGGAGCAGGAGGCTGCGGCTCCTCTGGGCTGGCAGCAGGGTGAGCGAGCCACACCCAGCCTGCCCTTGTGTCAGGGGAGGGGGTGACCGAAGATGCTCCACCTTTGCCACTCGGAACTGGGCGTCCCTCAGGGGAACCATGTTTGGGAAACCTATTTCATGGTGCAAGGAGAGGAAGAGATCTTGGGCTGGGGTCTCAGCCCTGCAGACACCTGGCCATTGAAGCCCCCGTGGCACACGCTGTGTGTGTGAGTGTGCGCTAGAGCCTAAAAGATGACTTATAAAGACCATGACATCACCTAGCAGAAGCTTGAAAACACCAAGATGGAGAGGAAAGGTATTCAAATGTGTTGAGTATCTATGATGTGTCGAGCTCTTTAGAAACACTATTTCATTTAATCCCCATGACAACACTGTAAGGGGGATATTATTAGCCCTACTATGTAAATGAGGAAGCAGGCTCAGAGAGGTTAAGTAACTTGTCCAAGATCTCCCAGCTAGGATTCAGGACTTGAGCTCAAGTCTAATGCTAAGTCTTTGCTCTTTCTGCCTAAGGACCATCCCTCTGGGAGGGGTCAGGCCAGGTGGTCCCGTCCAGCTCCAGGACACTCAGTTCTATGGTCTCATGTGAGGGCTCTTTAATTCTTCCTGCTTCTGCCCCCCAGACCCCGCCTAGCCCCACCTAGCCCTGCACATCACTGCACACTGGAAGGGCTTGATCCACTCGCTTCCCTGCCTCCATTCTGCCCTTCTGGAAGAGTGGAAAAGGGGAGAAAAGAAGAGAGGGAGGGAAGGGAAGAAGAGAAGGGGAGGGGAGGAGGGATGATAGGAGGGGTGGCTCCCACCTCCCCCTGGAAGCTCTGGAAATCCCCAGCAGCTGCTCCCCTCTCCTCTGTCTGGCCCCAAGCCAGCCCTGGGCGGAGTGAACGCAGGAGTCAGATGCGGGGGAAAAGAGGGGCGGAGCTGACCACAGAGGGGCAAGCCCCTCGGTCCTGGCACCCACCCCACCCAGCAGTTCCAGCCCCCGTGAGAGATTCCAGGCATGCTCCCCTTTAAGGAAGCCCTACATGCCAAAATCCACACATACCAAACAGACACATCGGGGCGGTTCTTGCACTATAAAAGGATTCTTTGCTTTATGAGAGGGCTCGGCACATGGGAAACTTAAAATAGGAGCTTCCCCTGGTGCGATGAAAAGAAACTCTGATTTCAGAAGCACACCACACACACCATGCTTCCGGCACATCCAGAAAGCTGGTGACACCAGTGGGTGGGCAGCGTTGGGGCTGCCATATGGCATTAACCACATCAGCCTGGGCACCTCCACGATTGTGCCGATCATCAGAGTCTGCATTGGGGTGGGAGTGGGGCTCATGGTCCAGGGGACAAGCCAAGCTGCTATGCTCCTTGGCAGAGGTGTCCTGGGACATCTAGAAAGAACCTAGAGGCTGGGCGCGGTGGTTCACACCTGTAATCTCAGCACTTTGGGAGGCCTATGTGGGAGGATCACTTAAGCCTAAAAGTTCGAGACTAGCTTGGGCAACATAGAGAGACTCCCTCTCTACAAAAAATTTAAAAATTAGCCAGGTGTGGTGGCACGCACCTGTAGTCCTAGCTACTTGGGAGGCTGAGGTGGGAGGATCACTTGACCCCTGGAGTTGAAGCCTGCAGTGAGGTATGATTGTTCCACTGCACCCTAGCCTGGGTGAGAGAGTGAGACTCTGTCTCTAAAAATATTTTAATTTAAAAAAGAAAAGAACTTAGAAGCCACCACTTGGCATAGCTGGCAGAGATCTCACAGCAGCCCAGAGAGAGGTTGGACATCCAAGGCCTCCCGGTGACTGTGATGGAGCCAGGGCAGGAACCCAGTGTCCTGACTCCCCTCTACCTCTCTCCTCCCAGGGGAGGAGGCCGGAGAGCAGGCTCTGGTCTGTCCTCTAGGACAGGGGAAGTGGCCAAGCCCCAGAACAGTCACCGAAGGCTGATGAAGGCTGACTGGGCTACTTTAACGAACCAACTGCGCTGCAGGTCCAATGAGACGAGTTTAGGGTTCCCTAGGCAGGAAGCGGTGTGGACCCTAGCCTTTCCCCTCCCCTTTTTAAAAATCGAGGTAAAATTCACATAGCGTGAAATTAACCACGAGCAATTCAGTGGCATTTAGTACTCCCTCCCCCTCTACATTTTTTGTGCTCAGAGCTGTAATAACAAGAGCAGCAGACAATTGAGTCCCCTTCCCCCTGCAAGGCCTGGTGCTCCAGAGAGCTGCCACTGGCCATTTAGATTAATGGCCAAGATGCCAAACAGGCCTGGAGACTAGACCAGCCCTGGGAGGATGCCCAGAGCACCTCATGCCTCCCCAGTGCCTCTCTCCAATCCCCAGACATTAGGATGACCCCCTCACCCTCATCCCTCCCCTTTCCCCTCCTCACTCCTCTCCTCACCACGGTCACAGGCGACCCACCCCCCTGTGCCACAGGGATGGGGGCCTGTGCTCAGTCTGGAGGGGAGGGGCTTCAGAGCCAGGCCCCTGGCCACTGCTTTAGGCAGAGCAGCCCCCAAGGAGCCTGGTGCAGGGAAAGGAGGGGAGTGTGGCCAAGCCCAGCACTTAAAATCACGCCCAGTGACAGAAAAACCCATCCCACCATCGAGACCCCACCCCAAGACCTCACCCCAAGTAAAGGTTGGGAAAGGAGCAAGGCAACCGTAGGAACAGCCCCTTCCCTCTGCCCCCCAAAAGGGTGCTGCCCCTCTTAGAGCAGGGGGCTGGAGTCAGGATCGAGCCCCTCCTGCTCCTTGAAGGTTACTGGCCTCGCTTGTCTGGGATTTGCTGAGCAGGGGTGCGACCTCTGACTGGAAGGGGCCTTCCCCCTGCCCACGACGCCCAGCCCGCACTCTTAATGTGTTCTCGCGCAGCCCGTGTGAAAGAAAGGCAGCCCCCCCTGGCTGGCTGGGGCTGCAGCTCTGTCTTTGGGGCGCACCACTAGAGCGCCTCCCAGCCCACCCCATCTTTTCACTGCCATGAAATGGTGGCTGCAGCTGCTGCAGCTGCTGCGACTGGAGGCTGGCTGAGAAGCCCCTTGATGTGGAGGGGGAGGAGGATTGCCACAGCTTGAGGTCCCACCAGGGAGGTCTGGGGGTCACGGGGTAGTTGTATGGCACGGAGCCCATCCCTCATTCTGTAGAGCCTGCAGCCCCCTTAGGCCTGGGTTCACAGAGCAGAGGCTGGGACCTTACCAAGCGGGGATGGGGGCCTCTAAATGTGGGTGATGTCCTTCTGGAGAGGGGGGTGGGGAGAGAAGCAGCGTGTGCGCCCTCTGCGAGCGCCTCGCTGGTGTCAGTGACGGGGGAGTCCCCGCGCGGGTGTGTGTGTGTGTGTGTGTGTGTGTGCGCGCGCGTGCACCAGCTCTGTGTCACATCAGCCCCATCCCTCCCCCACAGCCCCAGCCCTTCCCGCCGTGGCGGGGCCCCTGGCTGTCAGCGCGCCCACCCTCACCGGGTCACTACGCCCCCAGCCCTGGGCTCTCAGACGCGCGCCCCGCCCCGCGCCCGCTCACCTGCTCCATGCTGCGCCCCGCTATGCCGTCCTCGCCGCGCCGGCCCCGGGGGGCGCAGGGGGCGGCGGCCGCTCCATGCGCCCTGTCGGGGCAGCTGCACCCGGCGACCGCGGCGCGCGAGGAGCGCCTGGTGTCAGCGCCCAAACCCCCTCCCCGCCCTGCCCGGGCCCCGCCCCTCCGCCCGCCCCCTCCCCTCTCACCCCGCCCGGCCGGCGGCGGCACCGCGCACCGGCGAGCACACCCGCTCACACGCGCGCACGCGGTCGCGCGTCCCGACCACCGCGTAACGCACACACGACCCTCACACACCCGGGGCTCATCCCCGCCTCCACCCGCCGTTCTGCCTGTCCTGGGGCACGGCCGCCGGAGCGAAGACTCCCTCTCATTTTACAGGGGCCAGAGAGGGGCTTGCCGAGGTCTCACGGCACCTTGGTGACAGTACTGATCCCGTGGTGACGACCCACTTCAGGGGTTGTCTGAGGGCAGGCCAGAGATACCCAGAGAGACTGGGACAGGGAGACGCTGTGCCACTCCAGCCCAGAGACCGCCGTGAGAACAGGGGGCTGTTGCGGGGGCCTAGCCTATATTCCAGCGTGTTCTGAGGCCCTTGGCTGCGGGTGGGGAACAGAGATGGAGATTCCAGTCGCCCACTCTGTGCACCATGCCCCAAGCAAGAGGAGGGGGCTGACCTGTTGATCTGCTACCGGATACCTGGAGGTACCTGAACCCCCAGATACCACTTGGGAACCTAACTTGTGGGCAGTGGGGCCACCCACTCTGGCGAAGACCGAGAAGGTGTCAAAAAGTTCCTTCCCCCACCAATACCCCCATCAGGGTGGCTCCTGACCACCCACTGTCCCTCTGTTCTGCCCCTGGCAGGGCAGCACCGAACTGAGAGGGACATCACATGAACAGGCGTGTGACAGGTGGGCATGCCGCCCGGGCAGGGCTGTGGAGTCCCGAGTGGACAAGGGTGGAAATGAACCTGCCCTGAGGCGGGCAGTGGGGTGGAGGCGTCGGTGCATAAGGTCTGGCTGGCCACAGCGCCTGGGCCCATGCCCAGGCTGGCATGAAGGTGGCCGCACCACTTCTTACTGAGCTCTGGCCTCTTTATTAGGCACCAGAGGGTGAGGGAGAGGGGGTGGGAGAGTTAAGATCCTCAGTGGTCCAGACAAAGGGGGCTTTATAGGCTGGGTGCGGGGGGCATGCTGGGGGCGGGGAGGTAGGAATGTGAGGCTGAGGAGGCCCCGAGCTCCCAGGCAGCTCATTTTGGGGCTGAAGTTGGATTCCCCTGGCCCTCCCAGGCTTTGGCACTCCCTGCAGGGTATTTACTGCTTTGCTCCTGGGAGTACAGCCAGGAGTCGCAGGAGCCCCTCAGCCCCGGCCGCCCCTGGTGGGGATCTGGTGGGCACTGCCCACGCACTCCTGGTCTTCCCTGCCCAGCTGGCCGTGGCTCCTCTTGGCTTCCCTGCCATGCCCTCTCAGTGGCCTCATGGCCCCTGTCTGCTACGCGACTGCCCTGCTGGCTGCCTGGGGAGGGAGGGACAGACTTGGGTGAGGTCACAAGGCTATGGGGTCAATGGGGCCTTTTGTCCCTTCAGAGGGAGTCTGTCCTAAGCCAAAGAGACGGGAGACAGATAAGAGTATCAGCCAGCACGCTTGTCCCCGGATCCTGAGCCGGCCTCTCCCAGGCCGTGGGGGAGCTGGGCCCTGGCTGAGGAAGCCAAGCCCATTCTTTCCCGTTGGTTTCCCTCTGGTTCTCTTTCAGTGCTGAGGAAGTGAAAACAAGGAGAAGGAGGTGGCGGCAGCAGCCACCCATGCTGGGCCTCTGAAACAGCTGCTGTTTGGCCAGGCCCAGGGTTTGGCGTTGGGCTTTGCAAGGTCAGGGACTGTCTGTCCCAAGAGATGCTGATCTAGCCCTCAGGCAATCTGACTCCTAGTAGCCAAAGTCATGGTGACTAGATTGCTAAACCCCAATGCTATTTTATCAACACCCTGAGCACTGCAGGAAGCTTCACAAGCAGAGGCCCTGAAAAGGGAAGGGACAGAACCATCCAGCAGTCTGTGGGGTCTGTGTGTGCAGCCCCCAGTCCTCCTCATTCCCTGGCAGGCTGGACCCCTGACGTGCTACCCTTCCACACCACACATGGGCCAGAACCTTTGGTAACAGCACTGCCTTGGAGGGACAGCAGTGGGGAGCAGGCACAGGGCCCAGCCCAGGTCATTTGGTGTGTATTATATCTTATCTTTTTGATCAAATTAAAAGAAGACACTCTCATCTCTTGGTGAATGTCTTGGGCAATAACATCCTTTAAGCAGGGAATGTGCGAGTCTGCTCAGCGTCGCATTTTCCAACCATCTCTTCCAGAGGCTTCGGTCCCCCTAACAGGAGGCAGCCCAAGATTCAAACCCTGGGGCCGGGCGCGGTGGCTCACGCCTGTAATCCTAGCTCTCTGGGAGGCCGAGGCGGGCGGATTGTTTGAGCTCAGGAGTTCGAAACCAGCCTGAGCAAGAGCGAGACCCCGTCTCTACGAAAAATAGAAAGAAATTAATTGGACAACTAAAAATATATAGAAAAACTAGCCGGGCATGGTGGCACAAGCCTGTAGTCCCAGCTACTTGGGAGGCTGAGGCAGTAGGATCGCTTGAGCCCAGGAGTCTGAGGTTGCTGTGAGCTAGGATGACGCCACGGCACTCTAGCCCAGGCAACATAGTGAGACTCTGTCTCAAAAAAAAAAAAAAAAAAAAGATTCAAACCCTGGGCCTGCCAGTTAGTGGCTGTGTGGTCTTGGACAAGTAATCTCACCTCTCTGAGCTCCAGCTTCCTCATCTGCAAAGCAAGAATGCTAACAGCACCAGCTCACAGAGTTGTTGAAAGATTAATGTGAGTTTAAATGCTTCGTCCACTGGCGGGTGCATAAATGATCAATAAAAATTAAGCACCTTCTACAAAGGGCTGAATTAATTCATCTTATGTTGATTATTATTAGCTTTAGTACAGCAGGTGACAATGTCTGACCTTGTCCCCAAATTCTGGGAGGCCATATGCTGGCCATAACCAGGTGTTGCTTTTGTGGCTGGCACCTGGCTGGCACCTGCTTTCAGCCAGGTGGGGAGCAGAAATGATGGAGGGAAGTTTCCAGTCTGGTGCCCATCCCTGCCCCCAGCTTCCTTCCCTACCTTACCTTCGGTGGCCTCCGGGGCTCCCTGAGGAACAGGGAGAAGGAGGAAAGGGAGCTGAGAGCCGCGGGCAAGGCAGACAACTCCCGGGGTGCCAGGGGAAGGGAGGAGGAAGGATTACCCAGGAGGGAGTGGAAGGAGACGAGAGGGCGGCGGCAGCGGGCCCACTCCTGCACCTGCTGCTCTGAGAACAAAGCCAGGAATGATGCAATCCGCCTGGTGCGGCAGAGGCTGCAGGGCGCACAGAGAGGAAAAGTGGGTGTCGGGGTGGGGAGGGCAGTGGGCAGCAGGGCAGACACGAGGTGCCTGTGGACGCCTGACCCTGCATTCACAGCCCGACGTGTGGCTCCTGGCCTCCTCCTGAAGCCCCTCACCCAGCGCCAGACCCCTCCCCCAAATAGTCACAGCCACCTTGTAAGCAGGAGTCAGACATGATGCAAATAGGACATCATTCCAGGCAGCCTCCTGGGGGAGGGATGTGATGAGAGACCCAGACGCGGAGTTGTCCCCGAGGTCCCCCTTGAGCCCTTCACCGTCAGGCCCCGGGCTGCAGGTCTCTGTCCCCCTCCTCTCGTCCAGGAGACAAAAGGGCAAAATCCTCCAGAGAGTGGGGGACAGGCTCAGGAGAACCTAACCCAGGGCCTGCACAAAATAGTACATATTTATAGAATTAAATGGAACCAAGGCAGACACCGAGGCAGTCTGGGCCCCCAGCTCTTCCCATTAGCAGTCATCAAGCCAGTGGGAGGCGGCGTGAGGGTGTCCGCTTCAGCCCCCCACTCTACCTGGGAGCCAAGGGAACAAAGGCTTCCCACTCTCCCTCCACCTGGAGAGGCGGGTCTTGTCCCACGCACTGGGGCCAGGCGAAGGACGCCTCATGGGCCAGGGTCCCTGAGGGGGCAGGACATGAAATGGGGTGAGCAGAAGGGGGCTGGAGATACTGTGTTTAGGAACATTTAAGCCTAGCCTCGCCCCACAGCCGCCCAGACCTGAGGGGACAGCTGCGTGGCCTAGCCCAGAGGAGCCACTAGGTGGCAGGAGAAGCCCAACAACTCACCTGGCTCCACCGGCTCCCAGCACCAGCCCCAGAGCCCGGCCCACCTGGAAGCAACTTCTACTCCCTCCTTCCTCCCCGCCTCCCCACAGCGCGCCCTGGCTGCAGCCTCCAGGGCGGGGCCTCCTGACGTCTTTTCGTTCTTCCGCTGCCTTTGGGAAAGCAACAAACTCTCAGTCCTTCTCTTCAAAACACTGTTACTAATGATGATCAGAATGGCCCATGGCTGTTGAGTGCCCGAGCCGGACCAGACACTTTACGTCCATTATCTCATTTACTCCCGCATCAGGTAGATAATAACATTTGCCCCCTTTGAGAGAGGAGAAAACAAACCGCTCTAGAGAGCATAAATAAGTTGGCCAAGATCACGCAACCAGCAGGGGGTAAGGCCGGGACACACACTCAGGGGCCTCCCCAGGGTGTTAACACGTAGGCGGGGGACGAGGCAAAGAACCCACCAGTGCAGCTGAGAAGTGTTGTCCACATCCTACTGTCCCCGCGCCCCCGCCCACCCCTTGGGATTCTAGGAGGGTGTCCTAGTCCCCAGGAGTGACGTGCGGAAAGGCTGTCCCAGTGATTCAAGCTCACACAGGCCCTGCCCTGGCTGAGAGCCACTGCGCCACCCCTGCTGCCTCTCCCGCGGACTCCACAGTGCGTCCCAGGTTCTCCCCTCCACCAGCGTTACTGAAAATCATTCCCGCATAAATTCCCATCCCAGTACGGTCCGGTACCCACCCACCCCCGCTCCCCCTCCCACCCCCCACCCCCGCCTTCCTATTCAGGCCCAAAGGTGACTCCAACCCAGAGGACCTTTCTCCACTGCCACTTCCCCTCCTGGCCTGCCCCTGGGGTGGGTGGGGGCATCCCTTGGTGTGCAAAGCACCCTGGGATGTGGGGGTAGGGGTCATCTGGGAAGATGAGTGAGACAAACATGTCTAAAGCCAGGCCTTGGCCCCTCATGGCATGAGATGAGAAGCCCAGGGTGCGAAGAAGGGGGCCTCCGGGGTGAGCTCTTTTTAAGTGCACGTTTCTGTTAAGTGGGAACTTGGCAGGGGGCAGCAGGTGTCACTGTACCAAGCCTGCTGACCTGGATCAGCAGCATCTTCCATCCAAAGGGCAGTGACGGCTCTGCCATCCTCTATGACACCAGGAGGAAGCGGTCCACATCCCACCTCTAGAATATCTTGAGTGATTGTTATAGCATGTCACTCACACTCCAAGTCCAACTACCAAAATTTCAATCCCTTGAGAAAATTCTGTAGCAGACTGACATTTAGTGACTAAAGAAACCCACCTCTATACAATCAAGTTATCCCGTGGGAAACATGAGCATCTAGGTTCAAGGACTGGCTGACCAGAGACCAAGGAAAATTAGCAACATTCCTAGGAAGAGGGCTGATCCCGTCTCCTGAACTCACTGCTGTGTTGGCACATCTATTCAGTTGTGCCAGGCCCTGGCCTAGGGAGAGAGATGAATAGGACACAGGCATTGTCTCTCAGAGAAGTCACCATCGAGCAAACAGGCAGAGGTAGGTGAACAAATATCTTACCAGAGGAAAGAGCCATTTGTTTGGCTAGATGTGGCTAGTGACAATTCCACAGAGTGACCCTGGAGTAAGGCCTTGAGAGATGAGCAGGAATTTGGCAGGTGGAGAGGTGACGAGTAAGGGTCTTCCAGGAACAGGGAGCAGCCTGAGGGAAGGCAGAGTGGCAGGAGGGGGTGCCATGATCTGAGGACTTCGGGTCACATGGTGTGACCAGAGTGCAGCCTATGTGGCAGGGGAGGAGAAAAGCACTGGAAGGCAGGCCAAGGGGTGAAGATTTCCTCCCGTAGGTTGAAAGATACCAAAGATTTTAAACTAAGGACGTGACATAAGCACTTACTCACTTTAGACAGACTGGACAGGGGAAACAGGAAGCAGGAAGACCAGTTGGGAAATTGCTGAAATTATTCAAGTACAAAAAGAGGAATGCTCAACGGGGCTACAGCAATAGAGAGATGCATGATGAAGTCCCAGCTGCCGTGGGGATCCATGCACAAGATAGAGCTACACAATTCATCTCAAAAACCTCCCGGGAACGGCTCCATTAGAGACCAACAATAACCCAGCTAGTGCCTCTCCTGAGCTGGAATCAACTCTTGTGCTTTTGGCTGAGCACCAAGGAAAACGGTTGGTCTTCAGAATTCATGTGGCGCAAACATGCAATGGAATCCTTATTCATGAGATGCTCACACTGTGAGAGGCCGGAGGGAACCGAGAAAGACAGAGAATTCACTTTTCCCATCTCATCTTCAATCGGGGAGACACACAATGGACTAGAGAGGGACTCTCCTGCGCTATTATTTGCCATGTGCTTATAATTGAATTCAAGCAAGTTAAGTCTGTGCGTGATGACACTCCACGGCAGAGGTGAGATGAGACAGCCTCTGTGATGGAGAGATGAAGTAGGGAGTTTTAGGTTTGGGGGTGAAGAGGCTGGGAGGCGTAGTTTCATTTCGGGCCCATTGTTTCCGAAAGAATGCTTTTCCTTCTGTGGGCTGTATCCCCCATGTTAGAGGAGACTAGTACGTATTTTTCCTAATAAACCCTATAAATCCAATTGGAATGACGCCAAGTTGAATGATGAAAATTAGTGTCTCTACTTTCAGGAATATGCACACAGCTGGGCGCAGTGACTTGAGCCTACAGTCCCAGTGACTCAGGAGGCTGAAGTAGGAGGATCACTTGAGCCCAGGAGTTCGAGGCTGCAGTGAGCTATGATCCTGCCATCGCACTCCAGCCTGGGTGACAGAGTAAGACCCTGTCTCAAAAAAAAAAAAAAAAAATTAGCATGAGCAAGAGCAATAACCATCTGTACTAAAAGCAGAAAAATTAGCCAGGTGTTGTGGTGCATGCCTGTTAGTCCCAGCTACTCGGGAGGCTGAGGCAGGAGGATTGCTTGAGCCCAGGAGTCTGAGGTTGCAGTGAGCTGTGATGAGGCCACTGCACTCTAGCCTGCGTGACAGAGCGAGACCCTGTCTCAATCAATCAATCAATCAAACCCTAACGTACTCCTGACTGATGGTGTTTGCTAGGTCCAGGTGCTATTAGCAAAGATTCCTTATGATAGACAAACTGCCCATATAAAAATGATAGCAGCCATTAGATTAATTCTAGAGCTGATTCTTTTTTTCACTTTTTTTTTTTTTTTTGAGACAGCATCCTCCTTCTGTCGCCTGGGCTAGAGTACAGTGGTGTCATCGTAGCTCACTGCAACCTCAAACTCCTGAGCTCAAGTGATCCTCCCTCCTGCTTCAGCCTCCCCAGTAGCTGGGACTACAGGTGTGTACCACAGCGCCTGGCTAATTTTTCTATTTTTACTAGAGAGGGGGTCTTGCTATCGCCCAGGTTGGTCTCAAACTCCTGAGCTGAAGCGATCTCCCGCCTCAGCCTCCCCGAGTGCTAGGATTATAGGCGTGAGCCACTGCACCTGGCCCTAGAGCTGAATCCAAGCATTTTCCCTTGTAATGTTGTTCACACTTCATTATTTGGGGCACCTTTCCTTCCAAGAGGAACACTTTCATCAGGAGTTAATGCTATCGTAGAATGGCTATCAGAATTGACACGATACTGTCTCATTCTAACGCGGACCTGTGATTTGAGAACGAGCTGACTGTGGTTATCAGGGATTTCACGCCTTCCTCCTCCTGATCAGTCCTATGGAAATGCAACAGCCGAGAATGAGGGTTTCATCTCACTCCACCTCCCTCAGGATGCAGAGAAATTGCAGACAATTCCCCCAAACGAATCAAGGTCGTACACTGGCTCTACACAGGGGACGTGAAGGGATACTGGGGAGGAGAGTGAAGAGGAGAGATTTGAGTGGCCCCAAGTACAGGTGTACCTTCTTTTGTTATGCTTCACTTTATTGTGCTTCAGAGATACTGCATTTTTTACAAATGGAAGGTTTGTGGCACCCCTGCATCGAGCAAGTCTATGGTGCCATTTTTCCAACAGCACATGCTCACTTCATGTCTGTGTCATATTTGGGTACTTTCTCACAACATTTCAAATTTTTTCATTATTATTATTGTCATGGTGATCTGTGATCATTGATCTTTGATGTTACTATTGTAATTGTTTGGGGCGCATGAACCGCACCTATGTAAGACGGCAAACTTAATTTATAAATGGTTTGTTCTGACTGCTCCACTGACCAGCCATTCCCCCTCTCTCCCCCTCTCTTAGGGTCTCCCTATTACATAGGATACAAAAATATTGAAATTAGACCAATTAATAACTCTACCATGGCCTCTAAGTGTTCAAGTGAAAGGAAGAATTGCACGTCTCTCATTTTAAATCAAAAGCTAGAAATGATAAGCTTAATGAGGAAGGCATGTCAAAAGCTGAGATAGGCCAAAAGCTAGGCCTCTTGCACCAAACAGTTAGCCATGGTATGAATGCAAAGGAAAAGTTCTTGAAGAAAATTAAAAGTGCTACTCCAGTGAACACAGAAATGATAAGTGAAATGGACTTATTACTGATATGGAGGAAGTTTGGGTGGTCTGGATGAAAGATCGAACCAGCCACAACATTCCCGAAGCCAAAGCCTAATCCAGAGCAAGGCCTAACTCTCTTCAATTCTGTAGAGGTTAAAAGAGGTGAGGAGCCTGCAGAAGAAAGTTTAAGAAAAGAAGCCACCTTCACAAAATAAAAGTGCAAGGAGAAGCAGTAAATGATGATGGAGAAGCTACAGCAAGTTATTTAGAAGATCTAAAGCCACTGATGAAGGTGGCGACACTAAACAAATTTTTGGTGTAGATGAAACAGCCTTATATTGGAAGATGGCATCCAGGACTCTCGTAGCTGGAGTAGAGGAGTCAATACCTGGCTTCCAAGATTCAAAGGACAGGCTGACTCTCTCGTAAGAGGCTAATGCAGATGGTGATTTTTAAGTTGAAGCCAATGATCATTTACCATTCCAAAAATCCTAGGGCCCTTAAGAAGTATGCTAAATCTACTCTGCCTGTGCTCTATAAATGGAAAAAAGCCTGGATGACAGCACATCTTCTATTTTTTCTTTTTAAGAGATGGGGTCTTGCACTGTTGCACAGGCTGCAGTACAGTGGCAGGATCAGAGTTCACTGCAACCACGAATTCTTGGGCTTAAATGATCCTCCTGCCTCAGCCTCCCAAGTAGTTGGGACTACAGGCATGTGCCACCATGCCCAGAATTTTTTTTTTTTTGTACAGATGGGGGTGTCTTGCTATGTTGCCCAGGCTGGTCTTGAATTTCTGGCCTCAAGCGATTCTGCCGCCTCAGGCTCCCAAAGTGCTGGGATTACAGGTGTGAGCCACAGCACCCAGTTTGACTCCAATTTTAAAAGAAGTTCTACTGCGGGTAAAATGCTATCAAACAGCATTACATGTCAGAGAAATCTTCAGTGAAAGGAAGAATCAATGTAGTAAATGTCATTGTCTTATTTTTAAAAACTGCCACAGCCACCCCAGTTTTCAGCAACCAACACCATCATCAGTTAGCAGCCATCGACATTGAGGCAAGACCCTCCACCAGCAAAAAGATGATGACTCGCTGAAGGCTCAGATGATTGTTAGCATTTTTCTAGTAATAAAATATTTTAAAATTAAGATACATGTAGTATGTTACATTTTTTAGACATAATGCTATTGCACACTTAAACACTAAAGGATAGTATAAATATAATTCTTATATGCACTGGGAAAACAAAAAATTTGTGACTCATATTGGAATACTCGCTTTATTTCAATGGTCTGGAACCGAACCCACGGTATCTCCAAGGGACGCCTGTACACACAGTTGTCAATCAGAGGAACATACCTGGTTCTCCAAAGAGCACAGCTCAAGAAGGAATGTGCTAGAAAGGCAACAGGAGGGATGCACATTAAACTTATGAAAAAACCTTGATGCCAGCCTCGGTAAACACTAGGAATGACTACCATTGTGAAATATGAAATCTCCCTAGGTAGAGCCCCACACAACTGCTCACCAAGGCAAAAAGGTCACAGGCACTTGGCCCCAGAAAGCTCTCTGGAATTCTCCCGCACTTCCTGGGGAAGCAGCAGCTTTGAGCAATGGCCATCAGCCTCAGGAATTCTCCAACATGTCTAATTCTGACAAGATCAGTGCCCGGTGTGCTCTGACTGGCTGACACCACAGCGATTCTGCATTTCCCGGGATCCCTACTGGGGCAGGTGAGGAGTCATACGAGATGGGAGAGGGACTGAAAAACACAAACCCCAGTAACATGAAATAATTTCTAAACATTTTTATTTCAAATCTCTTTTCATCCCTCCCCAAAAAGACATGGGTCGGTACAGCAATCATAAAAAGGAGATACAAACACAAGAGTCAAATGTCTCCCACACTGACACTTACAAAAAACTGGGAATTGCACGTGGGATTTCCAAACAGGACCTGCAGCAGCTACTAATGTCCCTTTACAAGAGTCAAACATGCCTATTAATACAGTATATACAGACACCCCATCTGGAACTAATCTACAGGGACATCCCAATGCCCACCCCTTCCATCCCCAGAAAAATACCAAAACACACCCAAAGTGCATTTGTTTTGTTTATATCAAAACATCTTTCCCATCCCACCCTCAGACCCTCCCACCCCATTTAAGATTGGCCTGCAAGTCTATTTTAACCATTTAGTAATTTTTATAGTTTATGAAAATAAATTATACAGCAACTATTTTAATAAATTAAGCACAAAAAGGGAGAGCAAAGGGGGACAACTGAATGGGAAGACAAAAGCCAGGCCACGCTTTGGCTTGGAGGAGGGCGGGGGGGCTACAGTGGACAGAAGTGGTTGCAGTGGGGTGTGGCTCCCCTTCTGATGAAGAACTGGCAACCACCCCGAGCCCAGAATGACACCCCTCTTCATTGAGTTTCTTAAAAAACAACCAAAAATGTACAGCAGTGGCTGTGCCACGGGCAGCACCAGTTTGGGCATTCCAACAACCAGTTTACCCAGAGTGGTGCCTGGGCCCTGCTTGTCCCTTCGACAAGGTTCTGGGCCTAAGAGTGAGGGGCAGGTCCCTGTCCAAGGGAGCACCGGAGATGGAGTATTCAGACCAGCCTCCCCACTCCCTTGAGCTGCCTAGGCAGCTAAGGACGCAGCTCTGAGAGGGGCTGTGTGGTTTGTGAGTATCCCGGATTCTGAGGAAGAGTGTGCTAAGCCTTCCTTACACTCTATCTCCAGGAGCAACTACGATCGCAGTCCAGCTGCAACCAAACACGCATGTCTTCCCACCATGGCTGGCTGCTTTCTGCCTGCCCTTGATGCCTCCCGGCGTTGCAGAAGAGCGGGTAGCAAAGGGAAAGGGAGCGGCTCCGAGTACCCTCTAAACCCCTGAAGATGAAATGGGAATGAAGGCATGTCACAAACTCAGCATGCAGGACTGGCTTCCCGGGAGGTAGATGGGAGGAGGAAGGGATGGGAGAAGCTGTAGAGAGGACAGGAAGGGACACAGGAAGAAACTGGATGACACCTACCAAGAAGGTCAAGAAGCAATGAAAAGGACAAGGACAATATGGAATCTGCATGTAAAGAAAGGTGTTTTTCTGGCAGATCAGAGAATCAACAGTTTAAACACAACTCATCACTCTATTTTTCTAACTGCAGTACCTGAGTCCCCAGTGCCCGACTCTGATCCCACCCCCATCTCACTGCTCCCGAGACGTCACCCTCCATTTTCTCAAGGCCTCCGTCGTCGTGTGCTGAGCACGAAGGCTCCAGTGTCAAAACGAGATACATCGCAGGGACTTACAGACTTGACCTTCGTGGCCTGATATCCTATAGCTACCATAGTGTAGGTGGGGGCACACTTTCTTTTTTCTTTTTTTTTTTCTTTTTCTTTTTTAATAAAAAAGGTTTTACTCCCCAGGAGCAAATAAATCATTTTGAACTACTGATAAACACTGCTGCAGTGAAAAGAAAGATGGCTACACGTATGCAATAGCACAAATTCAGTGTAAGAACAGCTGTGTTGACGATTAGAGATAAAAATCACTTATCCATTCCCCGCTTTCCCGCAAACCAAACCAAGAGGATTCCCATAGGGAAAATGTCTAACTCAAAAGCTCCTCCCTTGCGGACAGGGGGCATGTCATTCTCTTACAAGTGAAAAACAAATGCAGGGTCTCCCCCCAGTGGAGATGCTCTCAACATCCCAACTGGTAGCAAGACTTCCACAAATGAAGACACACACACGCACACACACACTCACGCGTGCACACACACAGACTTTCAGATCTCCTCCCAGCAGCCACAGAGCTACATCCCAGGGCCTCTGCCGCTAACTTCAGGGCTCCACAGCTAAGGCAGAGGCAGCAGGGAAGGGAAGGAGCCAACCTAAGGAAAACATACCTCCTTCTCTCCACTTTCTGCTGGGACCAGAGGGAGCAAGCCACGCTCTGCTGGGGGCCCAGAGGTGAGGGCTGACAAGGCCAGCACCCCAGGGCACTCACTTCTGGTTCTACTCTGGTCTCTCACCCTGGGTTGGGAACTCTAACCACCCCCTGCTCCCCAGTTCTCCCTGGATGTGTTACAGGGACATTTGCAGCTATCTCCTCATCATTCCCAACCTCAAGAAGGGGCTTACGTGATCAGCCCAAGTGAGAAGCAGGAAAGCAGGAAGGTGCAGGCATCATGGAGGCAGGCTCCCCTGGGCCGAGCCTCTCTTCCACGTGCCTCCACAGCTCCTGTTCCAGGGTGTCACATTCACTTTATCTGGGCACAGGCAGACGACCAGGCCCAGGTCATCACCAATGGTCCCAAACTCCTTTAAGAGCCAGCTGTCACCCACTTATCCAGTCCCCCACACCAAAGCCCCTGCCCTCCTACTCCTGTGCTCCCAACACAGCACACGCATTTCAAGTAACAGCAAGTTGTAGCAGTAGTTATCACTAGCTCACATTGGTTCACACCCAACCTGAGGAAGGTTACAGTAGATCAGTCATAAACAAGTGATGGCTACACATGCAGGGCCTGGGGCTATTGACATCACCACCCACAACCTAGAAATCAACTGTGGGTCCCTAGAAATGAGAGCCTTTTCCAGTTTGTGACTGTAAAATACAACGAGCAGAAAGGCATGCATTCCCTCTGCAGACTGCACAGCACTGGCAAATGAGGGGTGGGCTCGGCCAGGGGAGGGGAGGGCAAGTGCTGACCACTGGCCCTGCTGCTCCTGCTCCCTCTCTAGCCAGGCTGTACCTGGGCAACGGCCGAGTCCCACCTCTCCCCTTCACCTAACTTGTTCTATGCAAGGCCATCCACGCAGGCACCAAACACCCATGCCTGACAGTTTGTCTCCTCTTGTGCTACTCTGTTTTGCGACCCACTCTAAGGGACTTCAGCACAGACAGATCACAGACAAACACTACCCTCCCCAGGAGGAGAACGGTGGGTGGTGAGGTTGGGTCCTGCCTCCTCAGCCGGTTTGGTTTTGTACCTGAGTGTACGAGTTCTCCAGCAGAAAGCCCAGTCCCTCAGGGGTGCAGGGCTCTGCCTCCCTCACACGGCCTGAGCTGACAATAGGGAGGCCCCTGGCGATGGGCAGGAGCCCTGATGACTCCTGACTTTGGGCTCCACCTCAGCATCCAGACCAGTCTGATGACTGAAGTTTCAGTGTAGACCACTGCACTGGAAAAGCATTCTTTAATGATGTGGCTTTAGAGGACTGTGTACTCTTTAGTACACACCATGCAGATTTCTGCTTCCCTGCTTTTTTTCATGTATTTCTCATCTCACTGTCCTGCCCTCACCTACAACCCAACGCCTCATGGGCATGGAGCTTTCCCAGACCACCTGGTCCACCCCGATCTTACCCACTCCAAGCATCTTTAAAGACAGTCCTTGATTTTCTGCCACAATGAGTCACTCTCCAACTGCTTCACGCGTAGCAGGCACCTAAAAGCTCCTCCCTTTAGGCCACAGATCATGTCTTCTACCTCTTAGGTTTTCCACAGTATCTAGTCCAGAGCCAGGCAAACACACCAAAAAATAATTTTAAAATTATGGGTGGCTGAAACGGGACAAATAAAAAAGATCCCAGGTTGCATATCAGCCACTTGAGGATCTCAATGGATTCTAGACTTCAGGCTCTACAGTGGGGTGGTATTTTCTGAAAAATGGAGAGTTAACATGCACTCTCAAGAGGCGAGACTCACAGGGTAAGCCAATTCTGGGATCACAATCTTACTCAGTTTATAATATTGTCATGGAAGCCAAGGAGAGAAGGGGTACCACATGACAAATCAGAGATGGCCTGTGTTTATGCTGCAAAGCTCATCTCACGGTCCACCTCTTTACAGCCAGGTAATGATGCAAGTTTCCTCCCTGTTCAGCTACTAGGAGGAAGACTGGTCACTCCATATAGGACATAAGGCAGAAGGCCAAAGCTTCTGGGTGAGGCAGTTCTATAAATTACCAAGACACTGGGGCCTCACCCAAACCATCAGGAAACCACAAACCTGACCTTATTATTTATCTCGTGAGATGAGGCAGATACAAGCATGGGGAACCCAAATGAAGCAGTCTCATGGAAAACTTACTGCAAGAGTAATAAAGACCCGACAGCTCAATTGTCACATTTGAATAGCAAACCTGTCCCCAGAGTAACACTATAGGAAAGCACACTCATAGCTTGTGCGATGTGGCAACGGCCAGCTGTAGAAACAATTAAAGACCACTGGAGTTTCTCTCCCCACTTCTCCACATCTATCTGAAAGATGACTCTCAAATCAGCATCTAAGAGACTTCCCAATGAATGGAGGGCCAACAGATCTGATTCAGGAAATGTCTGGCTTGCCAGACTCAACACGGGAAAATAAAGGAGCCCTTGCCATCTCCCATCCCAGAAGTAGAACAACAATGATAAACCTAAAAACATGAAATGTGATGCTCTCCTCCTCTGATCTAAGGAAATCCCGTCAAGGCTGAGTTGCTAGAGAGCTTTCTCTAGGAAGCACACAACCTACCAGAGTTTTGTTTCTCACCTTCCTCCACATTCCCTCTCACTAGCTGACAGACACATGGAAGTAACACTGACTCCTAAAGTCGTGGGTACGTTTGCCATTAAGAATCTAGAAGCATGCTCCATTAACCTCAGCAGCCTGTGATTGGCTCCGGACTGCTCAGGTGATGAGAAATACTATTGCCCTGACAGCTGGCAGAAGCAATAGCAATGATGTCACCATGACCACAGTGAAATGTACAGTTATCACCAGGGGCAACGGGCTAAGGGTGGAGAAAGAACCGAGTTAATTTCAAGTCACAGAACTTAAGGAATTAAGCAAAACAAAACTAATACAGCTTCCGTGAGAGGTGATTTCGAAAGCAGCTTCCTACACATTAAAAGGAAAGGATGTGGGGAGTCACTACTTGCCCCAGCAAATGCCATTTGCCAGTTTTTGTCCGATAATCTTCTCTTCGAGACCACCCACTCTCCTTTCTCTCCTGCTCCTACTGAAGCTACCCACAGCAATGAGAAGCAGATTCTCCTTCCCCCAGACACTTCCAATCCTGTTTTGCACTCCCTCTGGCTCCTCCTGCCTTCTTCAGTGTCCACGGTGGAGGCTCTAACTCTGCCTTTGGCACCAGCTTAGCGACTCCTCTCCTCTCCTCTCCTCCCCTCTCCTCCCTGCCCCTTCTCTGGACCTGCTCACTCTTTGCACCACTTCCAATCCAATGGGCACAAACCCCAGCTGCCTTCAAGGTAAGTTTTCCATACCAAGAAATGCAAATATCAAAAACAAAAGTTCTGAAAAAGAAACAGTGTTGAGACTTCTTCCAGTTTTCCAAGGAGTTCGTCCAGTTCCTGGACACTATGGGAGCGGGTGTGGGCGGTGGAGCCCCCACTCAAAGAATTATGGTTGTGTGCTTCTTCCAAGCCCAGGGCTGCGTAGGGGAACCAAAATCTTTACACAGAGAATCCCAACCCTTCCTGTTCCCTCTTGTTCTTCTCTCTTCTTTTCATGGTAGCTTCATTTGGTTCTTCAAAACTGGAGCTTGGCAACCAAATGCCTAGTTAAAAAAGGAAAAAAATTAGAAAATTAGAATATTTCAACACAGTAGACCAAAATGGAGTAAAAGAACAGCCTAGCTCCTGGCGGAAGAGAAGCACAGCTCAAAAGGAGAGTGGAGGCCGGGCGCAGTGGCTCACGCCTGTAATCCTAGCACTCTGGGAGGCCGAGGCGGGTGGATCGCTCAAGGTCAGGAGTTCGAGACCAGCCTGAGCAAGAGCGAGACCCCGTCTCTACTAAAAAATAGAAAGAAATGATCTGGACAACTAAAAATCTATATAGAAAAAATCAGCCGGGCATGGTGGCGCATGCCTGTAGTCCCAGCTACTTGGGAGGCTGAGACAGCAGGATTGCTTGAGCCCAGGAGTGTGAGGTTGCTGTGAGCTAGGCTGATGCCATGGCACTCACTCTAGTCCAAGCAACAGAGTGAGACCCTGTCTCAAAAAAAAAAAAGGAGAGTGGAGCCTGGATAGCCAGATGTTTCGAACACATATTGTAGCTGGCTGGAGACGCAGCAATGGCTTTTGGGGGGGTCTGAGCGGCTTGTGACCTGGATGCCAAAACAAGGTCCTGAAATAACTAATAAATACATCCTACCACATTGCCTAAATTCTCCCTTTCCCATATTCCTTAATCTCCCACCCACTTTCTCCCTGAGCCCCACCTGCTCCAGGGACTAGAAAGGGAACTGAGCCTCTGAGAAACCCCTTGTGAGCCTGGCTGGCAACAGTCACTTCTGTGGCTTCTGGCTACTGCAGAGGTTGACATAGAATCACAAAGGCCAGTGTGCTCCTGCCTTCTGACTTGAGACAGGTACTGGTCTAGCCACTACTCTGTACCCTGACTCCAAGCACCCTCGCACAAACCCCCCCAGGTAACAACACGCACAGACCAAGCAGGCCATTCAGATCTCCCTAATTAAAACCAGCCTGACCAACAAGAAGTCATAACAGCCAAATTTCATACCCTAAAGACCTTTCCCTTGGGAAGTGTTACTTCCCCTTTTCAAGGGGTCCTAGGGTCTAAATCAGCAGAAAATATAGCATCACACTTATTATTTGCCACAGGCAACAATCCTACTATCCTACTGTCACAGCAAAAAGGAATCCTGGGAGTTCAGTTCAAACCTTTGCCAATACACGACTGCCCCAACGCTCACGTCATGTGGCTATGCCCAGCCTCTACCTGATCATCCCACGCTCCTTCCCATCTGGGGCAGCAGGGTCTTTATACTTGCAGGTTGCCTTGCCCAGAACGCTCTGTTCCCAGATTGTCCCATGGCTGACTCGTTGATGTTCAGGTATCAGTTGAAATGTGACCCCCTCACAAGGCCTTTCCTGACCATCCAAACCTGAGTAGTACCCCACAACTAATCACTAAACTTCACCCAGTTTTTTTTGTTTTTTGTTTTTTTTTTTTTTTGAGACAGAGTCTCACTCTGTTGCTCGGACTAGAGTGCTGTGGTGTCAACCTAGCTCACAGCAACCTCAAACTCCTGGGCTCAAGCGATCCTCCTGCCTCAGTCTCCCGAGTAGCTGGGACTACAGGCATGCCCCACCATGCCCGGCTAATTTTTTCTATATAGATTTTTAGTTGTGCAAATAATTTCTATTTTTAGTACAGACAGGGTCTCGCTCTTGCTCAGGCTGGTCTTGAACTCCTGACCTTGAGCAATCCACCCACCTCAGCCTCCTAGAGTGCTAGGATTACAGGCATGAGCCACCACGCCCAGCCCTTCATCCAGTTTTATTTTCCTTATAACATGTACAGTCACCTGAAATCCGCTTATTCATTTATTTACACGTTTGCTGTCTGTCTTTCCTTACAAGCTCAGTGAGAACAGGGCCTTTGACTGTCCTGCTCAGCACTCTACTCCCAATTCACACTAGGTACTTAAATATACAGGTAACTACTGAATGAAAACTCTTGAGGAAAACCATCCCATTTTTGGACCTCTCTGTTTAAAACATTCTTCTAAAGCTGTACTGAAATCTAACCCCCTGTAACTTACGTTTATTTTGGTCCTTGTCCTCCCCATTGGAACCATACAGAATAAGCTTTATTACTCTTCCTTTGTCATAACCCATCTTCCTTACTGAAAACCCATCAAATACTTTAGCTATCCCACCCTAAAACTTCTCTGCTTCAGCTTGATCATATTTCTATTCCCTTCATTTATTCCCCATATGATGAAGTTTGGAGCCCTCCACCACCCTGAGACCTTTCTCTGAATGTGCTCCTGTTTATGTGGGCTCCTTCTGTGGGCACAGTGCCCCTAGAAGTGGTGCTCTAACTGAAGGTCCTAATTACTCCCCAGGGGTGCAGTTGGGCAGATGGACTGCCCTAGGTCCCCCTCTACATTCCCACCCTAATCTCAACCGCAAAGCCATCTCGCAGAGAAATCCACCTAGACATTACAGCACTTAGAGGTTTTGGAAATCACTTCCGAAGCATACAATTTAAATATAACTGAAGAAATGGTAAGAGATTGTACACCCAGTCCAGGATGCTTTAAGTTAAAACTCTGCAGCCTCCCAGAGTTACCATTTCTGAACCTCTCTTCTCCATTTCTTTTCCTCTTGTTAATCCTTATTAGCCCAGCTCACATGCTTTCCCCCAACAGCAAAGGATCAGGGGCTTCCAAAGAGCCAAGAGGAGACACACAGTTAGGTTCACCTTAGCCATGGCTGAAGAAAACCCATGGGACCTCAACACCAGTTGTCATTCTCTCATATTAGGAAGAGAGCAGAGAAGATGGGGAGATTAAGGGTTCCTTTCCACTCTAAGGCTCCCTTAGGTTTTTCCCTTTTGTTTTGTGTGGGGGATGGAACTGAGGAACAGAGAAAGTGAAAAGCAGAAGTATTCAGTGCTTAAAAACAACACCCCATACTAAGAGGAAAGCCAGGGGTCATTGGTAGTTGATCTTGCTCGTCCCCAATACCACCAAAGTCACGGCTCTCTGACAATTATGTTCCCTACTCACCTCAGCTTTGCAATGTTAACTTTAATGCAATTTAAAAGACCAATTAGAATTCATCTGCACAAACCAGTATTCCAAGATATTATATGGGAAAATAAATGAGTAGAGCTCAGTTAGTGTAGTAATGGGAGAATAGCCTCTTAGATAAATGAATTCCGTAGTTAATTCACTTACTCTCCTGAACAATGTACTTTGCAATGGCCCAATGGCCCAAATGGAACTCTAAATAGAAGAGTGAGCTGTTTTCCTCATCCCCATATTGCAAGCTGTGGGACACGGTGGAGCTCTCACCAAAGTACATGCCTATTACTATTACAGCATGCCTGCATTTCCTTTGATGAAGTTTTCTTCCCCTTTGGTTTCCTGCTTTACATATAATTTGCACAATGTCAGGGAGATTAGCCAAAGTATGAGAGAAGGCTGCACACTCACACACTTGTGTGCCCTCCTCCTTGTTTATGTTCAGTGATTACCTTGCATATTTCTTGGCAAATATTCTTTAAGCCTTCATGTTTGTCTGCTTTTCTCCCAAGTGGGGTATGTGCCCTTTAGGGACCCCATTATCAGATTTGGTAACTCTATGGACAGATGTCTGATCAGGGCTGTACATGTGGGGAGTCGGGGAATGGGGCACGGGGCTCAATGCAGGATGGCAGCTGCCCAGGAAGCAATGTGGCTGGACAGTGAGGCAGAGAGCACCTACCCTTGGTGGCGATCAGCAGGGGGCCCCTCGCTACGTGGAGGATTCCACCTCCTGCTTCTGTTTAGAAATGAGCTGCGCTTCCTTTAGAGACAGGTATACCTCTTCCTGAGGATCATAGTAGTAGAACTTTCGGATATAAGAGATCAGAGGTCTGTGGAAAACAAACGAGGGATATACGTACAAAGGGTTATTTATACAGAATATAAAAGAAATACCTCCTTTGTTCAACCCATCTTCATTCCCTATATGGTTAGACTATGCCAAAGACTCTGCCAACCTAACAAAATTCCTATTTTCTCACTTACTATAGTTCTGTCTCCTGCAATATTACCACTTCCACTGTACTCTTCATACAGATAGCAGAAGGGAGGCCGATAGACACACTTTCTCCTCCCTTCTGGCTGCCATATGACAGTTACAGAGTTAGGAGCTAAGACACAGGAGAAGTGAAAGGATAATACCTGTGAATATTTCATGCCAGGCTCTGCCTAAGCAGCTTACACACCTCACTGACATTTGTAACTCGCCCCCTCCCTTCCTATCCCAACCCTAATGACCCCACTGTACTTAGGCAGTGGGAGATCTGGGATGTGATCTATCCTGACGAGCTGTCGGATCCGGAATCTGCAAAGGTGCTGGAGGGATTTGACATTGCTGAAACGGGACACTGGATAGAGCAGCTGGACAGGAGTTGGTGGCAGTCCTTCAAGAATGAAAACAAAGGGAAATATTCAGAGGGAGTAACGAGTTATTATACAACTTCCTTTTTTTTTTTTTTTTTTTTGATAGAGTCTCACTATTGCCTGGGCGAGTGCAGTGGCATCAGCCTAGCTCACAGCAACCTCAAACTCCTGGGCTCAAGTGATCCTCCTGCCTCAGCGTCCCGAGTAGCTGGGACTACAGGCATGTGCCACCACACCCAGCTTTTCTATTTATAGTAGAGACGGGGTCTCACTCTTGCTCAGGCTGGTCTCTAATTCCTGAGCTCAAGTGATCCTCCGGCCTTGGCCTCCCAGAGTGCTAGGATCATGAGCCACCACGCCCGGCCATACATATTCCCTTTATAAAGAGAATCCAGGGAGGGGAAATGGGCCTTCTTTGTCGTTCATATATATAATTCTATGCAAAAGCCCTTCCACAAAGGGCTGTTGATTTCCATCTGCAGAAGCACCACTATTATATTTCACGCAAGGGAATTTATTCTCCTCTGCCAAGGGCCTCCCTGACCTCTGAGAGTCTTGCTCCTCAGACCTATGAATAATGCCAAGCTAGAGACTCTGCCTGGAGCCCAGTGGCCAGTCCCAGACCTGAGGCTCTCAGGGCAGAGCAAGAATCAAAAGCATCCCTGCTAGGAATAGAAGACACTGTTCAGCACATCTAGCAGTCTCCTGAAGGTGAGGACTCAGAAAGGCTGTTCAGAGGGGTCCCCACCAAATTCCAACTGGTTAAGTAGAGAGGCTGGTAACAAAAAGGCAACAGCTGGGATCAAAGTTGACAAGCCTATTATTCCTGCCATTTACTTCAAGTTAGGACAATCAGGTTTAGCCACATCTTATACCTACTTCCCTACTTCCCATCACCCCTCTTTCCTGCTTCTGAAATTTTAGGCTGGGTCATAGAATAGAAAAAAAGAGGATGATATTTTTAGAAGAACAACAGCTGCAGTGCTTGGACAAACTGAGAGTAGTCCTACTCAGTGCAAAAGGGCCTGCTGACCGAGGCCAGCCTCAACGGGAGCACCACACCCCCGCGCGTCGACAGGCTGTGTGTGGGGCACCCCAACACCCACAGGGCTGATGCCACAGCATGGAGACATCCAGAATGGCAGGAACACTGGAAATGATTCAAGGGAACTAAGAATATCCTGGTTTCAACCAACAAAGGGGCTATGGAAGGTAAACAAGCAAACTGCTTTGACAAAGAATCTGAGTTGCAAAATCTTTGAAAGAATTCTTTTCTCGGCCATTGTCATATCAAATGAAATTCTGTAGACACAACTCGTTGGAAAGTAAAATATCTACTATTATTGGGGTTTAATTTCAAACAGTTTTTAAATTTTGTTTGAAGCCATGAGAGAAGAAAAAAGTTAAAGCCTGTAGATTGCCTCCCAAAGCCTTTTTTTCATGGTTGCTGACAACCGACTTTCTAAAAAAGAAAAAAAAAAAATCAAAGTACATACTTTACTGTTACTAAACAAGTAAGCTTATTTTAAAAACATTTAACTTATTTAGTCTTCAAAACTATACATTGAGACAGATACCACCATTCTCATTTCACACATGAAGAAACTGAGACCCATTAAGCTTAGAGAACTTGCCCGTGGCACAGAATCAATCAAGCCAGCCTGCCTTGAACACCTCCTCTAAGGAAGAGCTACGGGTGGCCCTGCCACAGCCCAGGGAACCTCTCATGGGGTTTCTCCAGGAGTGTCTCCAGAGTGCCTGCCCCTCTAACTGTCTGATAAGGGAGCTGTTCAGGACAGTCACAGTCCCCTGATTCATGACTATCCTCTCCTAGCTCCCACCCTCCCACTCCCCGCTCTTCAAGCCTAAGGCTTATAATTTTAAGCTCTACGGCTCTTCTCTGTTCATGCGGTTGGTCCTCTCCATTAAAAGGAAAAAAAGAAAAAGAGAATTCAAACACAAATTTCTCACTTGAATATATTTAACTCAAGTAGTTTATTATATCTCAATAATAAACCTGTTATATAAAAGAAAGGAGGGAGGGAGGGAAAAAAAAATACTCCAACATAAAGCAGCTTCCACTGGCCAAAGATGGGACAATATGAGCTTCAATAATCCTAACTGTAATGGATTGAAACTCATCAAATATGTTTAATTCCATGAGTCCATAACATTTTTTTAAATGGTCACCTTCAAAGAATGATATAGAACAAATTCATTGTCTTGAAAATTCGTAAATAAAGCAAAATAATCTAGCACTTATCCTGTTTCTCCTATATGAATCTGGTAAACAAATAATAGATAAGGGGAAATGTCTCTGTAAAATTATTCCACCTAATAAATAAAAAGGAAGTGATAAAATTAGAGTATCACCATTTTGTAACCTCCAATGAATGGCTGCTAAGATCACAAAAAAAGACACACCAGGTATCACATGTTTCCTACTGGCATGTCAAACACTACCTTGATCCTTGCTAAAAGGATCAAGCCTGAGTTTGGGTCAGACTCCTGCTAATTTGTAAGAAATATAGAGGACAGAACAACATGTTAAACTACACCAAGAGTATACAATCAGTAAAATCCACGGAAATTTTCCAGGTCAAATGGCCCAATTTTTCAATAAATATATTTTAAGGAAATAAAGAGAGAAACCTACAGACTAAGAGATTTAAAAAACATCAAATTCTTTAAAAACGAGAAGACTAGGCTGGGCATGGTGGCTCATGCCTGTAATCCTAGTACTCTGGGAGGCCGAGGCGGGAGGATTGCTTGAAGTCAGGAGTTTGAGACCAGCCTGAGCAAGAGACCCCATCTCTACTAAAAATAGAAAAATTAGCTGGGTGTGGCTGTGACAGTTAGATAATGACTTTTTTAAAAGTATATTCATGATATCATTTCACAGCTAAAAAAAACTAAAAGTGATTACTTCGTATCAAATACCTGGTCAGCATTCACGTTTCCAATTATCTCATTAATGTCATGGTTTTTGTTTCAGCTTTTTTTTTTCCCACTTTTTTTTTTCCTGGACTACTCACAGTCTGATGTTTTAGCTTTTTATTTTGAGATAATTTTAGACTTAGAGTTGCAAAAATAGTACAGAGTTCTTGTATACCCTTCACCCAGCTTCCCCTGATGTTAACATCTGATACGACCATGGTGAAACTATTAAAACCAAGAAATTAACACTGGTACAATACTATTAACTAAACTACAGACCTTATTTGGATTTCACCAGTTTTTCTACTAATGCCTTTTTTTAAATTCCAGGATCTATTTCAAGGTCCCACATTTCTTTAGTTGTCATGTCTCCTTAGTCTCTTCCAATCTGTGACAATGCCTCAGTCCTTCCTAGTTTTTCATGATATTGACAGTTTCGAAGAGTACTGGTCAGTTATTTAATGTTCCTCCATTTGGGTTTGTGTAATTTTTTTCTTGTGATTAGATAGATCAAGCTATGCATTATTGGGGGAATACCAAAGAAGTGATGAATCATTCTCACTGCATTGTATCAGGATGTGCCTGTCAATGGCTTAACGAGAAAAACAGTTTTATGAATTGAGATTCAGTTAACATCTTCATATGGCAATTGATTGTGTCTTAAATTTCTTTTTTAATTTATAGTTTCCCTCCTCCAACTCTTTCTTTTTTCCTTTTTTTTCCTTGCAATTTATATATTCAAAATATTGCTCTGCCTGGAATTTGCCTATTGCATCCCCATGGTATAGTTTAATGTGTTCCTCTGTCCTCTGAATTTCCTATAAATGGTAATTGGATCCAAAGGTTTGACCCAATTTAGATGTTTTTTGTGTGTGGAAGGTGACAGCACTACTTCATAGGTGATGTTGTATCAGTGTTTCTTTTCTTTTTAAACAGAAAACCACACAAATCTAATGCATGTTTTAATATTGTTATAAGGCAAAAGAACCAGAACTTTGCCAGCTACTCCAGAAATCCTTCCATGTGCCCCACCCCAGTCTCCACACCACCTTTACAGTAATTACTTCCTTTTGTTTTTCTATTAATACTTTCATCACCCAAATATGCATCCCTGAATACTATAGTCTTTTTTTTTTTTTTTTTTTTGAGACAGAGTCTCACTCTGTCACCCGGGATAGAGTACCGCGGCGTCAGCCTAGCTCACAGCAACCTCAAACTCCTGGGCTCAAGCAATCCTCCTGCCTCAGCCTTCCAATTAGCTGGGACTATAGGCACGCAGTGTTAATTTCTTGGTTTTAATAATTTCACCATGGGCCGGGGGCGGTGGCTCACACCTGTAATCCTAGTACTCTGGGAGGCCAAGGCGGGCGGATCGTTCAAGGTCAGGAGTTCGAGACCAGCCTGAGCAAAAGCAAGACCTTGTCTCTACTAAAAAACAGAAAGAAATGATCTGGACAACTAAAAATATATATAAAAATTAACCGGGCAGGTGGCACATGCCTGTAGTCCCAGCTACTCGGGAGGCTGAGGCAGGAGGATCGCTTGAGCCCAGGAGTTTGAGGTTGCTGTGAGCTAGGCTGACGCCATGGCACTCTAGCCCAAGCAACAGAGCGAGACTCTGTCTCAAAAAAAAATAATAATAATAATAATTTCACCATGGTCATATCAGATGTTAACATTAGGGGAAGCTGGGTGAAGGGTATATAAGAACTCTGTACTATTTTTGCAACTCTGAGTCTAAAATTATCTCAAAATAAAAAGCTAAAACATCAGACTGTGAGTAGTCTAGAAAAAAAAAGGTGGGGAAAAAAAAAAGCTAAAACAGAAACTATGACATTTATGAGATAATTGGAAATGTGAATGCTAACCAGGTATTTGATATTAAGTAATCACTTTTAGTTTTTTTTTAGCTCTGAAATGATATCATGAATATACTTTTTTTTTTTTTTTTTTGAGACAGAGTCTCACTCTGTTGCCTGGGCTAGAGTGCCATGGCGTCAGCCTAGCTCACAGCAACCTCAAACTCCTGGGCTCAAGCGATCCTACTGCCTCAGCCTCCCGAGTAGCTGGGACTATAGGCACGCACCACCATGCCCGGCTAATTTTTTCTATATATTTTTAGTTGTTCAGATAATTTCTGTCTATTTTTTTTAGTAGAGATGGGGTCTCGCTCTTGCTCAGGCTGGTCTTGAACTGCTGAGCTCAAACAATCTGCCCGCCTCAGCCTCCCAGAGAGCTAGGATTACAGGCGTGAGCCACCGCGCCCGGCCATGAATATACTTTTAAAAAGTCATTATCTAACTGTCACAGCCAAGAGAAGCCTAAGGAGACATGATAACTAAATACAACGTGGTAGCATGGATGGTATTCTGGGACAGAAAAAGGACATTAGGTAAAAGGGAAATCTAAATAAAGTGTGGACATTACTTAATGTATTCCAAGCTGGGCAACATAGGGAGACCTCAGTTTTACAAAAAATTTAAAAATAGCCATGCATGATGGTGTGTGCCTCTGTAGTCCTAGCTACTTGGGTAGCTGAGGTAGGAGGATCACTTGAGCTTGGAGTTCAAGGCTGCAGTGAGCCATGATGGCACCACTGCACTCCAGCCTGGGTGACAGAGACAGAGATAGACCTTGTCTTAAAAAAAAAAAAAAAAAAAAATACACACACACACACACGTATATAAAAATAATGGTTCATTAATTATGACAAATGTGTCATGCTAATGTCACATGTTAATAACAGGGGAAACCGGTCATGGGGGTATATAGGAACTCTCTGTGTTATCTTTATAATTTTTCTATAAATCTAAACATATTCTAAAATTAAGTTTTTTTAAAAAAGTCATTACCTTTCAGAGAAACTGAAATATTCACAGATGATAAGATATCTGGGGTTTGATCCAAAATAATAAGGACTGTGCATAAAAACTGATCTATGCATTTTAATGTATATTACATTTCAATGAAGTATACTTAAACAGAAATACTAGTATGCAATGAGGGAGTAGATAGGTACGTAAACAGGGCAGGAGTGGCCGTGGGCTAATGGTTGTTGGGGCTGGGTGATGGGTACATAAGGTTTATTATACGACTCTGCATACCAAACAAACAAACATAAAGAAGAAAATAAGCCAAGAGTAAGTGTGGTTTGCAAATACACATGAGGGAGTCTTACAGAGTTGCTTGAAAAAGGATAGCCAGAGAAAGGAAGGGAGCCCAATCAATGACATGACTCTGTACCCCAGAAACAAGGACAAACCACACCAGGGAGATGCCCAGAAACTCTGGTCATAAATCCCCAGGAAAGGAGTCCTAAATTCTTTCACAAGCGTTCATGAAAGAATTTATTCTGAATATGTGTGATATCTCATCAGCAAATGTGTCAATGTTCTAATAAACAAAATAATACAGAGCAAGGCAAAGACAGTTCTTGTCCTGGAGGACCTGGCAATTGGATAGGGAAGATAAAATAACAACAAAGGATATCCCAGGGGCCACCCAGAGTGTGATTCTACAAATGTATCCTGAGTACCTCCTTTATAGGGCTAAGAGACCACCACGGATACCACATTAAACACTTCCTATGCACCTACATCTTTACAGACCACTGAGAAAAAGTAACATCTGTTGAGTCCTTACTCTGTGCCAGGCACTGTCTTCAATATTTTAAATGAATTATTTCTTGCATTTCTCAAAACAACTCTGTAAGATTAGGTACTATTATCACCCCCATTTTACTGATGAGAAAACTGAGGCAGGAGAGGTTCAGTAATCAGTAACATGCCTAAGATCACACAGCTATTAACCAACAGGACCAGGGGTGGCACTCTGACCCCAGAAACCATACTTTTTAACCCCCATAGTATACAGCAGTGGTTTGCAACTGGGCACAATTTTGACCCCCAGGGGCATATGGAGACATAATTTTGATTGCCACAACTTGGTGGGGGGGTGCTCCTGGCATGTAGTGGGTAGAAGCCAGAGCTACTGCTAAACTTCCTCCAATGTACGGGACAGACTCCATAACAAAAAGTTGTGCAGCCTAAAATGTCAATAGTGCTGAGTTGAGAAACGTTGACATACAGGGAAGACATGTCACTGAATAAGTAATCATAAGCTTACTGATGGTTATAAAAGAGGAAGTAACGAATTTCCTTAAAGAGTTATCCAATTCAAAGTGTGATTTTTTTTTTAAAAGGTATTTTTTCTTCATGTACTTCACAGATGATGAAGATTCTCCCAACTAAAAAGGAGAAGTTCACTCTCAGTCTGCTCTAACAGGATCAGAGGTTTTGGGCAAAACCAGTCACACTCTCTTTTTTAAGAGACTGCTGTCTAGCATTAGGGGTTCAGTTTATAACTGTGAAATGGATGGGGGCTGACTGAGATGTAACCAGTGACCTCAGATCTGTTGGGACCATGCTCCAATATTACAATAAAAAGGGAGAAGATGGAACCAAGCTCAGAGACCATCATTTTTACCAAGGGTCCCTCCCTGAGATGCTAATTATTCAATTTATTCTAATTAATTTCCTTCTGCTCCTTATTTGTCACCATCCAGAACTTTCCCATTAGTGTTAGCTATGCAATTCTATGATCCCTGGCATCCCCTTGACACCAGGCTCAATGCCCTCCTAGTGCATCCAGCTCTGAGATTTGAGCCAGAAAAACCCGAGATTGATTGCATCCGGCTCTGCAACTCACTGTACCTTAGTTTCTTAAGCTGCTTTAAAAAAAAAAAAAAAAAAGAGGTGACTGTAATATCCCCTCAAAGGATTTTGTAAGGGTTAAATGAAGTAACACCTGGCCCCTTATAGGCATTCAGTTACCGTCATTCCCAAGTCTGAACACACAGGCTCATTTTAGAATCTACTGAGTTAAAATCCCTGCTGCAGACTGACAGAGTTCAACCTAAATGCTAATGACTACTTCTTACCCCAATCCTCTCCCCTAATAAAGTTAAGCTCACACAATGCCTACACCTTCATGATAAGCAAAAGAGGGCAGCAAACAATGGTAAAGGAGATCACTGGCTTTGTCTTCTCTGTCCCAATCCTTCAAAGAGAGGTAGGTCACTTACAGTTGAAGGGCAAATAACTCTGCTTTGCCTTCTCAGCTTGATTATAATTTTTTTTAGAGACAGGGTCTTGCTCTGTCACCCAGGCTGCAGTGCAGTGGCTCCATCATAGCTCACTGCAGCCTTGAACTCCTGGGCTCAAGTGATCCTCCTGCCTCAGCCTCCCGAGCAGTAGGACTACAGGTATGTGCCACCAAGCATGGCTAATTTTTTTATTTTTGTAGAGATGGGGTCTCACTATGTTGTCCAGGCTGGTCTTGAACTCCTGGACTCAAGTGATCCTCCTGTTTTGGCCTCCCAAAGTGCTAGGATAACAGGCGTGAGCCACTGAGCCCAGACACAACTTGATTACAATTTTAAGTGCAAATAGATATCCTACCTGTAGCATTCATCATAGGTTCTAGAAAGATACCCCCCCCCACTTATAAACATGGTTCTACCTTCTTTATGTAGTTTCTACAAATGCTAACAAACTCAATTTTCAATTTGATTACTGTAACTTTTCCCATGAAAGAGTGGTGGTAAATAAATAGACTTTGTAGTTAGTTGGGCAGGGGTTTGAATTCTGGCTTCAGCAACAATCAGCTATGTTACCTTTAGGCTAAGTAATTTAAATTTTGAGCTTCAGCCCAGTTTCGTCACTGGCAAAATGAAAACAGTCTTATCTATTTCTTTAAATAGACTGATCTATTTTATCTAACTTTGAGATTGCTATAAAAAATTAGAGATATTTTTATTTATTTATTTTTATTTATTTTTTTTTTGAGACAGAATCTCACTCTGTTGCCCGGACTAGCGTGAGTGCCGTGGCGTCAGCCTAGCTCACAGCAACCTCACACTCCTGGGCTCAAGCAATCCTTCTGCCTCAGCCTCCCGAGTAGTTGGGACTACAGGCATGCGCCACCATGCCTGGCTAATTTTTTCTATATATTTTTAGTTGTCCAATTAATTTCTTTCTAATTTTAGTAGAGATGGGGTCTCGCTCTTGCTCAGGCTGGTTTCGAACTCCTGAGCTCAAACAATCCGCCCACCTCGGCCTCCCAGAGAGCTAGGATTACAGGCGTGAGCCACCGGGCCCGGCCTAAATCAGAGACATTTAAATAAAGAACCTGACCAAAGTACCTGGCACATAATAGGCACTCAATAAACAGTAACAAATAGTACAAGCTCTAGCCTTTACTACAATGTTAAGAATCTTAGTTAAAATTTCTGCAGACAGGGCACATTTGTGGAATGAAACAAGCTGAACTTGAGGAGTCCAAGATTCAATGAAGCCGTTTAATACTCTATAAGTAGAGAAATGCTCCAGAGTCCAGAATCCTCTCTGAGATTTCCCAGTTTTGTACACAGCAGAGCTGACTACCCCATCCCTTTTGGTCATGACCATGCTTTGCACTGACTTGAATATGTGCTCTTGCCTTTGTCTTCCTACTTGTCCCCTCTTTGACGCTATGAGTTCTAAGGGCATACTGAGTTATAAAATAAATATTTGACACTGAGTTACAAAATAAATGTTTGTTAAATAAATACCCTGCCCCAAAAGCTACAAACTTTAAAAATTGCTAAGCAGAATCAATTCCTATAAGGAAGGATTCTAACTTTTCCCTTTAACCAAGTCAACTACACAAGACCCAGCTGTGTTGACAGCACTGAGGCAAATACTAAATGAAGTGAGAATTAATGCAGTTCACACCCTGTCATGCCTTATTTAAATCACCAAGCTTATAAACCATCCCTGTCACCTGGCTCAATCCTGTTCCTGATGTTCTGCCTGAGGCTCTCCTGCAACTCCTACATTTTAAAGCAATTTCTTGGCACCTTGTTTATCAATCTTAATTTGATTCAATGGGAAAGCATGAAGTTCTCATTTTAAGTTGTTTGTATCTTACAAATTCCTCACGTGAATGTGCCTGTCATTTTGCTTTATCCAACACTGTAAAAGCAGATTCCTCCAAACCATCCCTTCTACCCCTCCAACAGAAATTATACAGATACCTCCCTAACTTAGTGGGCAGGAGGACTACATAACCACACCAACAAGGATGGGAACTCCTCAGTGCTCCCAAATGGAGAGAAGTCTTTGTATTCAACAATGCTAGGAATGGCAAGATACAATAAAAAGTATACTCTTTGATAGCAAGTTTAGTACAACATGGGTAAAACCCACAGCAGATACTTCCTAACAGAGTGCAACTGAATTCAGGCACCTTGACACTCTCCACTGCCTTTCTGGTGAACACTCTCTTACCTTCCATGTTCCTGTGGAAATGACCTAAGAGCTCTCACTTCTCTGTTTCACATTTAAGTATCGATATGCCTGGATCAGGGACAAGGAAACACCTCTGAATGTCAAATGTTCACATGATGCCTGGATACCTAAGGTAGGAGCAGTTTTCTCATTCAAGTGGCCAGAGAAGCAAAGATTCCTCCTCAGTGTATTAAGGGATTAATGTACAAAGGCAGGGGATTAACCACCGGATTCTGTAGGAAGAGTAGTTGCTATAACAGCCAGGGAAAAGAGCTTTAAGTAAATGTGGCCTTTTGAGGGGGGGCGCATTGTGATACTACACTGGATCATACCCAAGTTAAATAATTACTATAACTACAGACTTACCTGGAACCCTGGATCTTAAGAAATAGAGAAACTTCCCATTCTTGGAGTGCATAATGGCTCTCTTAATAAACTCTACAACGGACTGACAGCGATCCTCAAACTTGGGATGACACCACAGGCTGAAGGTTCCTGCCGCGGAAAATTAAGAAATGAAAATTTTAAAACTTACTTTAGAAGATATGAAAGGCTAAACACTTTAACAATGATTCTCACTTTTGGAAGGGCAATTTGTGGGCTAGCTGGGTGAAAAGTCCCTAAAGCCATCTGTTTCTGCTTATCCCACAATTGGTAGGAAGAAAGATGTTGCCTTTTGAAGACACAAATTAGGTCTTACAAAGTTTTTGTTAAACAAGTAAATACAGGTTAAGTATCCCTTACCTGAAATGCCTGGGACTAGAAATATTCAGATTTTCGATTTTTTCAGATTTTGGAATATTTGCATCATACTTACTTACTAGCTGAACATCCCTCATCTGAAAACTGGAAAGCTAAAATGCTCCAATGAGCATTTCCTTTGAGCATCACATTGGCACACAAAAAGTTCTGGATTTTAAAGCATCAAGATTTCAGGTTAGGGGCCAGGCACGGTGGCTCACGCCTGTAATCCCAGCACTCTGGGAGGCCGAGGCGGGCGGATTGTTTGAGCTCAGGAGTTCGAGACCAGCCTGAACAAGAGCGAGACCCCGTCTCCACTAAAAATAGAAAAAAAATTAGCTGGACAACTAAAAATATATAGAAAAAATTAGCCGGGCATGGTGGCGCATGCCTATAGTCCCAGCTACTCGCGAGGCTGAGGCAGTAGGATTGCTTGAGCCCAGGAGTCTGAGGTTGCTGTGAGCTATGATGACACCATGGCACTCTAGCCTGGGCAACAGAGTGAGACTCTGTTGCAAAAAGAAAAAAAAGAAAAAGAAAATCATAAGGGCTGGGCACAGTGGCTCATGCCTGTAATCCTAGCACTCTGGGAGACTGAGGCTGGAGGATCACTGATTGAGACCCCATCTCTACTAAAAATAGAAAAATTAGCCAGGTACAGTGGTGTGTGCCTGTAGTCCCAGCTACTCAGGAGGCTGAGGCAGGAGGATCACCTGAGCCCAGGAGTTTGAGGTTGCTGTGAGCTACGATCACAACACTACACTAGCTAGGGTGACAGAGCAAGATTCTGTCTCAAAAAAAAAAAAAAAGAAAGAAAGAAAGAAAGAAAGAAAGAAAAGAAAAGCATAAGGAAGAGAAAATATATTTACTATTCATTAAATAGGAGTGGATTATCATAAAGGTCTTCATCCTCATCTTCACATTGAGCAGGCTGAGGAGGGTGTCTTGGGTGGCAGAGGTGGAAGAGGTAGAGGGGAGGCAGGAGAGGCAGGCACACCTAGTATACATTATAATTTGTCTGATTTATTTTGCTTTTTCACTTCTTTAAAAATATTTCTCTATAGTACCAATCCTTCCACCATTTGCTTTAGTTTTAGTGCCCATATCACAGAAGAGCCCATGTCATCAAAGAAGTCAAAAGTGGTCTTGAATAATTGGAACATTCTAGCAGATTGTCTAATGTCAATGTATCTTCTGGCGCTGCTCCCTCTATGTCTTCTTCCTTACTGTCTGGCACTGTCTCAGTAGCACTCACCACCATCAAGTCATCTTCTGTTAATTCCTCTGGTGTGTTGTCTATCAGCTCTTGAATTTCTCTAAGATCCATATCTTGAAATCCTTCAAACCCCCCCCCCCACCTTTTTTTGGGACACATCCAGGATCTGTTTCATGATTTCTTCGATTGGCTCTGTCATAAATCCTGTTGTGAAGTCATGCACAATATTTGGACACAGTTTTCTCTAGCAGGAATTTATTGTTTTGGGCTTGATGGCTTTCACTACTTTTTCTATAACAATGACGTCATCTTCAATGGTGGAATCCTTCCAGACATCCGTGATGTTCTCTCGGGGTTTTCTTCCACATCATTGACAATCCTTTCTATAGAGTACTATGTGTGTTGGCTGGGCATGGTGGCTCACACCTGTAATCCTAGCACTCTGGGAGGCCAAGGTGAGTGGATCGTTTGAGCTCAGGAGTTTGAGACCAGCCTGAGCAAGAGCAAGACCCCGTCTCTATTAAAAAAATAGAAAGAAATTGGCTGGACAACTAAAAATATATAGAAAAAAAAATTAGCCGGGCATGGCGGCACATGCCTGTAGTCCCAGCTGCTCGGGAGGCTGAGGCAGGAGGATCTCTTGAGCCCAGGAGTTTGAGGTTGCTGTGAGCTAGGCTGATGCCACGGCACTCTAGCCCAGGAAAGAGAGTGAGATTCTGTCTCAAAAAAAAAGAGTACTATGTGTAATGAGCCTTAATTTTAATGGTCCTTATGAATCTCTGATCTAGAGGCTCAATTAGAGATGTTGTGTTTCGGGGCAGGTAGACCACTTTGACACCTTTAGTGTTGAACTCATGGGGTTCTGGATGGCCAAATATCAAAAGAACTTTAAAAGGCAAGGTACTTCCTAACTTCAAGAACCAAGTGTCAATGGAACCAACCCAGAAAAAGGGTTCTCATTGTCGAGGCCTTCTTGTTGCACAACCACAAGACTGGCAGCTGGTGTTTATCTTTTCCCTTCAAGGCTTGGGGATTAACAGCTTTATAGATAAGGGCAATCCTGATCATAAACCCAAGTGCATTTGCACAAAACGGCAGCTAGCCTATCCCTTCCTGCCTTAAATCCTGGTGCTTGCTTTTCTTCCTTACTAATAAATGTCCTTTGTGGTACTTTGTTCCAGAATAGGGCACTTCGTCTGCATTAAAAAAACCTGTTCAGATAGATATTATTTCTCCTCAATTGTTTTCTTAATGGTATCTGGGAACTTGTCTGCTGCCTCTTGGTCAGTAGAAGCTGCTGCTTCTGTTACCTTGTTGTTTTTTAAGCCAAACCTTTTTCTAAAATTATCAAACCATCCTTTGCTGGCATTAAGTTCTCCAGCTTTAATTCCTTTACCTTCCTTTTGCTTTAAGTTGTCATATAATGACTTTGCTTTTTCTTAAAACTTATTAAAGGCTATAGGTATGCCCTTCTTATAGCAATCCAGCACCCACATAAAAGCTGCATTTTCAATATGAGATTAAAAGGCATCTCACAAAAAGTGCAAGGTTTTTGTACCTGCCGGCATAGCTGCATCAACAGCTTCATGAATTTCCTTTTCTTTTTTTACAATGGTCCTTACACTGGATTCATTTATCTTGAAATGGTTAGACCTCAATCCACTACACATATCAAGCAATTACAATTTTTCTTGTAATGTCGTGGCTTTTCTGTTTTGGGGAAGCACTTCCAGCATCATTAGTGGCTCTTCATATGAATTCGATGGCGATATTCAAGGTTTACAATAATGTATTAAACACGATGAATAATAATTAAGAGAATTGCAAGAGATCACTTTTTACTGCAATACACAATTTGCTAGAGAGACAATTACTCATGTGGAGATGATTAGTGCCACAAGACATTTCAAGCAACGCAACACTGGAGCTCACTGCAACAGCAACAGGAAGTGGCTACAAAATTATTACAGGACTGGACATGGTGGCTCATGCCTATTATCCCAGCACTTTGGGAAGCTGTGGTGGGCGGATCACTTGAGGCCAGGAGTTCAAGACCAGCCTGGGCAACATAGTGAGACCCCATGTCTACAAAATAATTAAAAAATTAGCTGTGCGTGGTGGCTTATTTCTATAGTCCTAGCTACTCAGGAAGCTGAAGCAGGAGGATCACTTGAACCCAGGAGTTTGAGGCTACAGTGAGCTATAATTGCACCACTGTACTCCAGCCTAGGCAACAGAACAAAACCCATATCCAAAAAAAAAAAAAAAACACCATCTCTACAAAAAACCAACCAGGCATGGTGGTACATGCCTATAATCCCAGCTACTTGGGAGGCTGAGGCCGGAGGATAGCTTGAGCCCAGAAATGTGAGGTTGCAGTGAGCTATGATGAACCACTGCACTCTAGCCCAGGCAACAGAGCCAGACCCTGTCTCAAAAAAAAAAAAAAAAAAACCACAAAACTATATATGTAACAGTATAATACATACTATACTTAATTGTATGCAGTTATGATTTAATACAGCATCTTTATGTTCGTTCGCATTTCTCCCAACTGCAAAGGTGCTGTGAGTGTATGGCCTGTGTGTATAACTTCTAATAAATTTTAACTTTTTATAATACATGTATGTATATTTTGTGGTAGGAAATGTTAAGAGAGACTAATACCTACAAATATTTTATACATTCATGATATACCTAACTTTTTAATTTTTTTGATATTTCTAGGCTATACAGTCATCTGTGAGTTTTTTCAAATAGTTGCAAATCTCCAAAAAATTTTCTAATATATTTATTGAAAAAAATCCACATATAAGTAGACCCTTGCAGTTCAAATCCAGTTTGTTCAAGGGTCAACTGTATATACTTCCTATAAAGACCATATGGAATACTCAAAGAAAGACAGGAGCAGTTCTGCAGGTCTTATTCATATATGTGTCAGGCACAGAAAATAAAAATCTAAGTCTTTCCTTCCTTAACGTCTAAAATCCCATGCCCCAACATGTTACAAAGATCCCACCTGAAACTTTAGAATTCCAAAGGGAAAGGGGAATCTTAACTCCCATGACATAAAAAAACAAAACAACAAACTCCGAAAACTAAAGCCCTAGATTCCAAAGGAATCACCCACAAAAAGGATACAAAAAAGGGATACTAATTACTCAAAACAATTTTCTGCAGATTTGAGTCTCTCTAGCTACTCTTACAGTATCACTTAAAAAGAAGACAAATGTTCCACTGCAAACTGGCAACTGAAAGGCCCACAGACTTCTGTTAAAATTCCATTTATTCAAGGAAGAAAAGTCTCTTTGAATAAAAGTAATTGGAGAACCATCTGAAAGGGCTCTCACTCCTGGCATCTCATCTATCAGGAACTTCAAGGTCAAGCATTTATTCATCATTCCCATGGCCTAGTCATTTTAATAGGTTTAACAAAATACTTCACTCTGAAATGCTTTGTTTTGTACTTTACTTGTGTTTGATTTCTGTTTTTAGGAACAGCAGGAAAATAGGTAGTAGACCCACACACACACAGTTATTTAATTCATTCTCAGGCCTTTGGACTCAAGTCCCTTTCTCTTCGTTCATCTCTACGGTAGAGATGGGGGCAGAAGATAGCCGGGCATGGTGGCGCGTGCCTGTAGTCCCAGGTACTCGGGAAGCTGAGGCTGTAGGATCGCTTGAGCCCAGGAGTTTGAGGTTGCTGTGAGCTAGGCTGACACCATGGCAATCTAGCCCAGGTAACAGAGTGAGACTCTGTCTCCAAAAAAAAAACTTGAAGAGATGGGGGCAGAAGAAACCGCAGACAAAGCTATGCTGACCTAAACAGCTACTTCCTGCCTTACAAGGGAACCAGATGCAAATAAATCCAACATAGCACAGGCTAAGAGTGGGAAGACTCCGTGGTGCCTGAGAAGAGCGTGACATGGGCTTTTATTTGAGACACAATGTCTAATAGAAATTTGTTTAAGGTTGAACACACGTGGGAAGACTGTGAGGGATGGGAGGGGCAAGTCCCTGAAACTCCCCAAAGTTCTCTACATTTTTTTTTTGTAGCATAATCAGGTATTTTGACAAAGCATGTATTACCCAGCCCCACAACCAATGACCATCACAAGTTTCTGGCCCCAAATACAGAATGCTCAGATGCAAAGTCAATCCAGAGAGCTGCATTTAACAAGTCAACTTCTAGGCATGACCAGAACTTGAAGTACCACCACCAGGAAGATGGCTAATAGTCTAAAGCACATTGATCTCATAAATGCTCAGCATTTTGATGAATATTTCCTGAAACTATAAACCTGACCTAAAGAGGATATGAACATCATCATGCTGCCTGGGAGGAAGTGACTATCCGGCAAAGAAATTCAGAACAGAACAGTCACAGGACCAGTACTATATTCTCCTCTTTGTATGTATATTTTAACAGAAAATATCTCTAAATGGTAAGGTTAATTATAAGCAAAGCTTGGGAGAATCTGTCTAATGGTCCTAGGTTGTTTCTTCCTTCTACCTAAAGAGTTTTACTGGCTCTATTCTTGGAAGACTCTTCAATGGCTCTGTTCAGGCCCTCCTATTAGGAGACAAGATGCTGAGAAGACTTTTGAATGGAACCCTTACTCTCCCTTCCCTTTTACCCCCACAACCTTTCTTCTAGTGACTGAAATCAGTGCCCATATCAACATTCAATTGAGTCTAAGAGATCTTTCCCTACTCATAGTTCCATTCCTATGTATCCTTCCTTTGAAAAGTCAGACAGCAAAGGTGGAGAAAGGCAAAGGGGGTTGGGGCGAAGGCTCTCCTAAAACACTAGCATCTCTTACCTCTGTAGTGCTCCATTCTAGTGTGGTGGGTGATACCCTGTGATCGGAAACTGAGGCTCAGGATGTAACGAGGATCAGAACTGTCTCGTACCAGGAAAGAACCATCTGGCTTCCCTTTCAGCTTCATCTCTGCATCTTCCCAATTCATTGGCCCCCAATACCAACCACACTATCAAAGACAAGAAGCAGTCAACTGTTATCAGAACAGAGAAATGTCAAAGTTTTCAGTACAATCTATCTTACCATGGAAAAATCCCCCATTCTCCAAAACATTTCAATAGGTAAAAGCCACTACAAGTGTCTCGACCATTAGCAATGAATGCCAGGCTCATTATACTTTCAGTACTCCAAGATAACAAAAGAATAATTCTACAATTCCATTACCAAGGGCTCCATCCAGAAAAGAAGAGGGAATGGAGTCAGTTATCTATCAAAATCACCTTAGACTATGTAAACATTTCTCCACAATCTTCCTTTATCATGTCCAAATCTTTTATCCCAAATTCGATTTCATTACATCTCTTATGCAATTAATAACAGCAGCATACTGTTCTGTCACTGTAAATATGGTGGCAAGTAAACCACTCCTCCTCTAAAAACAATAAAGGAGGGCCTAGGTACAGAATTTGGCCAGTGGAAGAGAGGGGAGCTGCCAGTCCTCAGGCACCACCTACCTTCTCCAACTCTCGAAGGCTGGCTGCAAAGCTGCTGGAGTCAGGCCGGTAGAGGGGACACTGGAGGTGCTGGGGGGGCTGGCTGTGCAGGGATTCAGCTGCTCGGATGGGAGCAATCCGGGGAAATGCATCTGCAGGGCAAGAGAGTGTGGTCACTTATTTGGCCTCGTTGCTCCCAACCACAAGCAGACCCTCCCCCCAAAACAGATGCTAACTGAAGAGGGGCGAGGCATTAGAAGCTAAGCTGGAAAGGGTGGAAGCCAAAGCAGTGGGAAAGAGCTGGATGGGCTAGAACAAAAAGCTGTGTGGGCTCGTGTAAGCTGTGAAGGATGGGTGGGGGCACTTAACCCCAGGAAAGGAGAGGGGAGCTGCTCACTAACCTGACTAAGGTGACTACTTCAGGGCCTTCACCAGCCTAGAGCGATTCCAACTTCTCCCACCTCGAAGTGAAGTGCCGATAAAGCAGCCTTGGAAATAGTGACTCGCTTACTTGCCCAGGAAGAGTAACGATTTTGCCAGGCAAGCAGAAAAGAATGCCGATTTCATTCATTTTTTTCCTTGGGTACTGGAAGCTGGCAAAGCAGGCATGGGCTACTAAATGCTTGGTACTTATTTACAAGGCTGCAGTAAATACTAAAAGCTTAGAAAAACCACAGAACCTTGAAAAACAGCAACACATTAAACCTCCTCACTATCCTGGCATTAAGGCAGTTTCTTAAGTGACATCTACTCAAGGATTGCAAAACAGTCTCAGCAGCAAAGAGATGAAAAACTCAATAGTTTTTTATCCCTAATAAAAGTCAGATTCATTCCATAAAGAAAACAGGTTAGAAAAACCAGTTCTCAGCCTCATTTCCAAGGAGTCTGGTCCAGCCAAGGAGAAAAAATTTAAGCTTTCTCCTAAACTGTTATTTCCATAAATAGATTTCTCCCATCCTTTCATAGTACAGAGTATCACTTTGTACTCCCAACTCTTATAAGTCTTGTCTCTAAACTAAGCTAACCTGGGGCATGGGGTGGAGGAGGCGGAGGTAGGGGGAAAGACTGCAAGGAAGACCCCATCGGAGCCACAAGGACAGATGTAGGCAGCGTCCCACTGATATCATCTAGAAGAGAGAACAAAAGCAAGAGGTTCAGAAATATGAGCACAGAATGGGCAAGGTGAAGGCAGAGGAGAGGGAGAAGGATTATCAGGTTGCCCTCTGAGGCAACATGGCCTGACCTTCATCCCAGCTTTTTACAGAAGGCAACAATCATCTTAATCTGGTTTGCTTTGCTTAGAAATCAGCAGAGTAAGGATATTCCTAAAGCAGCCCAATAGCAGTAGATTCAGGGCAAGATAAACGTAAATCTAATTAATATATGGACAGTAAATATTACAGCATGCAGGTAAGAGACCCATTTAACTACTTAGACAGATGATAGAGGTGCTGAGAAAGGGACAGTCATCATCAGAAACCCAGATGCTTGGTTGGCTCCTGGCCAGCCAAGAACAAGTCCTGGGAGGTCACCCTCCCACTAGGGCAAGAAGGCAGAGAGTGGAGCAGACTATACCTAGGAGGCTGAGGCTTCTTCTCGGAGGAGGAGGGGGAGTTGGAGGGTGTGGAGAGGTCAGGCCCCGCTGAGAAATGTCCACGTCCACAAGCGACACTGTTTCACCTGAAGGATTCACGGAGCAAGCGTGTTAAAGAAGCACCCTGCCCAAAGCTGAGGCTGAAAGCGAAGGTAGCAAAGGGCAAGCAACAAGGCTACAGGTCCACGGCTCTCAAAAAGCTCAAAATGGAATGCTCCCCAGGGCTGAAATCACCCCTGATCGCCAGGAAAGTAAAATTTTAAATTCTATCATTCCTTTGCCCTGTTAAGGGTCAAGAATTCTTTGGGACAAAAACATGGAATTGACAGTGGAAAAGCCATGTAATTCTAGTTCTGTCACTGACTTATGATCTAACATTAAAAAAGGGGTCCTCTTTATCCAATGGAACCCGCATTATTTATCTCTTCAGACGTGTATACCAATCTCTGCCTTAGGAACAAGGCAAGTGGCTTGTTATACGCCCAAACAGACATGGAAAGCAAGTGCCAGAAAGATATAAGAAGTGCAAGGTGAGTTGAATCCAGATAAAGCTTCCAACATTAGCCCCAGTTTCTTCCTAGATGGCTTTCCACATCCAGATCTTCCAGAGTATTCACCCATGAGAGAATCTACCATTTAAGATATCAGTTCTTAATAGCTAAAGCTACAAAGGCTGAAAGTGCATTTACAACCCTAAAAATCAACAATTTTCACAGTCAGCCAAAAGTCAGGTAATCTTAGAGGAAGCTTCTCCATAGAAACTTGAAGGGATGTGGCACATGGCTTCTCTTAACTTCCCAGCATGTCATGTAGTTCTGTTCTCTACCATATACACTACCTGTTGCCACTCCTCTCCTTGAGTCATCAGAGGAGGAAGGGTATTTTATTAACACAGGTTAATAGCCAGGAATAGGTTTGCTTTGGCAGGCCTGATCCACAGGTCAGAATGTAGGATTTCTCTAATTTAGCCCTTAGAGTGTTGCTTCCAACACCCTTTTCTTATTCAGGGCTGAATTATCCCCTCAGCTAGTATTATAATGCTTCCCAGTAAAGATAATGAGATGACCATTACCTCCTGAGTATTTAGGTTTTCAGAACCTAAATGCATAGTTTTTTTACAAAGGTCTCAAATACTAAGATAAACAGAAAAGCTCTTCTAAAAGTCATGTGGACATTCTAGGAAGCTGGTACTGGACTCAACACACAGCTTGGTAACCGAGAGCCTAGCTGCCCAGAACAATGCAACCGGCCAGACAAGTGTGTTTCCTGACAGGTCAGGGAGGTCTAGACTGTAGGTACAGCACTTACATAAAGGATGTAATTCAAGGGGGCTAAGGCTGCCCTGAACCTGAAACTACAAGTGTGGGTGTTCCTTACTTTAAGGAAGAAACAACTATTAACTAGAAAGACATGCTGCCACGGGATAAGATTTTTTACCTCTAGGCTTGGGTAAGAACAGAGACCTCCTTCTCCACTACAGCAGATATCTATACAGGTACCAACTCACTTGTTCTGACAGCTCATGGCAGTCTACCCAACTGGGGGTCCCAGTGGCCTGCTTAACATCTTCCTGGAAATGTCCATTCCCAAATCATAATTCTTCCAATCACCTTTTTGAGGGACACAATATCCAAAGGAGTTTGGGATTTTTTTTTTTTTTAAAGGCTTCTCAGTCACAACCAATGAGTGCTCAGTCTCTGAGACTTGAGGCAGTGTGGTAAAGATCATCTTTTCTACACTTTATTCAAGCAGGAGCTTCACATCTGACTGATCTAACAGAAGGTCTCCCTCTCTAAAAACGGGAGCCTTTACCCATGAAATGAGAAGACAATTACCCATTACCCAAAAGACATTCAACAGCCTTCCTACTTTAGCAACTATGTTCCCGGCTGCAAGAGGAGAGACTTAAATTAGGTACAGTAAAGAACTCTAACAGCTGCAAGAACTGCTTGCCCCAAAAATGGGTAAGACAAGAGCTCATGTAATCCCCTTCATCCAAAGTCTTTAAAAATAGATCAGATAATCATGGATCATTTTTATTAGATAATCATGAACTCCCTTGGAAGCAGGGACAGGAATTGTATGACTTCTAGAGAGTCTTTTATGCACTGTGAGCCCATAAATTTGTAATTCCTACTTTTAATTTATATGTAGTGACCCTGAACTAAGCACTGCATAACTGCTAGGGCCACCCAATTACCAACAAGCAGCCTTTCTATGCAACTATAAAGCAAAGTCAAGAACACATTCCACACCATAAAAAAGTCTCAAACCCAGTGGGCAGAGAATGAAGGAAATAACTGCAGACAGGCTTGAAGCTCCCTCTGAGATACATCTGTAAGTGTATTTCCCAACAGGTCTCAGAATACTCCTGCTTTCAGATGTCAGAAGAAAGAAAAAGATATCACCCTTACCTGTGAACAGGGGGCTGAAGGAGACCGGAGAAAAGGCACTTTGAGTTCTTGTCAACCTGGGTTTCCTAGCGGGTGAGAAAGCACACGGAGAAAATAAAGGGGAGAAATGAGCATGTATGCACTTAAATCACCACAACACCCAGTTGCAGATGCACTGCAAAACAAAGCAAATCCTAGTCATTATCAGAAACACTCTTACAATAAAGCCTAAAATTTAAAGGGGAAAGTAAGATAATTAAGGCAATTCCTTAAATAGATTTGGCTATAGAATTCACCGGCCTACAAAGCAATAAGAAATCCCTCTGGACCTCTCCCTACCCAGTATATTAAAAGAGTAAAACACCTTGAGTGGTAATTAGCAAGTCCATTTCAAAAGGAAGGAATTCACATGCAGAGTTGATTTTCATTTGGGAGCCAAGAAGAAGGCTCTTGACCTGAACAAGAGCCAGCTCAGAGTAAGTTTTCCCTCTGGGCCTGCCTCTAGGATTAGGAGGTCCCAGGGAACATATTCCAACCTGAGAACAGCATTACAGGATGTACATGCAATCTTCCACCTCGAAGTCCTCTGATTTCTTCACAATTGCACCAAGGTGTGGGTAAAAGCCATCACAGCTAACAAGTGGGCCTCCTCAGGTGAGGGACTCTGCCTGGCACTCAAGAGGGCCCATTCCCCTCTCTGAGCTGCCAGTCACACAGCTCTCCCCCCAAGACTTCCTAATACTGTTCCAGGGCACCAGTCTGAAAACCCAGATCTCCTTTTGGTTAAGACACCAAAGGTAACCTCACTTTGTACCAGTTTCAACTGGCTTTTCAGTGGGAAATGAAAGAAATTCAAGGCTCTGAAATCCCAGCTACTCAGGAGGCTGAGGCAGGAAGATCACTTGAGTCCAGGAGTTCAAGACCAGCCTGAGCAACAAAGCGAAACCCCGTCTCTAAAAAAATTTTCCAAACTCTGACAAAGACTTCCTGGCCCAGAAATGTACTAAACTCAGAAAACTCACCTCGGAATGATGAATTGCCTACAAGGGAAAGAACTTGTTGAGGTGATGGAAATATGTGATATGCTGATTGTTTTAGGGGTTAGGATGACTATATAACTTTGTCAAAATTAACAGACTTGGACACCTTGAAAAGTTGAATTTTGTGGTATATAAATTATACCTCAATATATCATGCTTAAAAAAAATTCCTAACAAAATCCTACCCCTGAATTGAGTGCTTAACTCCAGGCATTACAGCTGGCTCACCTTCCAAAAATACTCTCACCCAAAGGTCTAAATAGAACGTAAACTCTTTTCAACTATAAACTGTACCAATGGGGGAGGGGCAGAAGCAAAGAAAATCCAAAATGAAATTCTATTTAAAATTATTTGACTTCAGAAGATGTTTATGCATTTATGTTTTCACCTTAGCTTCTCGGAATTCATTTCAAACAAAATTCCAAAACAATACCACGAAGGCCTTATTCAGAAAGAGCTGAAACACTGGTCCCGCCTTCTCCTGACCTATCTTCACACTCCCTCTGCAACCTCCTCCATGCTGAGCCTTGAGGAGTCTGGTGATGATGCACTCTGTGAGTATCCCACCCACAGCACACCAGAGAGGCTGCTGCAAGAAAACAAGATACAACCACACACAATCCCTCTGTTTATAAAAGTTGCTCATGGCTGCCTGCAGCTTGGTTCCAACAATTTCAACAACAAGAGGGCTGGAATGGAAAGTTAATTCCACTGGACATGAACTTTAAGACTGCTGAAGAGCTTCCAAGCTGATTTTTATTTGATAACTTGTGGGGACAACATTAAACTCAGCAAGTAGAAACCTAAAGCACTGGCCTTTCAAAAGGTTCACACCTCAGCCATTTGGCCATTTGCCTCTTTTCAAAGGAAGCTGCATTACTCTGCCATCTGCCCATGCTGGGGACGAGTCTCTTCAGTGCCAAGCACTGAAGAACGGCAGGACCCAAATGCACACATCTTGCGGAGGCCTTCTCACTTCGGCTCATCTTCTTCCCCACCCCCAGCATTTTGAAAAAGAAAAATCATAGTTTCTAGGATCTAGAAAAAGAAAAACATCTGAATCCAGGCAAAGCCATGTGAGAGCGCCAGGATAGTTTTTCCTGGCAAATAAGGGAACCTCATGGCTGGAAGCTTGCAGAGGTAAGAGGTCTGAGAGGCTGAAAGGCTACTGATAAATATGTGTGCTTCCTTTTCTCTTCAGGGAGACACTGCCTAACTAAAAACCCAAACCAGTTTCTGTCTCAAGTATCCTGAGAGCATTCTAATAGCAGTTATTCATGAAAAGACCAATCTAGATAACTATTAAAAAAAAAAAAAAAAGCAAGGGAATGATTCACAGAGAATTAAGGATGGTAGTTACCTGGGGGAGGGGCAAAATGTAATTAGGAAGCAACATTCAGCTCTTCAAAGGCACTGATAACATTCTATTTGATAAGGTTAGTGATGGGTGCCTAAGTATATATATTTTATTATTATTCAAGTACACGTACTTTATATATCCCCTTTTGTATGTATGAACCATTTGGAATGATGAAAGCCCATTCTAAGCTGACCTGCTGTTTTTTGGAGAGCAGTATGAATGATACGGCTCCAGATATCGTTTTAAACTAACCCTTCTATACTACACTTCCATGTTATTTATTCCTCCCCAGATCACATTGACGACCATTAGGGTGCAATTACGCCACTGTAACTTTGCCAGTGGGCCACTTGCATCTTAGTAGAAAGACTTGAGGGGTAGGGTGGGATGGGATAGGATTTGATGGGCTATGCTTCAGGTAACGGAACAGGACAGGGACAGAGGGCCTTAGGCAAAGGTCTTCTCTAAGGCTAGCAGTCCTTTGTGTCAGCTTTGCTACTGCCTGTGCCGTAGGTAACAAAGAGACAGAATGCCTCTATCCATTTCCTCTTTGCAAATTATGAATTGTACTGCAACAGATTTATGGGCTAAAAGGAGTTAAAAGCATTAGACTAGACAGAACAACAACATGTAAATGTACCCATTGGCCAGTTTTCAAATTCCTTGGAACCTAAAATATAAACAATGAAATAGTAATGACCTCCCTTTCTTGCCCATAAATCCCCTCTATTGACGCCCTAAGATTTTACATGTCCTTTTCTAAAACTAACTTCCAAATTAGGATGTCCAAATATCAGGTTTTACAGCTCCAATGTACCTCTGCCCCTGCTAAAGCACACAGTGCCAAGTCAGCCAGCCTGTGCCATTTCCAACATGTCATAAGCCACTGTCTGTTCATGTGCTACAGGCACAAAAACCATGTGTTCATTTTTAGTTCCAATACACAGACATCTGTGCAGCAAGGTCAGATCCAAAACTTTAACTACAGAACCTACAGAGGGAACTTCCAGGGAAAAGCCAAGAGGCATAGTCCAAGGTCTAAAACCTTAAGAATGATGTTGGCAGGGAGAATGTTAAGGAGTGAAAGGCACAAGACTCAAATGGACAGAGAGAGATTTTTAAAGCCAGGGAGCTCATTCTAAAAGAGAGCTGCCAACCACAGACACTTTGTGGAAAATAGTTAAAAAGATCAACAGTGTGTGGACCACACCCCCAAACATAAAATCATTTGCTCTCAACATGTCATGCTATGACTGAAAAAGACCCCTTTAGACCTGAAGACCCAAGAAAACAGTGAAAAAGGTTTCTCATGTCTGCCAGGTCTGTCCGTGTCAGGAGGGCCCTAAAACTGGGGTTAAGGAAGCCTGCCTCTTTTTCTAGAATTGTATCTTTTTTCTCAAATAGATAGGAAACCACTGCAGAATGGTTCTCTATTTCTCCACCTCATTGCTATGAAGACTGCCAGTAATAGCCTCACAACTGTTAACTTGGTAAAAACAAATCTTGAAACGTGAACAAGGGACCTATTTCCAACCAAGTGTGTATTACATGATGCTTAAAGATGGTCAGATCAAATGCTATTTCTCACCAAATCCAAAAGAAGACAGACAATCAGGTCAACATATGAGAAACAGACAAGGGAACTCCACTGGTTTTCCTGAAATAGCAGTTCTATATTGCACCGAGGCCCACAGGCATCAAGCCCAGCTCTTTGAATTCCAACATATGTATGTTATAAGGCCTAGCTCAGTTCCTCAGAACAGAAACCTGGTTAGTTGGTGGGTCCACTTCTTACTTCACTTAAAAAGAGTTCTCTAAACTAACTCATACTATATTAAGATGCAGTGTATCAAGGCAGGTCCACTTAGCAGACTCAAAAGCATCTGAAAGGAAGATTTGCTTAGTGTTAAAATATGGGAACTGTTAAGCCTTATAAAATGATTGCAGGGAGGCAGATGTTGAGAAAAGTAAAGATATTATGCCCAGAGGTTACTATTAAAACCCCACATTGCACAGCAAAGACTGCAGAAGCCCATAATTATCTCCAACCAACAAGGAGGAAGGCATATACCCTTTGGCAAAAGACTGAAATTTCTCACCACTTCCAGGTCCTACCCATCAAAACAAGAGAACAAGCTAAAATTCCAAACTCATCCTTCCTCCCAACATTGCAGACTTACTTAGGAGGTGCAGATCCACAGAAATCACAACTACCCTGGCCAGACTCACCAAGTTTCTCACAGCTGTGAGGCTGCCAGCAAGACTGGCACATAGTAAGCTGTGGAAAAGCTAAGAAGCAGCACCAAATCCTAAGCATAAAAAAATTTACCAGTTCAGTCTTATTACTTGTCTTCTAAAAAGGACAAAATATTCCATCTAGATATCTCTTGTCGACAATCTATTCCTATAAGGACAAGAACAACAGTCATCACTCTCCCATTTTATAGATGGGGAAAAAAGGGAAGCATGAAGATCACAAATTTGCCCTCCATCTCACAGCTGATGTTGGAGTTCTAAATGGGATCTAGACTTTCACATTCCCTGTTCAACATGCTGCCTACAAACAGCAGTCAACCAAACGTTTATACACAAATACCTAGCTCTTCTCCAATTCATCAGAAAAAGCCCTTGGACCAAAAAATGTAATTCTCCAGTGCCCTGAACTAAGCTTCTTTGCAGAGCTATAGCCCAATTTGCTCTGCAGCAGAAATCCGTATTGTGCTTAGTTGAGGGTTGGTGGCAGAGCAGCCAATGACCATTAAATTCTGCTTCCAAAGGCAAAAAACCGTATAATGTCATATGCCTTTCCTCTTCCTAATCTATTAGATGTAGCAGCTAATTTCACGCCACACCTCCTATTTGGTGTTTCTGGAATCTTAGACTAAGTCTTGGTCAATATGGAACAAAGGCAAGACAAACCACAAGAAAATTAGCAATCTATCCTAGGTCATTGCCCATAGCTTCAATCCCACCCCCAACCCGATGAAAATTTCATCTGTACTGGTAAGTGGAGCATTGAATACAGAGCCTACCACAAAAAAAGCTGTTTCAGCAGCCACATACTTTTTAAGAACTGAGCTCCCAGCATGAATTCATTGGGAGGGAAATGCAGACACACTGGCCTACCTCAAGGGACAACACACTGACTTCTTTAGGAAGTTTGGATTTGGCCTGATCCCCAAGATGAGCCCAGCTGAACTGAGCCCAGCACAGCTCTTCAGAAAGGGCAAGAAAGCCAAAAAACACTTTCTTCTTGGAGTACCCAAGTTCCCTTGAGAAGTCCATGCATAAGTGGTTTCTAGTCCAAGATCAACTGGGGAGCTTTTTAAAAATTCAAACTCTTAGGCCCCAGACATACCCATCTTTTCAAAAAGCTCCCCAAGTGATTCTAGCACACAGTAAGGTTATCAATTTACACTTGTTCTCTAGCCTTGGTTTACAGCTGTCAGTGTCTCAAGAATCCATCACATAAACCACACCAAAACCAATTCCAATCTTTCTCAGAACCCATTCAGAAGTACAAACCACAATGGCAGTTACCACAAGACAAGTCTCATTTCATTGACGCAAAAGTTGACAGCTTTCTAAACCAACACTACAGATCTAACATTGGATGTCAAAGATCAGTCCACCCTTCAGAAATGCAGGAAAAAACTCAATGTCTAAGTTTGGGATTTTCATCAACTGGCCTAGAACTCATATACAAACATCTATACTCTATAACTCCCTGATACTTAGAATTCTCAAATGGGCTTGAGAGAGAGCAAAGATATTTTCTATTTTCATAGACAGTGGTCAGCACACAGGCTTGAGATACCAAGTATATCTAAGGGAACAACCAGAAAAACACTAAAACTTTGAATAGAGATGCCCAACTGATTGCTGGCCTCCAAGTGCATTTGAAGTTCCCCATGTCATTTGTATGCATGAGTGTGAAGGAGGGTGGGGTGCTGTTACACAGATTAATAAGCAAGGTGGGCAAGATCCAACACCAGCTTTTTGCACCAAAGGCCAAACATTTTGAGCAACCTTCCTGCCAGGAGCAATGGCAGACAGATACCTCTGAAAAACTTAAAAACCCATGCCAGGGTGGGGATGGGGAGATGGTTTCAAATCATCTTCCAACAACAGAGATGCTAACCAGCTGAGAAGTGTCATGGAGCGTGAACTCTATTTTAAAGAGTGAAAGCTGTTTCCACAATTAGCTCTGACCTAATGCAAGATGTCACCACCTTTGGTCCCAAGTCTCTGCCTCCTCATGAAGACCGCATCTTAAGAATTGTCAGGAGGATCGGGTCAGCAGGAGAAAAATGGGGAAAAGAAACAAGAAAAGGAAGTTTGTCAGCCAGCCCCCCAGCCGGTCTCACCTCCCCGCGTCTAGCTCCCGGCCCGCAGAGCCTCCCATGTCTGTCAGGCTCGCAGCTGAAGCAGCCAGCTCTCCAGAAGGCCTCTTGCCGGTCCCATCCCCACCGCCGGAGCCACCGTTGCAGCTCTTCGTGCGAAAGAGGCGACTGAGGCGGATTTTAAAGGAGCCCTTCCGAGAAGGGCCCGCGAGTGGCCGGAGGGGCCCCGGAGGAGGTGGGGGCGGGGGAGGTTGCTGCTGCTGCTCCCCTCTACTCAGGCGCCCAGGAGGGACCAAGTCCTGCAGCGGGAAGGGCACCGGGGGTAATTCAGGGCCTGGGGGCTGCAGCAGAAGCCGGCCGCCCCCTCCTCCTCCGCGACCCGGGCTGCTGAGCTCCTCTTCCGAGCAGCTGTTAGTCTCCAGGCTCTCGGCCTCCGATTCCAACCCTTCTAGAACCAGCAGCGCGTCGCTCGTTTCCGTGGGGTCCTCCCCGGCCTGCGGGGTGGCAGCAGGCGGCTGGGGCTGCGGAGGGGGCGGCTGTGGGGGGCATGGGCACGGGCAGCAACCCCCACCGACCGTCTTGACCCCCGACCCCGCCGGCTGCCCAAGCCCTAGAGCCGCCAACTGCGCCTCTAGTCCAGCCGCGGGGCCCCAGGTCCGCTCGAGCGCCAACCCCGGCGGCAGGGCCTTGGGGTCCAGGGCACAGCGGTGCCGGGGACACAGCAGTTCCGAAGGTCCCGGCTCCGGGGCCGCCTCCGCGTCCTCCTCCTCCGGCGGCCGACCCACGTTGCGGAACACCATCAGCTGCGGCGGCCGGGAGCCCCGCGCGCCGGGCCGCGAGAGGAAGGGTGGCGGCGGGGGGCCATGGCCCGGGGGCGGCGGCGGCGGGCCTGGCTCGGGGGCCGTCTCTCCATAGCCGAGAAGGCGGCTTAGGACGCGGTACGAAGCGGCGGCCGCCGCCGCCTCGCCATCCCGGAGCTCGGCCCCCTGCATCAGGGAGAGGGAGGGAGGGCGGGCGGCTGGGAGCGGGGCTGGGGTGGGGACTAGGCCGGGCCCCGCCGGAGCCCCGCCCGCCGCGGCCCCCGGAGCGACAGCGCTAACGGCCGCCGCGGCCTCTGCCTCATAGAGGAGGGCGGGGGACGCGCGGAGCCCAGCGCGAGCCCAGGCCGCGCGCCGCCGCCGCCGAGGACCGCCCCGACAACGTCACTTCCGGGAAAAGTTGACCACGCCCCTTTCCCCAGGGCGAGCTCGCGCCGGCCTCCACGGCGCGTGACGCTACGTGTGCCCCGGGCCGCTATTGGCTGTGAGCTGGTTCTCTGCGGGCGTTGGTCTCCTGCCTCCGCCCTTGCTTTTCACTTCCTGGGGGCCCAGGCCCGGAGCATCTCTCTTGATAGAGTGAAGCGGCATTGGGAAGCATAGTTTGGTCCTGGGAGATAGCCACTGGCCTCGGGAGTACCTATGATTCTTGTCCTGCCTATGCCGCTTGCGATGTGTGACCTTGGCCGAGTCATTTCACCACTAATCTGTGTCCCCATCCTGGGAACCAGTGAATGACTACATGAATAATGTATCTGGATCCAGTGGTGTGCTGATACACGTTTAACAACCGGTTCTGGTGGAGGGGAGGGAATGCATGCATATGAGTATGAGTGACTTCGTTGTTGAATCAGAAAACAGTTTCAAATACTGGAAGAATATTTCCTCCATTTTTCTGCTATTCATAATGTAACGGCTACAGACATAATACATCTAAAGTATTAACACTTTCTCCCTCACTTTCTTAAATCTAGATAATCAACAACACAGTAAATTAAGCCCTCATTTGTAACATTTGTCTGGTTCCATGGGGTATATACTCCCACCATGGCTGATTTCAATCCATCAACTTCGCTTTACTAGACACAGGGTTTGGGAGAGATGAGCTGTAACATACCATTATGTAGTAGTTTAATCATACAGATACAATAGACATTAATAATCCCATGAGCATAAGTAAAATGATTAGGAAATGATGAGTTTTGATAATTCATTACCTTTGTTTTTAATATAATTTAAGTTGTATAATTTAATTTTTAATAGTGTCTTGTGTTTAACAATTGGTTAGCAAAATTTCTGAAGTTTTAACAATTGACTTTCACAAGCTGGTATGAGCCAGCTCCATAGCACGGCAAAACCTCAGTTTTCTTATCTGTAAAATAGCGATAAGGGTTGTAGCTTTGCTTACTTACAGGCATGTTGTAAGGATCAAATAAGATCAAGCTTATTGTGTGGATGAGGTGGGGCTGGAGGCAGGGAAACCAGTTAGGAACCCATTGCAATAGTCCCAGGGGGAGATATTGAGGTACCCAAGGGATAAGGAGGTAGGATCAGCCAGTAGAATTTAGCAACCTCAGTACCTGAGGGTGCATTGAGGGGAAGAGGGAGCAGGGTTGAGTCCTGCAGCCAGAGGGACCTTTTTGAAATGAAAATTTATTCATGGCCTGTGATTATAATCATTCATGGTTTCCCATTGTTCTTAGGCTAAAGATGAAACTCCTTAGGGAGGCCTATAGGGCCCTGTGTGATCTGACCCTGCCTCAGTGGCCACATTTCCCACCAAGTTCCATGTTGTTTTCTGTCTCTTGCATTCCCACTAGCCTTGTGTCAGACTTCCACACGTGTGAGCATTGCATTTCCTTTTTCTTGGAATACTTTCCCCTCTCTTTTTGCTTAGTAAACTCCTACTCATGCTTCAGCTTGAACTCACTCCTCATGACCTTAGGGAGATCTCCCTGCCTCGGCACTTCCTCCTCACCTAGCTCTAAGCCCACTCCTTTGTTGCACTTAATTGCACATGTGTGATTTGTAATCTGTCTGTGGGGCTATTTGATGAAAATCTGTCTTCCCTACTGAACTGAGAGTCCTGTGAGGGCAGGGGCCATGTTCACTTTTTGCCCTTCATGGACTCACCAGTGCCAAGGACCGTGCCCAGCACAGAGCGGGCCCTCCATACATAAGCACGGAATGGCTGTTCAACCTCAGGCCCTGTACGAGGCTCCTGATACAAACTCATCTCTAATTCTGCACAACAGAATTAATATCCTTCCTTGCACATGAAGAAACAAACTGAAGCTCAATGAGTTCTTTAGCTGAGGTCACTCAGTTCAAAAAGATGCAGTGGCATTCAAAACCAGCTGTCCAACTCCAAATATTTCATTCTCTACCCTCCTTCCCCACCAACCCCTGCTGGCTGCCTCTCAGGTGTCAATCGGGTTTCTGCAGAAAAGAAGAAAAATTGCCATAGGATCACAGAACGCCTGAGGCCTAAGAGCACCCCACATCTCTCTGTAAACTCGCTGGCCTCAGAGCAGATTACAGCACAGGCAAGGTCTGTGGCTCTGCAGCGCCCTCTGCTGTCCAGCTGCTTTCTTGGCCCTGGAGGAGGCTGACTGAGGCCATCTGGGGTATCTCCACTTGAGCAGACACACAGCTCTTTCTAAGGCAGGGCAAGGAATGCAGCCTTTCCCCATGTCCTTAATTGTCCAGTCCTGTAGCCCAGGTCCTGGAAAAAACATTGAATGTTAAGTACCAAGCCAAGGGGGTATATCTTCCTGTTTGTGTGACTTGGGTTTGTCTTTGTTGAGCTGATTTTATGTCTAAATATACGAGCTGGGCAAGGTGGCTCATGCCTGTAATCCCAGTGCTTTGGCTTTATGAGGCTGAGGTGGCAGGATCACTTGAGCCCAGGAGTCCAAGGTTACGGTGAGCTATGATCGTGCCACCACACCTGAGCCTGGGCGACAGCCTGTCCTCTGAATAAATAAATAAACATACCTCTTTCACGGGAGGGCCACAAAAGGGGTCCCCACAGTGCTAGAGCCCTAGTTAAAAAGGTTTATGAAGAACAACTTAAAGATGGCCGGGCGCGGTGGCTCACGCCTGTAATCCTAGCACTCTGGGAGGCCGAGGCGGGTGGATTGTTTGAGCTCAGGAGTTCAAAACCAGCCTGAGCAAGAGCGAGACCCCGTCTCTACTAAAAACAGAAAGAAATTAATTGGACAACTAAAAATATATAGAAAAAATTAGCCGGGCATGGTGGCACATGCCTGTAGTCCCAGCTACTCGGGAGGCTGAGGCAGAAGGATTGCTTGAGCCCAGGAGTTTGAGGTTGCTGTGAGCTAGGCTGACGCCATGGCACTCACTTCTAGCCCGGGCAAAAGAGTGAGACTCTGTCTTAAAAAAAAAAAAAAAAGAACAACTTAAAGAATCCAAAGAAGTTCTGAAGTTTGTTTAGTCATGCCTCAGTGAGCTAGGTTTTGGGGGTACAGTGATGAATGGGACAGTCCTTGCCCCTCCAGACTTTGTGGTCTGTCTAGTTTTAGTCCTAATCACTCCACTTCCTGAACATCTTCGAACCATAATGAAACATCTCTGAACCTGTGTCTCATTTGTAAAAATGGGCCAGTAATACTCCCCCACTTGACAGGACTATTTTGGGGAATTTAATTAAAACTTATATGTAAAGGAGCTTGGTAAATTCTAAAGCACTATACAAATGTTAGTTATTATTAATATTATGAAAAGCTTCTTGGACAAAAATGTAACTCACCCAGTTTTTTTTTTTGAGACAGAGTCTCACTGTGTTTCCCAGGCTAGAGTGCCGTGGCGTCAGCCTAGCTCACAACAACCTCAAACTCCTGGGCTCCTCCTGCCTCAGCATCCCGAGTAGCTGGGACTACAGGCATACGCCACCATGCCCGGCTAATTTTTTTCTATGTATTTTTAGTTGTCCAATTAATTTCTTTCTAATTTTAGTAGAGACGGGGTCTCGCTCTTGCTCAGGCTGGTCTCGAACTGCTGAGCTCAAACAATCTGCCCGCCCTGGCCTCCCAGAGAGCTAGGATTACAGGCGTGAGCCACCGCGCCCAGCCCAGTGTGTTTTCTTGACCCTCAACTAATAGTAACCGGTAATAAATACCAAGAAACAGAATGAGTCATTCACTCCCCTTCATCTCTCTCTCTGTTGACATACAGAGTCCACGAAAAGAGCTGAGTGTGTAACACAGGTTTTTGGTCCCATCTGTGCCACTAACTGGCTTAGTGGCCTTGGGAATGTCACTTTCCTTCCAGGGTTTTAGTTTCCTTATCTGTTAAAGAACAGTCTCAGCTGTAGGCCCTTCTAGTTCTGCCATGACAAAGATTCTCCTGGGGGATTGTTCTCTAGCCAAGCCCCTCTCTCCCCTACAGCCTTTATGTCCCCACCACCCGTCCCTTCCTATGTACACTCAGTGATCTGGGATATCGAAAGTGCAAGGGAGTGGTGGGGAGGGCGTTAAAAGGGAAAAGCCAAGAGACTGCATGTGCCTGTGGGACCAGATCACCTGGGTTAGTGGGAAGCACATTGGCGATGGAAAGGTGATGGGTGGGGGGCAGGAAAGAGCTTTGTTTTGTGGCTTCCCCCAAGGATCCACACCCTTCCAGATGCAAGGAGGCTGCTTCAGATAGCGCTGACTCTGGGCTCCTCAATCATTGTGTCCTGTAGAGGGTAGGATGTGAAGGATAAGAAAACTGGGAAGAGGCTGGGCACAGTGGCTCACACCTGTAGTCCTAGCACTTTGGGAGGCTGAGGCAGGAGGATCATTTGAGGCCAGGAGTTGGAGACCAGCCTGGGCAATATAGCAAGACCCCATCTCTATAAAAAAAAAAAAAGAAAAATTAGCCAAGTGTGGTGGTGCATGCCTGTGGTCCCAGCTACTCCAGAGGCTGAGGCAGAAGGATTGGTGAGCCCAGGAGTTTGAGGCTGCAGTGAGCTATGATCACACCACTGCACTCCAGCCTGGATGACAGAGCGAGACTCTGTCTAAAAAAAAACAAAACAAAATAAAAAACTGGGAAGAGCACAGTTTTCACAGTTTCCATGAAGAAAGGAAGAAGAAGGAAAAACTTAGGATGATAAAATGAAGGTGGAAGAAAAACTGGAGGCAAAACTTTGTCCACACCCTTCTCCCTGCCCAGCCCTCACCCCCACCCCCACCATTGCTGCTGTGCTTACTAACTGGCACAGAAGAAAGAGGGCCTGGGTTGGGGGCAGACACCTGGGTGGGGCTCCATCTCTGTCACGACCAGCATGATCCTAGGGAAGTCCCTTCACCTCTCTGGGCCTTGATTTACTGCTCTGTAATGAGGCTTTCTTACAGTCCCTGAGGTTGAGTAACAGGGTGATGTTGGTGGTTTGGGCAGTGTAGAGGAGTCAGAGCTCTGGGTTCGAGTCTCAAAGTGAGCAGCTATGTGATCTTGGGTCAGTGTCTGAGCCTCAGTGTCCGCATCTGTGAAATGGGAATAAGAATATTCACCATACCTGGTTGTAGAGAAGACTCACTGAGATAACACACATGAAGAGCACTTTCTAAGCTGCCAAAGTCTGTACAAGGATTGATTACGGTTATGTTAGGCTCTCTTTCCTACCCTTGCTGTCCCCAGTCCTAAATTCCAGTTCAGCAACATGGTGTCAGGGGGGGTGCAGGCAGCCAGAGCAGATTGCCAGGAGATGCAGCTTGGCCCTTTATCATGCCTGTGGAGATTGCTGCCAGGAGGCTGAGTGGAGCAGAGGGGTGGAGAGAGGGGTATGGGCTCATCTGCGGTTGCTATGGCACCCATCCAGGATTTGCCCATCTCTCCTAATGGAGCAAAGGGCAAGGAGAGGGAGGGAGGACAAGCACAACTAGTCCCTTCCCCTCCCCTTCTCTCCATCTCTCTCTCTCTCTCTCTCTCTCTCTCTGTCTCTCTCTCTCTCTGCAGCAGATGTGGGGTGGGGGATGGAGGGAGCCTGGATCCTGGATAAGAGGGGGGGAAAGAGTGGGGTGCCAGGATTAAAAGGGTTTGAGATAGGGGGCCACACTGAAAGAGGAGGGGGCAGGGCCCTCATACCTACATCCAGAAGCCAGCTGATGACGTTAGAGAGAGAGAAAATAGGCGAGCCAGCGCCAGTGTGAGAGAGAGAGGGAAAGACGAAGAGGGAACACCAGGATAGGAGGCGTGGAGGCAGGCAGCCCCCAGACCGAGGCCAGCATCTGCCTGGGCTCTCCTGAGCCACCGATCCCCAATCCCCCAGGCAGCCTGGACCCCAGGGTCCTCAAAGCTGCCCTGAGGATGGGCGCCAGGGCAGTGGTCACACCCCCTCCTTTGTGGGGGCTGCTGGGATGCTGTTTCCTCTGTGGCTGGGCTCTGGGGGGTCCGCGATCTCTCCGCTCTCTGCCCCCGCTGTCCTCCGAAGTCGAGCCAGGATCTGTGCCCATCTGGGTGCCACAAGAGGGGGCTGAGGCAGCCCTGGCTTTTCTCTACTCTGGAGATGCCCAACAGCTGTTGGGGGCTAATTGTAGTGAGCGCTATGAAGCGCATGGGTCAGGAGCCAGACCCGGCCTCCCTCCAATCCTACGGGGGGCAGCGGGCACCCTTGCCCAGGCTGCCAATTTTCTCAACATGCTGCTGCAAGCCAACGACATTCGCGAGTCCAGCGTGGAGGAGGATGTGGAGTGGTACCAGGCACTGGTCCGCAGCGTGGCTGAGGGGGACCCACGGGCATACCGGGCCTTGCTGACCTTTAACCCTCCACCAGGGGCCAGCCACCTACAGCTGGCCCTGCAGGCCACCCGGATCGGGGAGGAGACCATCCTTCAGGACTTGTCTAGGAACAGAGTGCAGGAGGAGAGCCTGGCGGGGGACCTGGACATCCCTGCCCTCCAGAAGCGGGTACTGACTAATGACCTAGGGAGTCTTGGCAGCCCCAAGTGGCCACAGGCAGATGGATACGTGGGGGACGTGCAGCAGGTGAGGCTGTCCCCTCCCTTCCTGGAATGCCAGGAGGGCCGGCTCCGTCCTGGCTGGCTGATCACACTCTCAGCCACCTTCTATGGACTCAAGCCAGACCTCAGCCCAGAGGTCAGGTAAGTGGGTTTGTGCAGCATTTGATGCATTTGTGGGTATGTAGGGGTGGAGGACACAAGTCCACCCAGCTGTGCATGGGCCATTTTGCACGAACATGTGTATGTCTGGGGGGAGCACAGATGTGTGCATTTGCATTCAGCTGTGCGTGTTTGCAGTTGGCTCTGGGAATCTGTAGCTCTCTCTTAACGCACGCAGGTGTGAGTGCACATACTGTGTATGAATCAATCCATTTACACATATCTAGGTGTCTATTTGTATTTATGTGCTTGAGCACATGAGGAATGTCTGAGCATGTGCACATACAATGGGTACACATTTGTAGGCATACCTATGTGTAGGTCTACACACGTGTGTACAGATGTCTTTACAGACAGGCATAGGTATTGGCCCCCAGGTCTGAGAAGTGAGTGCAAGAGGCTGGAGAGGGCTTGGCATGGATGACAGTGATAATCTACACACCAGGCTTCTCAGAGGAGCCAGGTGGGCACTCCAGGAGTTAAACCTGCTGCTCTCTAGCAACCGAGAGCTGTAAAGGAGGCTTCCCAGGAGAAGGAAAATTCTTGAGGGGCGTAGAACCGAGCCTTTTCTATCCAGGAGTTGGCTGGGTCCCCAGGGTCTCCCCCAATGGCTGCATCAAGCGGGCCCCACTGTCCTGCCTGTCATGACCCAGGAGCTTGTGATAGTCCTCAAACGACTGACCTCCTCCCTCCACAGAGCAAAGAGGGCCTGGGACCCCCAAGGAGGAGGGGGCAGCAAATGAGCACAGAGCAGCAGGGATTCAACAATCAACATTGCTCTTCCAGCTCTATGTCCCCATTTGCTGTTCCCAGCAGGAGTCCCCTCCTGCCAGCAGGCAGCCTGGCTCCTTGCCAGCTCTCTCCCCACTGGGCCCAGAGCAGGGTTTGGGATGCTGCTGGGTCAGGCAGCTCCAGCTCAGGGCTCCTCCATTTCATGTCTCCTGCGCTGTGATCCATTCTGACCTGGCTTGGGTAGAGCGAGGGGGTGGTTAATAGCTGAGCTGTGTGTGTGGTGCACATACGTGGAGTGGGGAAGTGTGAAAATCCCCTTCAGACAGATTATCAGAGCCCTGGGCTCCTACATGTCTGGACATGCACCCTCTCTACCCATTGTTAGAAACCAGGAAATGATGGGCTGTTGAAAAGCTGAGGGGTGTGGGGGAACAACCTAGTGGGAAGGGGACTTGTCCACAGAGACGACGAGAGTTCACAGCACTGGAGAGATGGAACATGTGCGCACCTTCCGGGTACCCTGCAGCCACCGCGCTCAAGTTTGTCAAGACTGCAGTGTCCCATGGTCTAGTGCCTGTAAGGGTGGACAGGTGTGATAGCTTTCCTCACCTACTGTAAGGGTCACAGCACTCCAGCTAACAAATGTACTTAATCAAAGTTTTACATGACCCAGGAGGCTTCAGAAATGAAGACCCAAAGCCCCAGGGAAAACTGTCCATTTTTATCTTAGATTTGACGAAGAATGGACAGTCATGTAGAAATGAGATTGGACAAAAAAGGGTCTGATCTAATGGTAACAGACCGAGTGAAGTCATAGGCTGAGAAATCCAGCAAGGCCTGTCCCAATTCTTCTCGGTCTCTGTGTGGCATTCCTTCCTCCTAGGTGTAGGGCAGGACCCCTCTGGAATGAGGGGTTTATGATCTACTATCAGACAAGGTAGGTCAGAGAATTTCTTTATGGCCAGCTCCTACACAGAAAGGCAAAGGAAAGTTAGAGTAATATTTCTAGGTTTTATGGCTTGCTCTAGGGGAGAGAGATTCTAGTTTCTACGACCTGCCTTGGGGAAGAGGAATTCTGGTTTCCATGACCTGCTTCAGGGGAGGAAGAAGGGTGGGGAGACGGGAGGGCAGGAGGAGGTCAGAGGGAGCATGCTTCTGAGGCCCTTCAGTTCCAAGTACTCAGCATGCCAAAGTGCCATAATTTGGAGGACTGTGTTCTGAGCCCCGACACGCTCAAGGACACATGTCCACCGTGGCATCCATCACTGTGCCTCTAACTGTCAATTCACTGCCTAGGGGGCAGGTGCAGATGGACGTAGACCTCCAGAGTGTGGACATCAATCAGTGTGCAAGCGGCCCAGGCTGGTATTCTAACACACACCTGTGTGATCTCAACAGCACCCAGGTAAGGAAGAGGAGGATGGGGGGGCTACTAGGGTCCTGCCTCCCTCCCCCTTTCCCATCACTGCCACCACCCAGCTCCCAGAAGTGGCTGCCAAAGCCACCCCAGCATCTCAGGGCTTCAAGGGAGTCCCAAGTGATTGGCAGTGATGAGACACCAGGCTTTTTAAAAGTGAGGCCATTTACACCCTCCTGATCCCTCCACTCCTGTCCAAGAAGGCCGCCCCTTATTCCTTTGAAATCTCAGTGTCCCTCTCTACTCTCCTTTATGGTACTCAGTGCTCCAGGATCCTTCTCCAGGAAGGATCTTCTCAAGGATCCCTCCTTGAGCCTCCATTAATCATCTCCTTTCCTTCCCCTGGACCACATTCTCCATGTCAACACAGTTCTGGGCTTCTCTTCACCCACAAAGGATGCCCCCCATTGGTGTTTGTTGAAATAAATGGAATTGCTGGTTGGGGTATGAGAGGAATCTAACCAAAGGAGCTTGACGAGGTCTGGGACTGGTGAAGGTGGTGGAACCCAGGCCAGATGCAGGCAGAATCAGGGCCGTGGGTGCAGGCCAATCAGAATGGTGGACAGCACTAGTTGGAAATTTTGCAAGCCCAATTTTGGGAAGTGGGCAGGCCAGTGAACGCATCCGCTCCATTGTTATTCTGATCGCTTGTTCCTGAGCTGAACTGAAGCCAAGGTGAGCCCTGAAGCCTGCTGGAGCTGGTGGACATATTGCTGTGTGTGCACAGGTGGCCTACTGTTCTTTAGGGCACAGGTGTTTGGAGCTATAGGCCTAGGGATGGAGAAGGGCTCCCACTGTCCGGCTCACTTTTTAACCAACCACATTCCCTCCTCTGGGTACACATTTGCCTCACTGTGCAGACTGTGGCAGGAAGAGAGTATATCCCAGTGGTCCGGGCAAGAGGGGAAGCTAGGTCACAATTTCATAACCACCACCCTCTAACCCTTCCAGGTGCGATCAGGGGCTGGATATAGAATCTCCCAAGGCTAACCCCTCCCTATGACCCACCAATGTCTGTTACCGGCCACTCCCTGCACCAGATCTGACCTCATCTATGTGCTCATCCTCCCCGCCTGGCTCTGAGGTCTGCTCTATCCCCTGCCAGGCAAACATCAATGGGCAGAGGTGGAATAAAGGGCTGGCCTTGGCATCCCACCAGCCTGGCATTAGCTTGGCATTAGGGCTGGGAAAGGCAGTTCTGTGCCAAAGCCAGATGGCCCCTGACAAAGTAAGCAGCTCCTCTGTGGGGGCCTTTTCAACCCACCTGTGTGCCAAAGAGGCAGGCTAATGGGGACCCTTTGAAGCAGGATGTAGGCACACAAGGTGTGGTTGGGCACAGAGCTCTCCCCGCTTCCACCTCCTCCCCCTGTACTTTGCCCTAGCAACAGCTGGCCACTGGGAAATGGGACGTATGAGGCTCCTGCCCCTGTCAGTCTGAACAAAAGGGTGATCTATCCCCATAATTTTTGCTTGGGGTCTCTTTGCGAAGAGAGGCAACAGCAGGGGCTAGGGCAGGGTTTCCACAAAGGGAAGGCTTTCCAAGGACTAGGGAGGGCTTCTGGAGGGATGCTCTAGTGCAGACCCAGGTGCCACGGATAGGTCTCTTCCCAAGAGGGAAAGCTCTTCCAGAGAAAGCTCCACATAAGTACACATTGTATTTGTCGTGCCCACAGTGTGTCCCACTGGAGAGTCAGGGTTTTGTCCTTGGCCGATACCTCTGCCGCTGCCAACCTGGATTCTACGGGGCAAGCCGCTCTGGGGGTATGTAAGTGTGGTGGGGACCAGGTGTGTGTTTCACAGGCTAGGCTGGGCGGGAGGGTACATCTGGGGAAGAAAGGCAGGGTGGGCTGAGACTCTGGGAGGAAACTCGTGGAGCAAGGGCAGATGGAGAGAAGCAGGAGAGGCAAGCAGGGTCCAGTTCGGGCGTGTCTGCACCTTCTGAGAATGAGCCCACAGCATGCAGATGTGATGCAAGTTGACCTCCCAATGAGCCCTAGCCTGGCATCACCTCTTCCATTAACCTGCTCTCCTCAGGAAGTACCCACTCCCTCTTATCCCTGGGGCCACGGACCATAGGTGGGCAAGGAGAGGGCTGTGGTGACCACTAGGAGAGAAGGCTAGGATCTCAGGATGCCCTAGCCATGCCCCACTCCCTGCACCCATCTTGTTCTTTATAGGGTTAGAGGAGAGTGCCACCCAGACTCCTGGGCAATTCGGGTCCCTACAAGGCAGCTCCGGGAGGCTGCTGCGGTGCCAGCCATGTCCTGAGGGCTGCACCAGCTGCATGGATGCCACACCGTGCCTGGTGGAGGAGGCCCTGGCACTGCGAGCAGCAGTGCTAGCCTGCCAGGCCTGCTGCATGCTGGCCGTCTTCCTGAGCATGCTGGTCTTCTACCGCTGCCACCGGCGCAAGGCAAGGAAGGCCCCCACATCTCTTGCCGGCACACACGTCCTACCCATCTCAATCAGAGACTAGCTAAGATTAGAACTCGGGAGAAATGGGTTCCAGTCTTGACTCTAAATTAACTTACTATGTGACGTTAGGCAAGTGACACCTTAGACCTATTTCCTCATCTGTAAAATGAAGGCATTGGATTTGATTCAACAAATGCCAGGTGAGTACTCTAAGCACTAGAGGAAGTGATCTGCATCCTCATGGAGCTTCCAGTTTAATGGAGGAAGCAAACATGTAGATAAAATGACAGCGCAGTGAGACAGGGGCAAGGATGGAGGTGTCTGTCAATTGCTGTGGGAGCTCAGAAAAGGACCCGGCCATCCTGCCTTAGATGGCATGAGAAAGACTTTCTGGAGAACATGACATCTGAGGCAGGCTTGAAGGTGAACTGGATGTCACTGGGCCAAGAAGGGGCATCCTATTCTACACAAGGGAGTGATCTGACCCAGAGCCTGGAGGAGTGCATGAGATCCCTTCTAGCTCCAGCAACCTCTGATCTGAGCCCAGGTCTGCAGCAGGGCCTGGGGTGGGACTGGGGTGGAGTGGGGGAGCCGTGTGAAACCTTGGCCCCAGCCAGGCTTACTGCCAGTGGAGCTGAGTCTGGGCTGGGTGTGGGGCTGTGGCTGTGACACAGAAGGCAGAACTAGCATTACAGGGCCACTGAGTGACCCCTCAAACAGGCCCGAGAGCCTCTGGCCCCAGTGTCCAGGCTCCATCCTCCCACTGCCCTGCTCACACGCCTCTCTCCTGGGTTCACAGAGGATCTGGGCGTCTGGAATTGTCCTGCTGGAAACCATCCTTTTTGGATCCCTGCTCCTCTACTTTCCCGTGAGTCTGTGGCCAGAGGCTGCCCCACCCCCCAGGATCCCCCACAACCCCAACCTGGCACCCTCCAAACCCCAGAACCCCTCTTCTTCCTGCCTCTTGGGGTGATTCAGAGACCTCAGATTCCCCCTACTCACACCCACAAATGGCAGGCTGGTCTACTAAGTTCTGGAGCCAAACAGCCTCAGGCTTAAAAAAGCTCTATGACCTGCAGTGTGATTTAGGACAGGTTACCTAACCTCTTGATAAGCTGCTCCTCTTCAGGATGGAGGTGATGCTGCCTCTACTGCAGGGCTGCTGGGAGCATTAGCGATGTGCTTAGCACAGGCCCAGCACGTATAGAAGCACAGTGAGAGCAGAGGTTTTTGCCCCCTTCCCCCAGGTCTTTATCCTGTACTTCAAGCCCAGTGTATTCCGCTGCATCGCCCTCCGCTGGGTCCGGCTGCTGGGTTTTGCCACCGTCTATGGCACCATTACACTCAAGCTGTACAGGTAGGGCCTGGGGCGGACCTTGCTCTCGCACTGCTCACCCCAGGCCACCCTGGCTCATTTATGCATGGAGTTTTCCAAAGCCAGACCCTTACCAGCTCCACTCCCCTGTGCCCCCAAGGCCTACCCCCACCATTATAGCCTTCCTTCCCACGGTAACTTTTTAGGGGTAAGAGGCGGCAGTGGACCATGAAAAGGATGGGAGGACAAGGAAGGGCGGGGAAGCAATGGATGGAGGCCAGGGCTCTGGCCCCCTCTTTGTGGTCCTCCCCCATCCTCTCATCCACCATCGGTACCCTAACCCTTGTAGGGTGTTGCAGCTGTTTCTGTCTCGATCGGCCCAGCGGGGCCCCCATCTGAGCAGCGGGCGGCTGCTGCAGCGTCTGGGACTGCTCCTGCTGCTCGTGCTGGGCTTCCTGGCCGTGTGGACAGTGGGCATCCTGGAGCGAGGCATCCAGCACGCCCCTCTGGTGATCCGAGGCCACACTCCCACTGGCCGCCACTTCTACCTCTGTCACCATGACCGCTGGGACTACATCATGGTCGTGGGTGAGCTGCTTGTGCCAAACCCAACCGCACTCTGGTCCCTGGCTCTGCACCTCCAGGGGCTTCCTGTCCTGGCTGTCCCAACTTTTACCCAGAGCCCTGGCCCAGGCCCCTCCAGCACGCTACAGAGAAGGGAGGGGCACAGCTGCTGAGGCAGTGCCGCTCTCTCCCTCGCCACCTCCCCACAGCTGAGATGCTGCTCCTGTGCTGGGGCAGCTTCCTCTGCTACGCCACCCGGGCTGTCCTCTCGGCCTTCCACGAGCCGCGCTACATGGGCATCGCCCTGCACAACGAGCTGCTGCTCTCTGCGGCCTTCCACACAGCCAGGTGAGGATGGACCCACCTGCCCATGACTCCTCCCACTCGAACACCACTCCTCGCCTCTCCCAGGAGAGGGTGCCTCCATCCCACAGCCATGCTCGCAACACTGCTACGCCTCAGCAAGATGAGGGAAACCCCCACCAGTAGCTCTCTCCCTACCCCACAGACCCCCACCAAGATGAGGGGGCCCCACACACAAGATGAAGTGTACCCTACTTCTAACTCCTCTCCCACTCCTAAACCACCTCTCTAGCACCCCCAGCACACCCTTCCCACACATGCTCAGTTCCCCTGCCTTCTCCCCCCCTACTCCTTAGCCATAAGAGCAACAGACCTGCTGTGTGTCCGTCCATAAGGACCCGGTCCTGTGGCAGAGGCAGAGTCAACCCACAGGGTGGTCCTTGCAGAGCCGTGGGGCACAATCCTGTACTATAGGCAGCCAGAGAAGGCAAGATGGAGTAGCCTGGGAGGGCTTCCCAGAGGTGGGGACTGACATGAGCCTTGAGGTAGGACCTATATCCTGGAGAGGTCAAAAAGAGCACCCTCCTCATCCCATGGAGATCAGGGCGGGGGCTGGGAGAAGAGCCAGAGAGAAGGTGAGGTGGAAGAGGCCACTCTCACCTGCACTGACAACCCCCCTCCCATCCCTCACCCAGGTTTGTGCTGGTTCCCTCCCTGCACCCGGACTGGACCCTCCTCCTCTTCTTCTTCCACACCCACAGCACAGTCACCGCCACACTGGCTCTGATCTTCATCCCCAAGGTGAGGTCTCCCCCGCCCGCATGTGAGGCAGACCCCAGCCCCCTTGTAAGGGGCAGTGTGGATCTGCTGTGCCACGGCGCCCTCTCCAGCCCAGGGTGAAGGTAACAGAGGTGCTGGGGGTGAGTGAGCTGAGCAACAGGGGCCCCAAGCAAACTCTGAAAACCTCCTCTGAAGCTGTTAGAAAGAGAGAGGTGAGGAGCATGGCTAGGAATTGCAGGGGCAGGGGGTCAGGACCACCCTGGTCTCTGAGCCAGAGAAGATCAGGGAGGATGGGGGAGTAAAACTCTACCGACCCCCGGAATTCCAAATCAGAGAAGGGAGCAAAGATTCACAAAGTAAAGACACATTCCACAGGGAGATGAGAGCAGGAGTGGACAGGGAGCCAGGGGGAGTCTTTTTCCCACTCATACATGCCCCGCCAGTTCTGGAAGCTGGGGGCTCCACCCCGGGAGGAGATCGTGGATGAGGCGTATGAAGATGAGCTGGACCTGCAGCGCTCAGGCTCCTACCTCAACAGCAGCATCGCCTCAGCCTGGAGCGAGCGCAGCCTGGACCCTGGAGACATTCGGGTAGGTGCAGCTCTCCCAGCCCCCTGGTGACGCCAGCTTTCAGGGACTGGGCAGAGGGAGCACAGCTGCCCTGCCACCTGGGCTGTGTGCCACTGCTGGTCCCCTCCCCTGCCCCTAGCTTTCCCTCTCTCCAAGACCTGCCCCCCCTTCTCCACCACTGCCCTGATTCCTGTGGCTCTATTCAAAGGAGGCCACACACCACCCAAGTGGGAAGACCCCCAAAGCCCCAGGACACAGATCCTGGAGGCCCAGGCCAGAGGAGCCCCACTGCCTGGGGTCCTCCACTCACTCAGCAGGGGAATTGTGGGAGGCAGACTAAGAAACCCCTCAGTGCCCAGCGAAGCAGGACAGTTGGTGACCCTAGGGCCAGCCATGAAGTTGGGTAGTTCAGGCAGTGAGGGGCCACCAGGATTTCCACAGCAGGGTCCCCTTTCCTGGGACCTGGCAGGTCTTAGGGAAAGGAAGTTCTTCCTGGGTCTTACATTGGCAGAGCCTGGTTATTCTTACTTTTTAGCTCAAAGGTATCACTATAGTCACAGGAACCCTAATGAGAGGCTCAGTGGGTAGAAAGGAAGGAGAGCTGGCAGTCTAAGCCCATTGTTTTATAAAATCTCAAGGATGGGAACCATCTTGGGAAGCCATATTGTCCATCCTCCACCTCCACTGGGGCCCCCTCCACCCCTGACTTGTTTACAGCCTCACAAAGGAGAGTCTTCCCACCTCCCAGTTCCTTCCTGGCTTGCTTCCCCGTTGTGTCCTCCTCACCATCTGATCTCTGCCTGCCCTGCCTTCTGCCCTGTCTCGGGTCCAGGCTGAGTCGCACCCCACTCCAGCTGAGGCCAGCGAGCACCCGGAACACTCTGGCACAGCAGCCACACTCATGGCCTTCCACGTTTCAGAACATAAGCCGATCTGCTCCCCCTACACTGGCTGTGAAGATAAATCCAGAACATAAAAGACTTTCAAAGCCCCACTCTATTACTTATACCTGAATACTACACATTTCATGTCCATTAGTCCTGTCAATTTCTTTTTTTTCTATTTTGTTGTTTTTTGAGACAGGGTCTTACTCTGTCACCCTGGGTAGAGTGCAGTGGCGTCATCATAGCTCACTGCAGCCTCAAACTCTTGGGCTCGAGTGATCTCCCTGCCTCAACCTCCCAAGTAGCTGGGACTACAGGTGTGCACTACCACACCCCACTAATTTTTCTATTTTTTATAGAGATGGGGGTCTCGCTCTTGTTCAGGCTGGTCTCAAACTCCTGACCTCAAGCGATCCTCCCACCCTGGCCTCCCAAAGTGCTAGGATTATAGGCATGAAGCACCACACTCTACCCCATCAATTTCATATAATCTTCTTAAGGAAGCTACCCTTGATCAGCCAGGTAGCCTCACTTTACAGAAGATGCAGAGGCTCAGAAGGCTCCAGAAAACAGCCTCAAAGCACACAGTGGGTCAGCAGTCTCCCCCAAGCTCGTCACCTCCCCCACCAGACCACAGCGCCCCAGAGAAGGGAGTATGCTCTGAGACCTCGGAGCTGAATGGATCTAGCTCAGGCCTAGGTTGCCACTGGTCTTGTAGAAACGAAGAGGTAAATTCTGACAGTTTTAAAAGCAAGGAAGGGATACAGCTGGACGAAAGAGACCCCAGAGAAAATGGTCTAATTAAGGGCTGAGGGGGAGAACAGTACAGCCAGGGGTAGGGGGAGCTCACCTGAGGCTCTGCTCATGTCCCTTCCTGCCCCTCCCCACAGGATGAACTGAAGAAGCTCTATGCCCAGCTTGAGGTCCACAAGACCAAGGAAATGGCTGCAAACAATCCTCACCTGCCCAAGAAGCGGGGCAGCTCACGCCAGGGGCTGGGCCGCTCCTTCATGAGGTACCTGGCCGAGTTCCCCGAGGCCCTGGCCCGGCAGCACTCCAAGGACTCGGGCTCCCCAGGCCGCAGCAGCTTGCCCGGCTCCTCCCGCCGCAGGCTCCTCAGCTCCAGCCTCCAGGAGCCCGAGGGGCCACCGGCTCTGCGCAAGTCCTGCAGCACCTATGACCAGCACAGGGAGCAGGACCCGCCTCTCCTTGACTCACTGCTGAGGAGGAAGCTGGCCAAGAAGGCCCCACGAGGAGAGAGCCGGGAGTCCATGGAGGGGCCTCCTGCCCCTCCTGCCCTGGCCTTCAGGTCGGCCAGTGCCCACAACCTGACTGTGGGAGACAGGCTTCCCAGAGCCCGGCCCGCCTCCCTGCAGAAGTCGCTCAGCGTAGCTAGCTCCAGGGAAAAGGCCCTGCTCATGGCCAGCCAGGCCTACCTGGAGGAGACCTACCGGCAGGCAAAGGAGCGAGAAGAACGAAAGAAAGCTGAGGCAGTCATGGCGGCCATGGCGAGCCCGGTGCGGAGGCCATCGGCTAGAAGGCTGCCACGGGCCCGAGGGGCCCCCCTGTCAGCCCCACCTTCCCCTGCCAAGAGCAGCAGCATGGACAGCTCTTACGCCTCAGGGAAGCTTCACGAGGAGGCTGGAAGAAGGCTGCCCCATCCGCCCATCCGGCACCAGGTCTCCACACCCATCTTGGCCCTGTCTGGGGCCTGCCTGGGAGAGCCAAGGATGCTGTCTCCCACCTCCAGCTTGGCTCCAGCTCTGATGCCAGCTCTAGCCCCAACCCCAGCCCCTGCCCTGGCACCAGTTCCAGTACCCCCTCAAAGCCCCAGCCTGCTCACCTTTATCTGCCCCTGGGAGAATGCAGAACTGCCAGTCAAGAAAGAAAACGCAGCCCAAGAAGGCCCCCTAGGGCCAGAGCGAGGCAGCCACTCCCCTGCCCCACCTCGAGCCAGGTTCTGGAGGGCCCTCTCCACTGCAGTAGAGAAAAAGGGGCCTGAGGAGAATGAGATGGACACAGAAGACAGGCATCTCCAGGGAGAAGCTGATGACGTCAATGAGGACAGGCCCAAAATCTTCTCCAAATCACACAGCCTCAAGGCCCCTGCTCAGCAGGGTTCCATGCGCAGCCTGGGACTGGCTATCAAAGCTCTGACCCGCTCTCGGAGCACATACAAAGAGAAGGAGGGTGGGGAGGAGAGTCCTGAGGGGGAGACGAGCAGACCTGCAGCACAGAGTGTAGGGACAGCCTGCAAGTCTCCCAGGCGGGGCCGGCCCAAGGTGGTGAGCAAGCAGGCTGCCCTTGCCCCCTGCGACGATGAGGAGTCCCTCCAGAACCAACAGAATGCTCACACGAGCAGAATGCTCCAAGTCTGTCAACAGGACGGCAGCAAGGAACAAGAAGACAGAGGCAAGAGGACATCCCAGGGTCTAGGGGAACGGAAAGCTGAGAAAGCAGGTAAAACAGGGCCTGCCACACTGAATCAAGTTTTTAGGGACAAAAATGCTGAGCAAGCAAAAGAAGCCCCCATGGGATGGCGGGACCCGCCCAAAGCTGGCCTCCTGTCCCTAGGCAGTGCTGACCACAGGGTGGTGGATGTATGCCCCTGGGAAGTCACCGAGTCAGAAACATGTCACCCAGACAGTAGCAACAAGGCCGAAATCTGCCCCTGGGAGGTGAGTGAAGGAGGCTCTGAGACGAGGGCATTAAGACAAGCCCCAGATGATTCTCAAGAAGAGAGGTGGAAAGTCCCCGAAAAATCAGAACCCAAAGATGTGGTTGCCATTGCACGGAAAAAGCCAGAGAGGCTGGTCAGGGGACAGGAAGCAGTGTGTCCCTGGGAGACTGCTGAGCCTGGAGGTCTGTCCCCTCAGTCATCCCCTCAGGACTCTGACAGAATCAAGGGCAAGTCAGAGGCGGTGGGCAGCATGGAGACTAGGAAGGTGGCAAAGGCAGAGCTGTGTCCCTGGGAGGCAAGTGAAGGAGGAGAGGATGGGAAACCTGCTCAGGAGGGAGTGAAGGAGCTTCCCCAGGAAAAGCAGAAAACCCCCGAGAAAACAATCTTTTGGAAAGAACACACACTGCGGGGAGGCTTGGAGTCTCTTGGCCCATGGGAGAGTACAGATTTTCGGGGCCCCTCGGCAGTCTCAATTCAGGCCCCAGGAAGCCCAGAGTGCTCAGGGAGTTTGGACAGCAGTATTGCGGATGTGAGTCCACAGGAGGCAGGAGAAGCTCCTGCTATCAGGAAAGCAGAGATCTGTCCCCAGGAGCTGGATGGTGAGGTAATGGGGCAGGAAATGCTGAGTGAGGGGACAGGTAGAGAATCTCTCCAAGAAAAGGAAAAAGTCTCTGGAAAAGGAAGCTTTGGAGAGATAGGGGAACAAACTGTGAAAGCAGTGCAGAAATTAAGTCAACAGCAGGAATCAGTATGTCCCTGGGAAAGCACAGCCCCTGGGCACTCCAGCCCATGTCTAGACAATTCCTCATCCCAAGCTGGCGGCCAACTCCTAAGCAGTGGAGAAAGCAGAGCACAGGTGTGTCCCTGGGAAGATCTCAAGCCGGTGGTACAGGACAAAGCAGACATCTGTCCTTGGGAGGTTAATGAAAGAACAAAAGAGGACTGGACATCAGGACAGGAACCAAGAGGCAGCGAATCTCAAAAGGACAAGGAGAAAACACCTGGAAAATCAGGAATCAAAGATGTCACAGCTTGGGAAAAGCCTGAGGGTCAGATCCAAAAGCAGGAAGCAGTCTGTCCCTGGGTTAGTGTAGACCCTGGCAGCTTCCCCCAACAACCAGGTCCTCGAGACACAGACAGACCCTCAGCCACTTTCCAGATGTCAGGTAGTGTGGGAAGCAAAGCTGCTGAGATCTGCCCATGGGATGTGGAGGAAACCCCAACTGCTGAGAAGGCAAAGATCTGTCCCTGGGTGGTGGATGCTGGAGCAGGGGAGGAAAGGGCTCTGGGAGCTGAGGCCACTAGGAAGTCTCCAGACTACATAGGAAAGACGTTTGCAGATTCTGGATCCAAGGAGAAAGATGTTACTGCTCCAAAGAAGCCAGAGAGGCCAGCTCCAGAGCGGGAGGTGGCCTGTCCCTGGGAGAGCTTGCATCCAGGGGACTCCTCTCAGCATTCAGACACTCTGGATGCTGACTGGACAAGAGCTAGGGACCAGGATGTGTGTCCCTGGGAAGTACAGGAAGCTCCTGCCTGTGAGAAAGCCAAGATCTGTCCCTGGGAGGTGAATGAAGGAGCTCCTGGGAAGGGACTGGAACAAGAGATGGGGAGTGAATCAGCAGGGCAGAAGGAGAAAACTCTAGAAAAGGCGAGACTCACCTCCCTGGGAGAAGACATGTCAAAATGGATGGCAAAACTGAGTCAAGAACAAGAAGCTATTTGTCCCTGGGAGAACAAGGACTTGGGGGAATCCTCTGCTCAGGCCTCCAAGGTCTTAGACTCTCCCAGCAGCATGAGTAGCAAACAGGCAGAAGTGCATTCCTTGGAAGCAACAGAGAAGGGGGACCTGAGACAAGTGCCAAAGACAAGCTCCCTCCCAGAAAAAGCTCCCACTTCAAAAGCAGAATTCACTACTGACGGGGAAAAAACAAGCAACAAGCTACAATCTGTCTGTTCATGGGAGAGCATGGTCCCAGCAGGTTCTTTCTCCTACCCAGACAGCCAGCGCCCCGACGAGCCGAAAGCCAGCTCCCAGGGACTGGTCAGTGTTGGGAGCAAGGTTGTGGAGGTGTGCCCGTGGGATGCTCCTGACCCAGATGTGTATAAACCCAACGGCAGCGCCAAGGCTGAGATCTGTCCCTGGGAGGTGACTGAAAGAATCCCTGTAAAGGAGGTATCAAGCCAGGATGGAGGAGGGCAATCTCAAGAAGAGAAAGGCAGAGCCCCAGAAAAGCCAGAGCCCAAAGGTGTGCCAGTTCAGAAAGAGCCAGAGACGGCAGACTTGGGAAAGCAGGAGGCTGTGTGTCCCTGGGAGAGTCAAGAGTGTGGGGGTCTATCCTCTGACAGAAGCAAAGGCAGTTCTGAGGCAGCAGGCAGCGTGGGAGCCAGGGTAGCAGAAGTGTGTCCGTGGGAAGTGGAAGAGGCTCCCTCTGCCAAGAAAGCAGAGATTTGCCCTTGGGAGGTGAGTAAAGGAGCAGCAGAGGAACAGGGGCTGGAAGAAGAGGCGGGCGGAGAATCACAAGGGCAAGCAGAGCTGTTCCTTCAGGAGGCAGGGGCTGGAGGGGCTGGAGAACACTTTTCAAAAGCAGCAGCAAAACGCAGCAGCGAGCAGGAGATAGTCTGCCCCTGGGAAGGCATGGGCTTGGGGGAGCCTGTCCCCTCGTCAGGTGCTCTGGACACTGAACAACCCAAAGTCAGCCCCCAGGGAGCAAGCAGTATGGGGAGCAGGATGGCAGAGCTGTGTCGATGGGAAGTCACTGATCCAGAAGGAAATAAAATAAAGGGCACCATGGCAGACATCTGTCCTGGGGAGGAACCTGGAGCTCCATCTGAGGAACCTGGCCTCCTGGCTTTAACAGCAACTCGGACAGAAATTATCCCCACAGCCCCTGAGAAGCCACTATGCCTTTCAGTCCATGGACCTCTGGATCACTTCCTGCCAGAAAGCAAAAGCGCCCGCCCCAAGGCAAGCCAGCCAGCCAGTGCTTCCACTCTAGAAGGTGTCAGAGAACTTCAGGGACCTTCAGGGCTGGGGCCATTGACCAGCTTAGCCCCAGAGCCTGGTCTCCAAGAAGCTGAGGCTCAGAAGTCTTCCTCCTTAACTGAAGACCAAGAACAAGTGGCTTTTGAAGCTCAAAATGAAGAGCTCATCCCTCCAACTGTCTATCCTTGGGACTGGGAATAATAGATCTGTCAGGTGAGGTTAAACACAGAGCTAGCTTTCAGGAACCAGGGTCCTTTCCAAGTCCAAGTGTTCCTAAAGAGCTAAATCAAAGACAACTTGGCCACTTCCCCTCCTCAGGAAGGCCAGAAGTCAACTCATTCCAAAGACAAATTGTATATGGGTATAGCTCAGACCCAAATGGGAAGGCCCACCCTCTCTTTACTTTTAACTCTCTTCCTGCTCAAGGAAACAAAGGCTGGACGCTGTGCTTCTAAAGACCCTTCCTATTCATCTAGAGTACTCAACACAAGCCATCTGAGTCGGATGCTGCCTTGTAAAGCCAATGTTAGGGATGAAAGGAAGTCAGCCATGCCTAGCCCGCATTCTCTCTTAGGGAAACCCAATTCTTCCCTGAAGTCTATAGAGGACCATTTTTTGAGAAGAAACTAAACCTCATAAGGTGCTGGCAACATAGGGACTGTGGACTACAGAATGCTATAAATGTCACCACAGGAAGCTAAAGAAGCCATTTAACTCAAGTTGAAAGATAAATTGGGGGAGAAACTAAAATGACTCAAAATAGGTACCTGAAATGCCTTAAGGGCCTTGTCATTTTGACTTTGAATCTCCCACTTCCGCTTTATTGCTTCTCATACCTGCCCTGCCGGCAGCTAAGTAGAAACAATCAGGCACTCTGACATCCATGTCTACATCTGGCATCCAAGGCAACATCAGAGACAGAGACTCCAGAAGGAAAAGCAATTTCTTCAGGTCCTCCCCACACTGGTCAAAGGCGCTCTCCCTTCCAGACATCCTCAGTACACCTCTTGCTAGTTTTTTAGTATGCCTGTTTCTGCCCCAGCTCTCGCAGGTCTCCAGCGCTCACCTCACTGGCTCATTCTGCTCCCCCTAACCTAACAGCACCACAATCAACAGGACCCCTCTCTTCTGCCACTGTAACTGGAGCCAAGGGGACTCTCTGGTTCTGATGTGAGAACCACTCCTTGCTCAGTAGTGCGAGGCCACAACAGTCTCCTTCCAGAGGAGCCTGAGAAAGAAAGGAGGTCCTGTATACAGCCAGCATTCTAAGTGCTTCCACCCTCAGAAAGGGCAGTGCTACGGGGCAGGTTAGAAGCCTGAGGAAAACAGCATTGTGTAAATACAAAGCTTTCTTTCTTAGGGAGCTCTCTCTCTTAGCTCACTTCTCTTCTCTCAACAGTTCAGGCTACCCTTGCTTGCACAGTACTAGATAACAGAATGCTGGGATTAGATGATACTACCAGAGGAAAATGAGAAAGGAGAAAAACATACAAAGAAGTCCCAAGATTGGCAGAGGTGAGGCAGGCGTGGAAACAGGCAGGCTAAACATGGCAGAGCTGGACAGGGGCACTAAAGATGGCAGTAAGCCCCACCCTCCAGCAGTACAGATATTGATGTTATTCATGGAAAGAAAAAAGACAAAACAAGGTGACCAAATACCCAATGGGGAAAAAATGAGCTGTAAAATCTAGTCTGCACATAAATACTCTGGGCTTTGAACATCATGATGTATTGTACAAGAAAAAAAAAGAAAAGAAAAGGAAAAAGAATAACCTGGGCAGTTACAGGACTTCACAGAAAAAGTGGCAAAGTGCTCCATTTCCAAAAGGGAGCAGAGGAATGGAATAACCTACACTCCTTTGGGGACCAGATGCCCTTGTTCCCACACCTAGGCCCTGGGTCTCTTGCCCTGGGCTTTTAAAGCAGTAATTGAAGTGTGCTGTTGCTCTGGGCTCTAGTTAACCCCATAGCTCCTGAGCCAATGTGGATTTTGCTGTGCACCCCAAGATAATCCCATTGGGTCTGCTCTAGCTGGGAACAGCAAATTTGCCCCCAAACCTACTCTTGTGAAATAAACCATGGAGAAAAAGAATGAAGAATGCTTTTTCTTGACCGTTACAGTTGGCTCTAGCTTATTCAAAATGGTGATTTTCTTTTTCAACATTTTTAAACAGGAACAATAGACAGATAAGGAAAGAACAATGCCTACTCCAAAGCCCAAGGTAATAACACTGCAGTCTTCAGGACTTTGGGTGGGCTGGCTAAGTCTCTGCCGGTGCCCAGGTCTGTGGCTGACACTGCAGATGGTCTCTGCCTGGTCATTCTAGCCAACCCTTCACATCTGGGGCCATTCACTCAGCTGGCTTTGATCCCAGAGGGAAATAAAAATTGTACTTATCCTCTGGCTCCCTGGTGGCAGCCATTGCTTAGCTGCTGTTTAGGATTATCTAGAGAACCCCAAGATATCCAAGGAGATGGAATGAAACAGTTTATCTGAAGCACTGTTTTTATGTATTTAAAGAAATCATTTACTGTATTATTTGCCTACTAAGTGTGCTTTTTTTGTTTTTTTGCTTCCCTACCCTGCTAGGATTACCTGCCCTTCCTCCACACTCCCCAGCTGTGGATCCCGCTCAAAGCACTTCCCTTCTCATTTTGCCTTAATCCAGGGCTGAGGCAAATAGGATGTGGCCAAACCTCCCTTGGGCAGTAATGCTGCAACCTGATGTACACTTTAAGCCAAATGGGTTGAGACTAAGTAGCATGATAAGAGTGGTTGCTGTGAATTAACCCACCAGTGCTGTCTCCTCCCTAAGCATATACATGTTTGTTTCCACAGTCAGCACTCAAGGGCTGCTGTAAAAACACCAATCTTTCCCAGCGAAGCTTAGTTTCCTTGCTGCTTTGCTGACATGGTAGCTTTAGAGAGACTGAAGAGTCAAGTTACTTATTCCTGACCTGATTCCAGTTTCTTTGTATTCTATTCTCAGGATAAGGTCAGTACAGATTAATTCTTTCTTAATTTAAGTGACAGATTCCTTAAGAGAAATTCTGAGCTTGAGAAAGAGAAAGTATGAGAACTAAAGTCCTGTTTTCCAAGAAGAGCTCAATTTGGATTGATAAAAGCAATAGTCCTATAAGCTAAGCTTCTTGCTGGTACAGAGTGACTGCCCTTGTCACACTCAGATGACCTAGGACACACAAGCATATGAAGTCCCACATCCTTCTCCTAACAGCCTAGCTGGAGCTAAGGAACAACAAGGGGCTAGGTAGGCTGTTCTACTCTACACAAGTTCATACTCTGGTACTTCTGCCTTTCTAACACTGGGCTCGAAAGAATAATCACCTGTCCAGGAGGTGCTAGAAAATCAGGGAACCAAGTATGCAGATGAATCTCCCAAATGCAGCAACCCATCCACAGCCCCTGCCTCCCACACTTCCTGGGGTCACACCAGGATGCAACTAATAATTAAGAACACAATCAAAGCCTGAGGGATAAATTATTTTTTTGGATTTATATCCTTCTATAAAGTACAAATGCCAATTCATCAGTGAGTCAGTGTACAAGAAAAGGCCCTCTTAACGATGTTTTATAAACACTGATTATTCTTCCCAAGTCTCAATTTCCTGGGAAGTCACATCACTCACAGGTAAGCTCATCTACCACTTCTGCTATTCAGAGGCTGGTCTACTCCCAGCCTGAGCCAGGGGAAATGTATAGAACCCACTAAAATCTTTCCAACACTCTGATAGTGTTTTATTTCAAACTCTGATCCCTGCCCTGTGATTAGAACGAGAATGCTGCCGTTTTGTTCCCACAGTTCCTGCTGTGGGAAAAACTGGTATCGGATGTTCTCTGAAACATTCTGCTTTTCAGCTAGACTCAGAAACTACATGTACAATTTAAAAAAGAAGAAGAGGGTCCATGGCTGTGCATACCTGCCACCAGTAAGCCCCACCATCAGCCATCAGCCATGCTTGCTGAGGATGAGACTGCTGAAAAGAGGCAGGCAGGGCAGGAGAAAACAAAGGTAGTTCTTCCTGCAGCGCAATGGAGATGGAGGACTTCCCGGCTCCCGGCAGCCTCACCACCCATGCTTCACCCCAGGAGTCATGTGTGCCATCAGGCTAGCTGAGGCTTATGGGCCTCTCCTTGTGCTCCTTCATGGTCTTCCCCAGGTTTCAGCTGGGGGCCAGGGATCATCACCGTCTGAAAGAGCAGAAGCTGAGTTACCTACCAACCAAGACCATGGTTCACCCAGCCCCCCACCCCCGACCAGGAAGCTTCCCCTTCCCCGGAGTTGCATCATCCCCTCTCTCCACTAGGTGGAGGAGCCCAACAGGAGTGGCTTAGGATGCCACAAGCACTGCCTCAGCAGTCTTAAACCATGCCAGCTGTCTCACCTTAATGATGGGCTGCTTAGGGGGTGCCCATGAGGGAACAATCTTGCCATGCATTCTCCAGCTCCCATAGGGGTTCGTCAGGTGCTTTTCAAACACAACATACTCCAGGACATCCTTGGGCACATCTTCCTGTCCATACATCAACCGTCCAAACCGGTCATAGATGGCCAGAGTCTGCAAGGATGATAGTGAATCTGGTCTGTTAGTTTTTTTGGTTTTGTTTTGGTTTGGTTTTTTGCCACACACACATTTTTGAGACAACCATAACAAAAAATTTTAATGGGTAGGAAAAAGTTTATCTCAGAATTCTGAATCTCAGACTAACTGATCAACTGCTGACACTTTACTCTCAGAAGTTCTTTGACCAGGTTGGGGAGTGGGGGGCATCAAGACCAGGAGGTGGGAGAGAACAGCCCCACACCATGTCACAGTGGAGCTAACATTTGGCAGTGGGAAGGGTGCAGTGACAGAGCAGGGAAGACCATGGCGAACCGTTCCTACAGTCCTGGGCAGCTGTACCCAGCACTCCAGAGGTAGGTGCCCAACCTGAGAGTGAGAAAAGCTGGGAGGAAACCAGACTGGTGCCCCGACCTGGCGGATGTGCATGCGTACGGTGACCTGGCCGTACAAGTTGCTCTGGTTCACCAGACTTGAACAGCGGACCTGGACCACCAGGGGTGGCTCTAAAGATTCCACGAAGTGCCAGCGGACAGTCTTATATCTGATGTCCCAGACCATGTCCTAAGGGCAAAGGAGAACAAGTTCAATGGGGTTTTTCCCTCCCTTTAGGGAAGCTGTTGCTGACACACCAGCCCTCACTTCCTGCAACACTACAGCCCACAGCCAGCGTTTCCCACCAAACGCTCTCTTGTGCCTATTTTCTCTCCCAACTTCTCAAGTTTTTTTTTTTTTCTTCTCAAGTTTTGATTAAGCTATTGCTCAAGCTCACCTCACAACTCTCTCTTCATTTAAATTACAACTCAAGACCCACCTTTCTCCTTGAGGACCCTTCTCCAAATCGATGAAAACCACACTCCAAACTGCCAGCACCCCCAACACACCATTACCCTCCCATATACTTTCATAATCTGCTAATTATTGCATGTACTTTTGTTGACTGCATGTTTCTTCCCCACCCCCTCTCACGTTTTAGCAGTGAAAGATGGGGATTTTACAGGGATAAAGGCTAAACTGTTAAGACTGGATTAGCTATACTTGTCCCTGGAGAGATTGCTAGAAACTGAAGTTCTACTGATAGAAATTAAAGCTGAATTAAAGCCGAAGTTCATATTCTTGAATCTCTAACTGAACCACAAAGTCCCCATTCTTGGGGGTCCCCCAAAGTACCTAGCAGCCTGTTGCCACCCAATGTAAACCTCATGAACTATTGTTAAATCCTTTATTACAGTGTAGGCATATATGTAAGTGTGGTCTAATATATACCATATCCTGACTTCAGGATCTATACCCCTGAGGTTTCAATACTGAGAGACTTCCTTTTTTTTTTTTTGAGACGGGGTCTTACTCTGTGGCCTGGGCTAGACTGCAGCAGTGTCATCATAGCTCACCGCAACCCCAAACTCCTGGGCTTGAGCGATCTTCCTGCCTCAGCCTCCTGAGCAGCTGAGAGACTACAGGCGCACGCCACCACGCCTGGCTGATTTTTCTGTTTTTTGTAGAGACAGGGTTTCACTCTTGCTCAGACTGGTCTCAAACTCCTGACCTCAAGTGATCCTCCCGTCTCAGCCTCCCAGAGTGCTAGGATGACAGGCGTGAGCAACCGCGCCCGCCTGGGACTTCCTCTTTCTTCATTTGCCAGGGCCCCTGCCTGAGTCCATGCCAAGTCATTATCATTCAGCTAAAAATAACGTAACTTAAGCTTGTGTCTTAAATTTCCAGCATTTTCAAAACTGATCCTTCTTAAGAAAAACCACAGGTGATGTCTAGAATCTGCCCATTCTGGGATCCCACAGTTCTGAGGAGGATGAGAACCTACCGGAAAACAGCGTTCAGTTACCAAGGTATGAAGCCGGTCATGGTCTGAGCTGGAAAAGAAAAGAGAAATATATCATTGATTACTGCTTTTATGATACTCTGTATGAAAGTTGAAAATAGCCTTGAAAATGAAAAAGAATTCATTTTTAGAAACATTTTCTGTGCATCTACTGTAGGTAATATGCTAAGTTCTGGGGCACAAAGATGAACAATAAAGTGATTTACCAGAAAAACTTGAGATCTAATAGCAGAATAAAATTATGTTTAAATCTCAGGAGCAAGAAGAAATTTCTCTGAAATTACCACACATCCTTAAGCTGGGCAAGAGATCCTTACTGACATGGGGAATGATTTCTGCTCTAAGCTAATATGAGGAACAAAGTCTAACACAAGTAAAAATCAAATGCTCGTATTATCTCCTCTTATCTCTGACACATCTTATCTCTGTACCAACTGGCCTGGCCTCTTATCTTACGCTCTAATCTTTGAACCTAGTCAAAGATAATCATCTGTCTTTTCTGGTCTGTCCTTTTCTTTCCTCTCCATCTTTGTTGCTGCTAGAATATCCTAGTCATGTTCACTTTATGCAGTAACGGTAAAAAAAACAGACATCAAACCCCAGCTCCTGCAGGCACATTTTAGGAGGGTTCCCAACTGAGGGGTCTCAAATAAACCTAAGACCACAGATTAGTTTCTTTCAGATACACACACATGGCTTTTCCCCAAAGTTTAATATTTTATAGACAGTTTAACTCTTTGTGCCCTTTGAAAAATCTTGTTATCTAATCCCAGAGTGGGTAAGGGATTAGTTCTAATGTGTCTGTCTGCTTCCCTTTCACCTCTATTCTTCATAGAAAAGATTCTAAGTCATTTCCTCCACTATAGAAATAGACTAGAGTCAGCTCTGGTGACAACTACCATGATGACCACCATGGCTGACACCTCCGAATGAACTCTTCCTCCTCCCTATCCTGGCCTAGAAGTCTTCAGTGGAAATAAATTCCATATTCCATGAGTTCATTTACTATTTTACTCAACAGAACTTACTATGAAAAATAAAAGGAAGACTGAGTCTGAGTCTGCAACATAAAGGACTGAGCTAATGTAAAACTATTCCCACAATAAACATCTAGACATGGTGGATAAAATATAATATAGAAAAACACATTTTTAAACACTCTATCCAAGTTTGCAAAGAAAGGTAAATTCCCAGACACCAAAAAAGGAAGAGGGAACTAAAACCAGAATTGAAAGAATGCAACCTGATACCATGGCAGCGTAAGAGATGATTAAGGGATCCAGAAATAGGATCTAATGGCTAAGAGCTTGACTTCTCCTGAAACCTGGGACCCCTGAAGGGCAGGGAGCGGGACTTGATATCCCTGCATAAAGCTATGACTCTCCAAAGGGTCCTGCATCTATAAGAAAGGGAGACTACTCTAGAGATAAAACTTCTCTCTGTCTAGGGTCTGAGTTGGAAAAGAAATAAAAACTGAAAAATTAAAGCCCTAAGCCCAATTACACTTAGATGTGGACACAGAATTTATGGTGTCTGTATGGTATAGGAATTCCTAAGCTAAGAAACAGACAGAGGCCAGGAGCAGTGGCTCACCCCTGTAATCCTAGATCCTCCTGAGGCAGGAGGATCATTTGAGGTCAGGAGTTTGAGTTTGCAGTGGGCTATGATGATGCCACTGCACTCTAGCCTGGGTGACAAAGCTGTCTCTTACAAAAAAATATATATATACACACACACATATATTATATATATAAAATAATATATAATGTATATAAAATATATAAGATATATTTTATATATAAACACATAAAATATGTAATATATAAAATAATATATAATGTATATAAAATATATAAGATATATTTTATATATAAACACATAAAATATGTAATATATAAAATAATATATAATGTATATAAAATATATAAGATATATTTTATATATAAACACATAAAATATGTAATATATAAAATAATATATATAACATTGTATATATATGTAGATAAATAAATAAATGAATCAAACAAATTCTGGAGCTAAAAAGTACATCAACTAAATTTAAAAATTGACTTGAGATTTATGGAGTAAATGCATTCAAAAACAAAACTAAGACTCAAGGAATGGATGCTGTTTTACTGAAATGTAAACATGCTAGCTGCTGTGGAACAGCTTGCATGCACATACTGCCTTGTGGTTATTATTTTGTCCAGAACTTTTCTCTTTGAAGCCCTCAGGATTATTGAAATGAAGGGAGGAGATCTGAATTCTCAAAAGAATGTCTTTGGACTGTCTGCAAATACTAATTTGAAGAATTCTGCCATTAATTTATTTCTAAAGCTTCTTCTACCTCTAGGGAGCAATTCATTGTTTTGAAAGTAGCATTCTTTGAGAAAAGCTTCATTTTGTATTTGATCCAGGATGATGATTGGTTAGTAGTTAACTAAATTGAATTAAAAGTCGACTATTTTGCAAAAAAAAAAAAAACTGACTTGAAGGCCGGGCACAGTGGCTGACGCCTGTAATCCTAGCTCTCTAGGAGGCTGAGGCGGGCGGATTGTTTGAGCTCAGGAGTTTGAAACCAGCCTGAGCAAGAGCGAGACCCCGTCTCTACTAAAAATAGAAATTAATCAGACAACTAAAAATATATATAGAAAAAATTAGCCGGGCATGGTGGCGCATGCCTGTAGTCCCAGCTACTTGGGAGGCTGAGGCAGGAGGATCACTTGAGCCCAGGAGTTTGAGGTTGCTGTGAGCTAGGCTGACGCCACGGCACTCTAGCCCAGGCAACACAGTGAGACTCAAAAAAAAAAAAAAAAATTGACTTGAGGGGTTCAACAGCAGATACCAGCAAGCAGAAAGGACCGGTGAACTTGAGGATAAGGCAACTGAGATTATATAGTCTGAGGAGCAAAAAGAAAAGAGAATGAAGACAAATGAACAGAGCCTGAGGGACCTGTGGGACATCATCAAGTGTACCAAATACACATCCTTGGAGTCCCACAAAAAGGAGGAAGAAATGAGCAAAAAAAATATTCAAAAAAACAATGGCCAAAAGACCCCAAATCTGATGAAAGAGATGAATATGTACAACCAAGAGGCTCAACAAACTCCAAGCAGGATAAACTGAAAGAAATCCACAACAAGACACATTATAGTCGAAGTGTCCAAACCCAAAGACAAAGAGAGACCCTTGAAAGTAGCAAGACAGGAGTGACACATCACATATAAAGAACCCTTAATAAGATTACAGCTCACTTCTTATCATAAACCAGAGGCCAGACGGCAGTAGGATGACACATTTAAAGTCCTAAAAGAATAAAAAAACAACCAGTCATTCAAGAATTCTAGGCCGGCCACAGTGGCTCACGCCTGTAATCCTAGCACTTTGGGAGGCCAAGGAGGGAGAATCACTTGACGCCAGGAGTTTAGGATCAGGCTTGAGCAAGAAAGCAAGACCTCATCTCTACAAAAAAATTTTAAAAATAGCTAGGTGTGGTGGCACACACCTATAGTCCCAGGTACTCAGGAGGCTGAAGTGAAAGGATCTCTTGAGCCCAGGAGTTTGAGGTTGTAGTGAGCTATGACTGTGCCACTGCACTCCAGCCTGGGCAACAGAGCAAGACCCTGTCTCAAAAAAAATAAAATAAAAAGTTACGAGAGACAAAGAAGGCCATTACATATTTAGAAAACGTCCGATGCATCAAGAAGATATAACAATTATAAACAGATACATATTTAATACAGAGCCTCAAAATATATAAAGCAAAAACTGACAAAATTACAGGGAGAAATAGACAATTCTATGACAATAGTTAGAGACTTCAATACTCCATTTTCAATAACGGATAAACAAACAGGCAGAAAATCAAAAGGGAAATAGAAGACTTGGACAATAATATAATACCAATTAGACCTAACAGACATATACAGAATACTCTACCCAACGACAGCAGAATACACACTCCCCAAGTGCACTTGAAACATTCTCCAGGATAGGACATATGTTTGGCCACAAAACAAGCCTAAATAAATTTTAAGAGACTGAAGGCATACATAATATCTTTTCTGGTCACAATGGAATGAAACTAGAAATCAGTAACAGAAACAAAACTGGAAAATTCCCAAATATGTGGAAAATAAACAGAATACTCTTAAATGTCCAATGGGTCAAAAAAGCAATTAGAAGGGAAATAATACCTTGAGACAAATGAAAATGAAAACACAGCATACTAAAACTTCTGGGATGTGGCAAAAGCAGTACTAAGACAAAAATTTATAGCTGCATATGTCTACATTTAAAAAACAGAGGCCAGGTGCAGTGGCTGACACCTGTAATCCTAGCACTGTGAGAGGCTGAGGCAGGAGGATTGCTTAACCTCAGGAGTTAAATACTAGCCTGAGCCAAGAGCAAGACCCTGTCTCTACTAAAAACAGAAAAAATTAGCTGGGTGTGGTGGCATGCACCTGTAATCCCAGCTACTTGGGAGGGGCTGAAGCAGGAGGATCGCTTGAGCCCAGGAGTCTGAGGTTGCTGTGAGCTAGGATGATGTCACTGCACTCTAGCCTGGGCAAGAGAGAAACTCTGTTTCGAAAGGGAAAAAAAAAAAAAAGGAAGGAAATTCTAACATGTTATAATATGGACGAACTTCCATAGCCTAATACAATACCGTCACCTTTGGGTTAGGATTTAAATTTTTTTTAAATTACTGTGATTAATATGTTCAGGAAATTAGATGGCAGAATGGAGAATTTTATCAGAGAAGTGGACACACTAAAAGACAAATGAAAATTCTCAACGTGAAAAACAGAAAATAAATACAAAATTAAGAACTCAATAGGTAGGTTTAGCAGCAAATCAGATACAACTAAAAAGAGGACAGGAAGATAGATTAGAAAATATCCAGACTAAAGCTGGAGGGGGGGAAAAAACAGTTGGAAAAATATGGAAAAGAGCCTCAGACACATTTGGCACATAGTAAAAGATCTAACATATGTATATTCAGAACCACACAGAAGATGAGAAAGTGGAATAGAAGCAAAATCTGAAGAGATGTTCTCCCTGAGAATTTTCCAACACTGACAAAAAAAGCACCCAAAGACTTAAGAAGCAATATGAGCCCAAAGCAGGATAAAGAAACACACATATAAACACACCTGCGGGTACATCACAGTAAATTGCAGAATACTAAAGGGAGAGGAAAAAAAAATCTTAAAAACATCCAGGGAAAAAAGAAACTTTAACTTCAAAGGAACAACAAGAAAAAATAGCTAACTTCTCAATAGAAAACAATAGTAACCAAAAGATTACATCTTCACAATGCTGATAGAGGCCAAGCACACTGGCTCACCCCTGTAATTCCAGCACTATAGGAGGCCAAGGTAGGAGGATCGCTTGAGGCCAGGAGTTCAAGACTAGCCTGAGCAACATAGCGAGATCCTTGTCTCTACAAAAAACAGAAAAATCAGCTGGGCATGGTGGCATATGCCTGTAGTCCCAACTAACGGGGAAGCTGAGGCAGGAGGATCGCTTGAGCCCAGCCCAGGAGTTTGAGGCTGCAGTGAGCTATGATGATGCCACTGCACTCTAGCCCAGGTGATAGAGACAAACCCTGTTTCAAAAAAAAAAGTTGATAGAGAACTACCAAGCTAGAATTCTCTACCCAAAGAAAGAATTCTTTAAAAACGAATTAAGAGGGCCAGGCGCGGTGGCTCACGCCTGTAATCCTAGCTCTCTGGGAGGCCGAGGCAGGCGGATTGTTTGAGCTCAGGAGTTCAAAACCAGCCTGAGCAACAGCGAGACCCCATCTCTACTAAAATTAGAAAGAAATTGACAACTAAAAATATATGCAAAAAATTAGCCAGGCATGATGACGCATGCCTGTAGTCCCAGCTACTTGGGAGGCTGAGGCAGGAGGATCGCTTGAGCCCAGGAGTTTGAGGTTGCTGTGAGCTAGGATGACGCCATGGCACTCTAGCCCGGGCAACACAGTGAGACTCTGTCTCAAAAACAAACAAACAAACAAACAAAAAAACGAATTAAGAGGAAAAAAGTAAACAAACAAAAAATGAAGGCAAAATAAAAAGACAGCAGAACCAAAAAAACAGATAACAATAATATTGAAGATGGATGAGGTAGTGATTGGAATTAAAGGGTTCTAAGGATCTTATAACATTAAATAAAGAATGTATGTTAAACATTTTAATGATAACCACTAAGACAAAAGAAGTAGCACATTAACATTTCCAAACAAGTAGAGGGAATAAAAAAGGAAAAAGGAAATTATATCAAGCCAACAAATGAAAGGAGAAAAAGAAGCAAAGAAAAATCATGGTAAATGGAATGCACAAAATAATTTGATAGAAAAAATCAAATATACAAAAAACAGTGTTGAACAACAAAAACAGCACAGTTCAAAAAGATATATACAAGCCAGGCTCAGCGGCTAATATCTGTGATCCCAGCACTTTGGAAGGCCAAGGCAGGAGGATCACTTGAGCACAGGAGTTTGAGACCAGCTTGGGCAACATAGCGAGACCCCATCTCTACAAAAAATTAAAAAAATTTAGCCAGGTGTGGTGGCACATGGCTGTAGTAGGAGGCTGAGGCAGGAGGATTGCTTGAGCCCAGGAGTTCGGGGCTGCAGTGCACTATGATCATGCCACTGCACTCTAACCTGGGTGAAAGAGCAAGACCTCGTTTCAAGAAAAATACAAAATAAAAAAACCTAAGACGTATACAATAATATTATTCATGTAAATTCTTTAAATACATAAAAATAATATGGTATATTGTTTATACACGCATACATGTGGTAAAAGTATAAATATATACATAGGAATGATACATAGGATAGTAGTTATCTCTAAGAAGGAAAAAGATGGGGAGATGGGGCTTTAGTTAAATGTTTTATCATCTATGAACCTGGGGGGTGCTTTTTTTTATATGTTTGAAATATATCATAATTTCAAAAATGTATTCTACTAAGAAATAAAAGTAACAAGAAATAATTAACAAATTTTAGAGTACAGGCTCCTACCTTAAGCCTAGCTACAGCAGCAACAGCTCAAAGAATGTCAGCAACAGTCCAAGCACTAGTACTTAAGATTATTCCAGGCCCTTAGTGTTGATTCTTCATCTCCCTAGCAGCCCCTGACTTCACTGAATCAAGAAAAAGTTGGAAATTTTCAAAAGAAACTTATGCAAAATAACTAAGGAAAGGGAAATGTCACACATAAGACAAACACACAAAAAGAGCAGGATGAATTAAGCGATCAGACAGGGTGAAAAAAGCAGCCATTCTAGCACAGGATCCCAACACTTGCAGGTGGACCTGAGACAGACCAAATGATAAAAACTCCCAGAAGCAGAGAGAAAAATTGAGGACAGCTTCAGTCACTAATTACTTCCCATATAGGAAGTTCTCTCACTCTAGGACTTTTATCCAAAGGAAAAAAAAAAATCTGTGCAAAAAACTGTGCCTACAATGATAGCTGCTGAGAATAGAATGGGTATAAGATAGGGAGTTCACTTACTTGTTTAGACAAAGGTGAGCTTCCACGAAGATATCCTTAGCTTTTTCAGGGAAGTCCTTAATTTTAAAATCAGCATCATATTCTCTTATTTTCCGGACTCTGTAAAATTAAGCCTGGGAATCATTTCTAAAGAAGATTTCATATATTTCCATAATTCACAGCTTACATTACTCTCCATTGACGTCTGCTACATATTCAATAATTGTTTTTTGGCCGGGCGCGGTGGCTCACACCTGTCATCCTAGCTCTCTGGGAGGCCGAGGTGGGCGGATTGTTTGAGCTCAGGAGTTCGAAACCAGCCTGAGCAAGAGCGAGACCTCGTCTCTAC
>NW_012135969.1:5312366-5318863 GCF_000956105.1 Propithecus coquereli
CCCAGGCAACACAGTGAGACTCTGTCTCAAAAAAAAAACAAAAACAAAAACAAAAAAATATATTAACAGGACAAGGGACACCATGATCAAGTAGAACTTATCCAAGGAATGTAAGGTTGGTTTATCATTTGAAAACCAATTCATATAATATGCCATCATATCAATAGAATAAAGAACAAATATAACATCATCATCTCAGTAGACACAGAAAAAGCATTTGACAAAATCCAACACACCTTCATACTCTTTTCTCCTCAGAGTCTTGCTTGTACTATTATGTTTCCCTAGAATGTTATTCTTCACTACACCCCTCTACCCAGCTAACTCCAAGCAATCTTTTACGTCCCAACTTTAAATGTCATTTCCTCAAGGAAGTCTGCTCTGATCTCCCAAACCAGTTATCTTTCCCTGTCACATGTTCCCACAGCACTCATACTTTACCATACCTACAATTGTTTGTGTACAATCAGTATTTAATGATTGTTTTCCTCCCCTGATGATAACTCCATGGTAAAACCATGTGTGTCTTGTTCATCATCATCATGGACCTTACCATTCAAGAGCTCACAGTCCAAGAGAAAAATACAGGAAAGAAAATCACTGCAGTACAAAGTTATTAGAACTGGTAAATATAAGTGTGCAGTTACCATTACAGCAAAGGCAGCACCAGAAAGAATCAAGGAAGGCTTAAAAGCAGACGCGATGCCTGCACTGGGTCTTGAGGAATAAGTTAGAGTGACCAAGTAAGAAAGAGGGGAAAAAAGACATTTTCAGGCAAAGGAAAGGATGTGCAAAGACACAGAAGCCCAGCCCAGTACTGTAGAAGAAGTGGCAATTAATTTGGAAATGTTGAGATTTAGGAAGAGAAAAATGGAATAAAGGACAAAAGATGGCTGACTTAATGGCTCACACCTGTAATCCCAGTACTTTGGGAGGCTGAGGTAGGAGGATCACTTGAGGCCAGGAGTTCAAGGCCAGCCTGGGCAATATAGTGAGACCCGATCTCTAGAAAAAATTTAAAAATTAGCCAGATGCAGTGGCTCGCACCTGTAGTCCCAGCTACTCAGGAGGCTGAGGTGGGAGGATCGCTTGAACCCATGAATTTGAGGTTATAGTGAGTTTTCTTTTTTTTTTTTTTTGAGACAGAGTCTCACTCTGTTGCCTGGGCTAGACTGCCATGGCATCAGCCTAGCTTACAGCAACCTCAAACTCCTGGACTCAAGCAATCCTCTTGCCTCAGCCTCCCGAGTTGTTTGGACTACAGGCTCGTACCACCATGCCTGGCTAATTTTTTCTATTTTTTTTAGTAGAGATGGGGTCTCACTCTTGCTCAGGCTGTTCTCAAACTCCTGAGCTCAAGCAATCCTCCCACCTCGGCCTCCCAGAGTGCTAGGATTACAGGCGTGAGCCACCGCACCTGGCCCCTATAGTGAGTTATAATCAGGGCACTGTACTCCAGCCCAGATGATACACTGAGATCCTATCTCTGAAAAAAAAAAAAAAAAAAACAAAAAAAAGAAAAAGAAGGGGCAAAAGATCATGGTGGAGAAGAAGGCAAGGGCCAAATTATAAAAGCCTTGCATACCGCTAAAGAAATCTGGATTTTATTCTTCAGGTGACAAGGAGCCACAAAAGAGTTGTAAGCAGGGAAGGTAACATGATCTGTATTTACGGAAGTCGTGGCCACGTAAACAATTAACACTGATTCAATATACTTGTACACATGAACCTATAATTTGGATACAGTCAGAACTAGAGTGATGAATTTTAAATGATTTTGTAGGCCGGGCGTGGTGGCTCACGCCTGTAATCCTAGCACTCTGGGAGGCCGAGGCGGGAAGATTGCTTGAGACCAGGAGTTCGAGACCAGCCTGAGCAAGAGTGAGACCCCGTCTCTACTAAAAATAGAAAGAAATTGGCTGGACAACTAAAAATATACAGAAAAAATTAGCTGGGCACGGTGGTGTGTGCCTGTAGTCCCAGCTACTTGAGAGGCTGAGGCAGGAGGATCGCTTGAGCCCAGGAGTTTGAGGTTGCTGTGAGCTAGGCTGATGCCACGGCACTCTAGCCCAGGCAACACAGTGAGACTCTGTCTCAGAAAAAAAAAAAAAAAAAAAAGATTTTTGCCCTTTCAACTAAGAGAGACTAAGAAAAAGGTTCAGGTTTCAGCTCCTTAACCAAGGCCCAATTAACTCTCTAGAACAGGTCTGTCTTCTTGGCCATTTTTGGCTTTTCTTACTCTCTGAAGTTTGTTTGTCTGCTTGTTTATTTATTTTTGACACAGGGTCTCAGTCTATTACCTGGGTCTGAGTCTATGATACCTGCAGTGGCATCATCACAGCTTACTGCAACTTCAAATTCCTGGGCTTAAGCAATCCTTCTTGGCCTCCCAAATAGCTGAGACTACAGGTATACACCAGCACACTCAGCTAATTTTTGTATTTTTTTTAGAGACAGGGTCTCGCTATGTTCCCCCAGGCTGGTCTTGAACTCCTGGCCTCAAGCCATCCTCCCGCCTCAGCCTCCCAAAGTACTAGGATTACAGGTGTGAGCCACAGTGCTCGGCCTGACATTGAAACTCAAAGTTACTTTTCATATAAATGTTATCTCTTTTATTATTATTATTTTAAATTTTAAAATATGTGATCACAAAAAAGTCCTACATACTCCAAAGTCAACTCCCTAACTGATGTGATAAAAATTACCAATAAAGGGAGGGATGCTAAGAATCAGAATGCCCACATTATTTTTCATTAAATGCAGACTCTATTACAAAGGAAGAAAATACTGTCGCGTTATTAAGGGAGTTATACCCAACCTAATTAACCCAAGAAGGCCTCTCTGGGATAAAGTAGCAATAAGAAATTGTTATTCTAATATCAACTCCCAGTTGACTCAGAAACCTACGACAATTGTGATGCCACTCTCTTCTTCAATCGCTCAGCTCTCTGTTTCAGTCCTTCCTTTGAAAGAGAAGACATGCGAGCATCACCCACAGGAGGAACATACTCATCAAAGATACCAGCTGTAATGAAGAAAGAAGAAAATTAAGAAGGTGTTGAAAGACTGAGAAAAAGTAATCTTGAGGATCATCTTGGGAAGGATCCTGGATAGATAGTAAACTAATGAAGCAGACTTCCATGTACAGGGAATCATGTTATACTGGAAAAATAACAATAATTTAAGTCCCTCAAAGCCTCGGTTTCTGTTTCTATAAAATGGGAAAGTTTTGTTCTTTACTTCTAGGAATAGTGTGAAAACAAGATCAAAAGATGACCTCATGAAATATAGTGTATATAAAGAAAATCAGTATCGCGATTGATCTGATTCTGTGGTTAATTAAATGCCACCAATCATAGTCCAAGTCATTCCAAGTTTCAGAAGATCTCTGATGGAAAGGGACTGGGTCAGGGTTCCAGAAGTACCACGCCTCACCTGTACAGGCCAGATGTATAGGACGCTCCAAACGTTCTGGAGGAATGACCAATCCTGCTTTCCGGGCATGTTCCCTAAACTCTTTCTCTGTTTTGTATCTGGATTCATAAGTGGGAGGTGTGAAACGACGTTTTTTAGTTCTTACTGGAACTACAGCTGTGGACTGAGTCACCAGGATAGGCTGGAAGGTGAGGAAAAAGTTAGGATACAGGTAACCTGGAAAAAAAAAACTCTAGTGTTTTGAAAAAACTCTAAGCAAAGCCCTATAGAAAGCGTATATCCAAAGAAAGCTTCAGAAACAATTACAAAACAATTATCATGGGGAAAACTGCACGGTGACCTGAACATTGGGTGTCTCTTACTAGAAGCCAGCCAGCAATCTTTATTAACATCACTCAACATTTACTAAAGGTTTTCCTTTAGTACTTTCTACAGTACAGGACTATTCAAACTCCTAGGGAGTCGATTAAAGCAAGACCTGCTTTCAAAGAACTTTCAGTGTGATGGGGAAATTAAACACCAATGCAATACTGAAATGAGCGGGATGCTATTCTTAAAGTGTAACTTTCTACTAAGAAGAGTGGTCTTCTTGGCATCTCCTCCACACTCAGATTACATTTTGCTCATTCTCTCGGGAGCCTCCATGTAAACTTTATTCTGTCGTCTTAGCTCGCAACTGACCAATAAGCTCTTCAAAGGCCAGGATACTTTTTCTTTCTGATCATGAGGTTTGCTCAGGCAGGGACAGTGACAATACGGGCTTCTCTTTTTTTGCAGCGACTGTTCAACTTAGGACATTCATAGGAATGAAAGGGAAGCAAGCCCACTTTCCAAGTCATTTCTTCTTTCCCCTTTAACACCTCTCCGCCAGACTCCAAACTGGAGAATCTTAATCCCCGGGAACTCGCTCACCCTCACGTCCCTGCCCTGACTCTCCCCACTTGGCCCCTGAACTAGCTCAGTAGCTGGGTCCTGTTCACGTCCAACTTTTCCCCAGGCTAGGTCTAACTCGTACCGACCAAGCTCACCAAGGACAACTGCACGGCGAGTATTTCCCTTCACTCTGTCCTCCTCCTCTAGCCTCTAGAGTCCTCTCGGCCCCATCCCTACCCACCTGCCGAGACCACCAGCCCAAAGTCCTGGAAAAGCAGAACAACCCCCGAGGTATGGGGGCCGCCATTTTGCTCACGCAAAGGCCGCTGGGACGGTGACTGAGAGTGAAGAGCGCAGGGTAGGAGAGGAGGCGCATAGGGTGGAGTTAGCTCAGGAGTGGAATTTTCCAGGGCTCGCGCCCTTCGCCAAAATGTGAGCAGCGAGGACGCGCACGTACTCGAGGAGGTTGGGAGGGTGGAGTACGGTCGCGCGTGCGTAGTGAGAGGACGTTGGGGGTAGGGTGGAACACAGGGCTGTCACGCGCCAGCAGGAGAGCGCTTGAGCGCCAGCTGCGCCTGCGCACGAGGCATTCGGGCGCTGTGGGGTTGCTGCATTTCTATGTTTGGTACATTGCTGCACCTCGTTTCCATTCCGTAGAGAATGAAAAGTTGTTTTCCTCTGAAGTCAGAGAGGCCTGAGACAAGTGTTTTTCTTCAATGCTCAGGGTACGTTGAATGGACTTGGATCCCAGAAAGGGCGAAAAGGAAGTTTCTGGGTCTGTATGTAACCTCAGTATGCTATGTAACCTTAAATCTGAGCCCTAGTTTTCCCTGTCTGTACCGTGTGAAGAAAATTCTTTCTTCCTTTAAAATTAAGGGGATTGACTACTGTGTTTACTAAGACAAAAGACACGTGGATTGACAAAAACACTTCTGACTTGTCATTTCAGAAAAGAATCAGAGAAATTACGTAATTTATTTAAGGTTAAAAATATAAGGCAGAGGTAAAGTCGATTTCCTGTTTCGCCAAATACAAGGGGTTTCTGCAATCCCTTGTCCTATTGAAACGTCTAAATGGAGCCCAGAGAGGATGAGACTCCTCCTGAGTAGTGGGGCACTTGCACATTTTCCCCTCTTCCAGCGGCAGATGGCATTGAAGATTGAAACTTCTGAAATTCTGCCTAGTAACCTACATTCTAGGAGAAGCACAGCTGATTTGAACAAGGAAAATTCTTCTGGAGAATTGAAAGAATCCAATTCTAAACAATATAAAACTTGGATCGAAGCAAGTAATAGACTTGCCATGTGCTTATATTGTACTTCCTTTCCCTGAAGTGAGACTGTGGAGAGCAAAAGAAGTGAATTGTCCGAGATAAGGTGCCATAGAAGAAATAAGAATCGTTTCTAAGAAATATTCTCAACTGATCTTTAGCTAACAATGTTAGTAGAGCTTCTTTTGTCACTCGAGTTGACTATACATGGCTCTCATGTAGTGGTTAAGAATGCTATAGTGCCTGAGTTTACATCTTATTATAGAATTGTTATTATTAACTCACTAAGTGAGTTAATACATGCTCCCACTCTGGTTAGTTATATCCACTGTTTCCAAGCTCCGTGACAGCCCTGAAAAGGGATATACAGAGCCCAGCAGAATCCTGGTAGGTGTAAATACCCTTTGTGCTGGACACAGATGATATCCTGTCCCCAGAGTCCACCCCAGTGCAGTGTCCCTAAAGAGAGCTCCTAACGGGGATATGCACTGGAAATCCTCAGGAAGCACTGCGTGTTAGCTCTCTTCCCCTAGAGAAGAGTTCTCCCCTCTGTTGAAGCTAAGACCACTGAAATGCAGGTGGTTTCCACCCAAAAGTGATTGCTTATTCTGTGCTGCAGGACTTTCTTTTTTAGCTGCTGTTCTTTCCCATCCAGCCTTCCACTCACCCTTGCTGCTGGGGACAAAGGTTCTCCTTTACCTCTTTCTGCCTGCCCTAGATTCCTTATTCTAAAGGCAGGTCTAGGAAGATACTGCTAAGTAAGATATTGCTCATCCTGGCTCAGCCAGAAAAAAAAGCCACTGCTCAAGCTAGGTCTAGAATTAATCCCTCACCTCTTCTTCCTCCACTTTCGCCCCAGCTGGCTAAATCAAGCAATAATCCTAAAAGGGAATTTCAGGCTATTTGTGACTCCCCCCCC
>NW_012135969.1:5318913-5328944 GCF_000956105.1 Propithecus coquereli
CCCGCCACACACACACACCATGTTTAGGGAGGAGAGAGCAAAGCCCTTGGATCAGAGTAAGCTGTTTCTAACCCACTTCCACTCCCAGGGATTACCTCTATGGGGGAAGGGAGACACAAATAAATCTAACAACTTGGCACTGAAAACTTGGGGAAGAAGCTCTAAGAGTGCCCTGGAAGGTTGTAGGCATGGGGTTTCAGGAACCTGGGAGCCCTCCTCATATGCTAGAGTACCTGGTAAAAGGGTCCACAAACTTGAAAAGCAATGCCTAGAGTAGTGCTTGGCAAAAAGAGGCACTCAATAAATATGTGGAATAAAAGAATGAAAGTGTATGGATTGTGGGCAGATGAAGGCAGAAACAATTCCCTGGTTATACCTACAACCCTCATATCCTTATATGCATACCAATTTATGGCTAAAATTAATCAACTAACAAATAAGGAAGTGTGATATAGTGGAAAGAGCTGTAGATTGGGAGGCAGGAGACATGGGTTCTAGTACCACCATTGCCAACATTGATTTTCCCTGTGGCCTTGGGCAAGTCACTTTGCATCTCTGATCAATAATTTTCCCCATTTAATAAAAAGTCTCTTTCTAGAGCCCTAAAAGCCCACAGTCCCATGTCATGTGTATTGAGCCCCTATTAGTAATGCACAGAGCCTTGAGCTCATTTATGTACTGACAGTGACTCTTTTGGGGGCGCTCTTGGGAACTAAGCGATTGGTACACATTCTTTCTAGTCTGTATTGCTTTTTCTACCCTCCCCCATGGACTCTGACATACAAAAATGTATCTTCAGCTGACCCTTCTTTTGGGATGCTCTCCAGTGACTGGGTGAGGGCTTGCTTCCCAACTCTTGGGGTTGAAGCCAGGGAAGCTGTGTGAATGCAGGAAACTTCCACTAGAGGGTACCAAGGCTGCACTGGGATCTCAGATTGCAGGGAGGCCTGCATAAACCCAACAATTCCAGAATTTTTAAATACCTATGTTGAGAGATTCAGAGATCTTCATTCACGGCTCATGACCTGGTCTGCTTCTTACTGCTCCTTGGAAGACTTAAGAAATCTCTATTATTTGGGCATCAGTTTGCTTTGATTTGACTTCAAATTAAAGACAACTTAGTATAATGGAATCCATGGGGGCTCTGGCGACTGATATAGACCTTGCTCCACTATTTCCAAACTCTATAAGAAATTTAATGCCTTTGTGTCTCAGTGTACCCATCTGTGAAATGGGGATAATAAAACTTACCTCATGGAGCTGTTGTGAGCACTAAGTAAAATAACATATGGAAACATATAACTGATAGACTATAGGTGCCTAAAACTGTTTTTGCACCAAAGGAGAGTTCTAAGACCTGTCACAAACTGGAAATTGAGGTTCTGAGGAAAGAGAGACAGATTTGCAGGTGCTGAGTACCTCCAAACAAGAAATGTGATCTTTTGCCATTTTCCTCTTAAGTTTTGCAGGTTTCTGGGGTAGCGCTGGGGGATACTCCTCAGCCTTGTCCTTCAGTCCTGTTCTATCATCTGCATCAGCCCAGCCATGTCATTCTTCTGCCCTTTTTCATCTTGGTTTCCATGGAGGTGAGTTTAGCTTCTACTTCCTGCTCACTTCTTACATGAAAAGTCTCTTGTGTGGTATTTGGCTCTGTGTTTTCCAAAGTGCCACATTCCCACTTAGCTGTGTTCTGCCCTTTTCCTCTCAACTCCGCAGCAGTCACTCCTGGGGTGGAATGTGCCATCTGTTTCTGCGAGCGAGCAGAAGTTCGGGAAGGGGGGAGGGACAGTGTGTCCAGGGCTTGCGTGTCAGCAGACACGTTACAACTGCTGCAGGGCAAACCAGGGTGAAACCGCAAGCCAGAGGCTTCAGAGCAGGCAGCCATGAGGCCCGCCCCTCGGCTCCTCTCTCATCTGTGTCTCACCCAGAGGTTTCCTGGTAGAAGTGGGAGAGGTTGGTATCGAGTCCTTGAGTTCTGACTCATTGCCTGACCTAGTTGGGTGTTACCCAGTTATCTCCCAAGTATCTCTACAGGGCCCTCAGTTAGCAACACACCAGTGTCATCCTAGACAGAAGATACAAGAGGAAGGCAGACTATCTATTTATTTCATTCCCATCTGAGGGTCCCAACAACAGCCAAAGAGTTTATAGTCTTCGTGGTTTTATGTACCACCCAGGAGGTTACGTTGGTTATAAAATGAACAAAATCATCTTACGTTGCTACACTAAGAGATTGACTATTTTCCAGATTTCTTTATAGAAACAATCATGCTTAACTTTCTCAAGAAAGAATAAAATCATTGTTTTATTTTACTTGGGTAGGGGAAGGGGCTGTTGGGAAGGTGGGGAAGGGACTGGAATACTGAGCCAGGAAGTGACTGGCCATTATCACACAGTGAGTCAGGGGCCTATCAAGGGCCATAACTCAGGTTTCCTAACCCCACCCCGAATTCCATTCTTCCCCTTAGCCTAGTCACTGATGGGCTACAGAAATATTCTAGGCTTCTGGACTTTAAAAAAGTTCTTACAATTGCCAAATTTCTGAGGGTTCAATAGGAAGTCAATTGTATTATGCTTCTGGGCTTTATATGTGTCCCTTTCACTATTTGTCCTGTGGAAAATGTGAGATATATGTTTGCTGCCTCCTAGACAGGTTGTCAAAAACACTTTAGAGTTATCTGAGGTCCAGAGAAGGCCAGGCGCAGTGGCTCACTTCTATAATCCCAGTGCTCTGGGCGGCCAAAGTGGAAGGATCGCTTGAAGCCACGAGTTTGAGACCATCATGGTAACACAAGACCCCATTTTTACAAAAAAATTTTTTAGAAATTAGCCAGGCATGGTAGTGTACCTGTAGTCCCAGCTACTCAGGAGGCGGAGGCTGGAGGATCCCTTGAACCCAGGAGTTCAGGGTTACAGCGAGCTATGATCACACCACTGCACTCCAGCCTGGGCGACAGAGCAAGACTCTGTCTCTGTCTTTAAAATTTTAAAAAAAATTTTAAAAAACAAAGAAAACCAGTGTAGTATGTGATCCTGAGGTTAGATCTCAGAGACAGGAGTTTCTGTTTTTAAATCATTTGTTTGTGTTCAAGATCCTAATATCTTTGTGATATATCCTAACATCCACCGTACCAGTGGATGCCGAAAATTAATTTTTTACCTTCCCTTTATTTGAGGTCTCAATCTCTCCCTAACTAGGGTCATGCTTCCTAAACACATGAACTGGTTTCCAAGAGAGCAGATTTTAGCTTTATCCCTTGGCAGAGAGAATGGAGTCATTGCACACAGGCCAGAACATTCTTTCTGCCAGAGCTCCCCATCTGGAAGAAAAGAGAAAGCGTTTCAGAGTTTCCAGAAGGGCTGCCTAAAGGGGAGGAAGGGAGAGGAAGCCATAGGGAGGGCAGAAGAAAGCTACAAGGCTGGAAGCCCAAGCTCTATAGTCTAAAAAGAAAATCAGATTCAGGCCGGGTGTGGTGGCTCACGCCTGTAATCCTAGCACTCCGGGAGGCTGAAGCGGGAGGATTGCTTGAGCTCAGGAGTTTGAGACCAGCCTGAGCAAGAGTGAGACCCATCTGTACTAAAAATAGAAAAATTAGCCGGTGTGGTGGTGCAAGCCTGTAATCCCAGCTACTCGGGAGGCTGAGGCAGGAGGATCACTTGCGCCCAGTAGTTTGAGGTTGCTGTGAGCTAGGCTGACACCACAGCACTTTATTTGGGGCAACAGAGTGAGACTTGGTCTCAAAAAAAAAAAAAAGATAAAATCAGATTCAGTAGGCCTAAAAACCTGGCACACCATTGCTGCACTTCTCCCTTCCACTAACCCTTAGCCAGGATTTCTTTTGTTCCTTATTCCTTAATCTTTCACATGTACCTATCTGTCCTGCCTGTCCCACCTCAGAATTTTCTTTCTATTCTTTGGTTTTTATGTACTTCCCTTCTAATTAAAAAAAGATTTTTTTTTAGAGATGGGGTCTTGCTATGTTACCCAGGTTGGTATCAAATGCCTGGCTTCAACCAATCCTCCCACCTCAGCCTTCCAAGTAGGTGGGACTATAGGCATGCACCACCACGCCAAGCTTACAACATTATTTTTGCATTAATTAATTAATATTTGATTAAAATTCATATATAATAACTTTTTTGATGTTACAAATATATAAAGTCAAAATATCTAACCCCATTCATTTAATGAATATTTCTTATTTACCATGTGCAGATATTGTTCTAATCATGGGAATATAAGGATGAAAGAGGCATTTTTCTGGTCCACAAGCAGCTCACATTTGGTAGGAAAGATAAAAATACACAAAAAATTGCAAAAGAACAATAGAGAGCTGCTACAGAGGTCAGCACAAGGTACAAGGTGGTATAAGGATGAACATAACAGACCTTTTGGGGAATTGAGATGAGGGCCACACTTGAGATGAGTCTGGAAAGATGAGTAGGAATCTGCAGTATGTCTCACAGGGAGATGTAAATTCTAGGCAAGGGGATTGACATGCACAAAGACACAGCAGTGTAAAAGAACACAGGATGGCTAGGGTTTCTTAAGTGGTCTGTTGTATGGTCCCTGTTCTGTGGCGTCCAGCTAGCTAGGTTGCAAATGCAGGCTGGATCATGGAGAGTCTCCCACTGAGTGTAGAAAATTCTGAAACCCCCAAAAGACTGTCCCCTAGCTCTGCCTAGGCTCTCCTAGCGACAGGGAACCTTGACCTTTGTAGCAGCTCATTCTGCTTTGAGCATCTGATTGTAACACATTCCTTCCTACATTGACATAATATTTACCTTCCTCTTCCACTCAATGATTCTGGTTTGCCCTTTGCAGCATTACATAAGTCTGTACCTTTTTTTTTTTTTGAAACAGAGTCTCACTCTGCGGCCCAGAGTAGAGTGCAGTGGCGACATCCGAGCTCACAGCAACCTCAAACTCCTGGGCTCAGGGGATCCTCTTGCCTCAGCCTTCTGAGTAGCTGAGACTACAGGGCTGTGACAGCATGCCTGGCTAATCTTTTTTCTAGTTTTGGTAGAGACAGGGTGTAGCTCTTTCTCAGGCTAGCCTCGAACTCCTGAGCTCAAGTGATCCTCCTGCCATGGCTTTCCAGAGTGCTAGGATTACGAGCGTGAGCCACCACACCTGGCCCCTCTTCTATTGGGTTGAACCAAATGATTGCCATTTTTATGTATCAAAACAGTTGAATAGGCCGGGCGCGGTGGCTCACGCCTGTAATCCTAGCTCTCTGGGAGGCCGAGGCGGGCGGATTGTTTGAGCTCAGGAGTTCGATACCAGCCTGAGCAAGAGTGAGACCCCGTCTCTACTAAAAATAGAAAGAAATTAATCAGACGACTAAAAACATATAGAAAAAATTAGCTGGGCATGGTGGCACATGCCTGTAGTCCCAGCTACTCGGGAGGCTGAGGCAGGAGGATCGCTTGAGCCCAGGAGTTTGAGGTTGCTGTGAGCTAGGATGATGCCACGGCACTCTAGCCTGGGGAACAGAGTGAGACTCTGTCTAAAAAAAAAAAAAAAAAAAAAAACAGTCGAATATTGGCAGTTTCATATTGTCAGCCCTATACTTGACAATCCACTATTTGACACTAGCTATTATTTATTACCTTAGCCTTCTCTTCCTTATATTTAATATCTCTAAACTCTATCAAATTCTTTCTCACCTGGTAAAGTTACTAGATCCTTTTCCAATGTGATCTGTCACTAGGCATACTCTATTTCCTCAATATCTTAATATGGGACAGCCAGAACTGGTCAGTTGAAAATACAGTGAGATTGTTATCTCTCTGGATCTGATGGTATGTCTTTTCATGAAACTGGGACAGCACTGGGATTGGTGAGAGCTAAACCTTTCTCATATAAAATGCTGTCAAGCCAGTCCTACTCCTTCTGGTGCAATGGATATTTTTTTAAAACCTAACTGTAGGTCTTTGCTTTATGTTAAATTTCATCTTGTTAATTTTGGCACTTTGTTCCAATCTGTCAAGATGATTTGATCACATTGTAAACATAAATCAAAACATCACATTGTACTTCATAAATATATACAATTATTGTCAACTAAACATGAAAAAATTTTTAAAGTTTTTAAAAAGATAATTTTAAATCTTCTATCATCCATCCTATTAATTATCTTTCCTAGCTATATCATCATCTAAATTATTGATTTTTTAAAATGTTTAATAGGACAGTGAGTCCCCTCTGTTTGTTAATATTAATCGCTCAGTCTCCTTTGAGTTTAGTTGAAAAAAGTGTTCAGACTCCAGCTTGGACTTTTGTGTGGCTCTTCCTATTGGCTCTTGGTCCTCTGCCTAGGATGGAACTCCCCTTTTCAGCTTGGCTGTTAGTTCATAAGTAATATGTATGATTCTGCCTCACTCTTTTTAATGGCTACATAATATTCTATTACATGGATATACCATGCCGATGGACACTTAGGTAGTTTCCAAATTTTTGGTATTACAAGGAGATTGTGGGTCTATTTGCAAGTACCAATGTCAGATAAATTCCTGGAAATAGAATGAAAGGATCAAAAGATATTTACATTTTTATTTTGATAGATTTTGCCAAATTGCTCTCTAAAGAGTTGTACCACTTTAGTAGTGGTTTAGATCTCAGTAAGATAAGCAATTTCAAATTAAATATACCTGTTCTTTAAAGATATCTTAACAATTCTACTACTGGAAATTTGAAATTGCTTCTAATTTTTCCTTTCTCCCCTTCTCATTTCTCCTCTTCACTCTCTCCTCTGATTTCTTCCATACCCTGACCTCCAAATTCTTCTCACTCGTTTTATACAAAGTAATTCTGTATCTCCAGACTCTCCAGCTTAACTCTGCTCCAGCCCTGCATTTGCAACGCAAACCTCAACATAGTAAACTTGCTGCCATCCGAAAGCCATTCTCCTTGATAACAACAATATTGAACACCGACATGTATTAGCCCATTTAATCCTTTCAACAATTTTGTGACATAGGTACTATTATTATCCCTATTTTATGGGTGAGAAAATTGAGGTATAGAGAAGTGAGGTCGCTTGTGTAAGGTCACATGGTTTAAAAAATTGCACTGATACTATGTGAACCTGGAGACCACACTCTTAACCCCAACAGTCACCTCTCTTGAAGTCTACTCAGGTCCCTATCAAATTCTAACCTAACTTTCTTAGTGATCCCCATGATATAATTCAGGCTCTGGTATCTATCCTGATCCCTGTCTGGTCCACTGCCTGTTCTATCAGCAGCTCTGCCTTGTAAAACGGCCAGAATCAGTCTAGAAAGAACAGGTTCCAGGATGGCCTTAGCCTATGGCAGAGGAGAAAGCATGGGGTGGGATCACAGGCCAAAGGGCGACATTAGTCATGTCCTCTCCCTCTGCAAAGGTGTAGCTTCCCTGTTCTGGTCTCTGGGTGGGTCCTCCAGACAGGAAAGGAGCAGTTGGCTCCTTTCGTAGTCAGTCAGTCTAGTTTTCCCTGGAACTCAGCACACTGTGAAATCCAGGAGGTGCCTGAGGCCAATTTAGGCAAGTTCTATTCAACGAACATTTATTGAGTCCCAACAATAGGCCAGAGACTGTACTGGGTTGGGATACAACATGAACTAGTCACATGTTACACAAATGAAGATAAGCACTTCAATGTCCGGTTACCTGAGTGTGCTAAGTGCCTGCATAGCTAGAGACCTGAGTGTATTGTTTGGAGTGAGAGCTGGCAAGAGGAGAAAGGAAAAAGGGAAAGCAGGGATAAAGAGTGCAGGACTGGGGTTTTTGGCTTTGAGGAAACAATCCAGATTGGGGAAAGAAATAATAACTCAGTAAGGATTGCTGGCAGAAGGGCCTGCAGTGCCTCCGAAAGTACTGACTTCTTCATCTTCAGGTAAGTAAACCTTGCCTGTTTATCGGGAATGGTAGAGGAAAGCAAGGTATGAGGGCAAAGAACAGTCAGGAAAAGTTCCAACATCCATAACAGTGTGTGTGTAGAGGGCGGGGAGGGGTTTTGTGAAATGCTAATTCCTGCTTTTTCTTGGCAGCTTTTCTGGAAATTGTGATGACAGCTAGCGGTGGGAAAAATCACTGAAATCACTTGTGACCACAGCCTTTTCCCTGCCTCTAGGTGGCTGGCTATCACCTGAGCCATTCCAGGTGGCATCCTGCTATGGATTCATTTTTTTCTCTCTTGCTCATTTATTGAAGCGAAGGTATCATTGTTTTGGTTTTTTTTGGGGGGGGGGAGGCACAGCCTTCAGTACAAGTGAAAGTGTGCTCTCCCTTGTATGTGTTTTTGAGGTAGGGAGGAAGGAAGAGAGAAGTTCATTTTCCAAGAGCAATGAATAAGCAAGCCACATCCTCTACATTAACCAGAAAGCTTCTTGCAGGATAAAAAGCCACCGACAAGAGATCCAGTCAGCAGAGAGACCCAGTTTCTGGTTTTAGATCTGCTCCAACTTACTGCTAGCTTTAGAAATTCACACCTATCTATATGTCCAGTTTCTCATTTATGCGTAGGAATAATAAATTCTTGTCTCTCAATAGTATTGTGAGAAAGGAATAATAAACATTTAAAGTTCTTAGGAAATAATATTCTGTAGAGTTTTTTTTATTGTTTTTAATAATTTCTCAGACTGTATCAGAAAAGTAAGAAGGCCATGGCTGATATGCCATTTTTAAATGGATGCTGAGTGTTGCTAAGGGGCCTCTCTTGAGTAACTTTCTCCTCTTAATTGGGACAGAAATTCTGGTCATTGACAGAAATGTAGACGGGCCAAAATAGAACTTAACTGTTCTACAACTTCTGGTTCTCAATAAACACCACTTGAACATTTGGTTCTGTCTACAAAGCTAAGTCATTAAAACATGGGCCAGTTCTAGTGAGGAGCATACTAATGAAGAAATACGCATAATACAAAGAGAGAGAAAAGGCGAGGGGGAAAAATCCACTGATCAACTACAAGTGGCCATAAAATCTGGAAACATAGGTGAATATACATAATGAAAGGCTTATGGATATAATACTTGCTGTGTTCAATAATATTACATGATATAGTCACTATATTGTCCCTTATTAGGAATGCCTACCATGCATTAGGAATGCTGTTCCAACCTGTAGCAACATGCAGTGCTAATGCAGAATTTCTATCAAGTCCTGAAAATGAATTTGTGATGCCTTGTCTCAGATCATTTGTCTTTGATTTTCACTGAATAAACCCCAGAAGAAATAATCAAGGGGATTAAATTTGTTAAAACATAAACTATAGTCTATACTTCCAGGCTTTATGACTATCTGGTCGGTTCTACAGAGATGAACATAGGGAATAGATGCAAAAAGAAGAGTGAAGAATCCGGAGGAATCTAGAGAAGAAAGAGAGAAAAAGAAGAAAGACACAGAATGTGACCATGCAAACAAAAGTAAGAGGGGACATGTTCATATCCAGGGAACAGAGAGAGAGAGAGAGAAAGAGAGAGAGAGAGAGACTCGGGAAAAGAATGCAATGTATCAAGGGAAAAGGACAATAGGATAGAAAAGGTAGATCAGAAAAGAGAAAGCAGTCTTAAGGGTAATTTTCTTTTCTTTTCCTTTTTTTTTTTTTGAGACAGAGTCTTACTCTGTCTCCCAGGCTAGAGTGCCGTGGCGTCAGCCTAGCTCACAGCAACCTCAAACTCCTGGGCTCGAGCGATTCTCCTCCCTCAGCCTCCCGAGTACCTGTAACTACAGACATGCACCCCTATGCCCGGCTAATTTTTTCTATTTTTAGTTGCCTGGCTAATTTTTTCTATTTTTTTTTTTTTCAGTAGAGATGGGGTCTCACTCTTGCTCAAGCTGATCTTGAACTCCTGAGCTCAAGCAATCCTCCCTCCTCGCTCTGCCTCCCAGAGTGCTAGGATTACAGGTGTGAGCCACTGCGCCTGGCCAAGGGTAATTTTCTGAACTTCTCAGACTGTTGAATGCAACCCTCATTAGCAAAAGCTGATGGATGTGAGAATAACTTTTTTCTACAGAAAATTAATAGAATAATACCATATGCTAAAA
>NW_012135969.1:5328994-5338382 GCF_000956105.1 Propithecus coquereli
CAAAACAAAACAACAGGACTTGGAATTATGGCCCTGGCATGAACGCTGTGACGGATCCAAAGCTGTGGCAGCTGCACACTGTCAGCCACCTGCAGCAGGTTCTCTTGAAAGGAGGTCTAATTAGTGTACCTCTATGGCTGCCACAGTCACAAGGCAGTATCGATGGGTATTATACTTCCTGAGAATCATTGAAATTCATTTATATTGCTCCACCATACCACTGCTATCCTATCATCTCTTCTCCAGACTATCAAAATAGCTTCCTAATTGACTGTCTCTATCTTCTCTGGTCACCTCCCCTTCACCATCCAAAAATCTTCCAATTGTTTCCTATTACTCAGCATTCAGTAATGAGTCTGTAATATCTGGTCTATAAAGACGAGCACCAGATGGCTCATACTTTTGCCTTTATGTTCAATGTGCTCTTCACTCCACATTCCACTTCACTTTCTGAACATAGTCTTCTCTCAAACTCTTATGGCCATGCTTTCTCTGTCATTGGCCTCACACCCTTCTCCCACCCACCATAGTGTGCGGATGCCTGTTTTATCTTTCAGCTTTCAGACTGAGTATCCCTTCCTTAGGAAGCCTTCTGATTTACCTAGCCAGATCACGAACCTCTATTATTGGCTAACATGGCACCTTTAAAGTATTTATCAAAGGTGCACTTGTATACTTATTTAATTAACTATTTTTCATCCCTATTAGATCTTTAGTTTCATAAGAGCAGGAGCTATATATGAATAGCTGTTCTTGTTCACCACTATACCTATAGCAGACAAGTTCTATCATAAAGTAGATGCCTAATAAATATCTGCTAATCAAATGAAATATTCAGAAAATATATCTTGCATTTTCTCTGTATGACAAAGAAATCTAAAATTTTATATGCAAATCATCACCTCCAGGACAAAAGAACACTGAAAGAATATGATTTCCAGAAACATGCCACAGCAAGCTCTTGGGACCTAGCCAATTTTTCCACCATTTAATATGGATCTGTGGAGGTGAGTAATAAGTTTCTGGTTCAGGACAAAAAAAATACTAGAATATTTAAACATTAAACATATTAAACATGTACTCACTTCAGGACCTCTGAGATTTCATTTAGGATGGTTTAGGTACAGCTCAGGTGTTTGTCATACTCTACTCAAATTAAAACCACTAATATTTAGCTTGTATCCTGTGCTGAGGAGTTTCGTTTTTATCTTTTGGCTATGTAAATTTACCAAATTGTAACACACAGTTATCCTTTACATACACTAGGAATAATTGAAGTTTACCCTTTCAAAAAGCTAAACCGGCTTTTTGTTTTTCTTCTTTTAAATTCTCAGTATTCTACATGGAATCTTATCCAATGCTAAAGAAATCCCTGCCTTCTTACATAGGAAAAAATGAGATTTTAAAAAAATTTCTTTTTAATCTCTCAGGATCATTGTAATTAGTCCACTTTGTTGTAAAGCAATGGCGTTTTCAGGATCTATTGAAATGTATGTGACCCCATGTTGAAGTTTTCAGACTACTTTGGTTTTGAATCCTTTAGCTTCTTCTCATAATTTTCCTTGGGCTCTGTCTATTAACCTGACAATTATCAATTGCTGTCACTATCACAACCATGACCAAGTGCATCATTAAACAGAGGATTTCTCCAAGGTGTCCTGCCACAGCTCATCTCTAGTAAAATGTTCACTGCTAACACCCGAAGGTCAAAAAAGAAAACATCAAAAGCACGTTCACCTACGTTTAGGCTACTGCAATGTTGTTTTCTCTGATAGACACCTCTTCTCACCAAACTCCTTGTAATTCAGCACATATAATCAGTTCTTATGCTTAGATTTGTTTCCTGTTTGAAGGCAGGCTAGTAGATACCCCAAGGTAACGTAAATCCTAAAAAAATGTCATATACCTTGGCTTTGAAGTATCCTATATGAAAGAGTATAGCACATAGTTTACTTGTCATCTCTCCTCTTCGTCTTTACATGGATTTCCTAGTCTTCTCTTTTAGGCCCTAAAGCTTGGGATGTGAGCCTTGATAATCATTTCTTTGACCTCCATTTCTAAAAGTTCAGATGGATTTATTTCCTAATCAACCTTAAACTCCTATATACAAACAAGCACTCTGAAGATTCATCCCAGCTGGCCTCTCACTGGCTCTATGACCAACCCCTCCAGATTTCTCCTATAATCACCTTTCATTTCCCTTACTCCCACTCCATCTCCAGGCTTGTCATATCTACCTTCTTGCTGATCATAGTTTCAGAAGCCAGATACCACACAGGTGTATGCATAGATACACTATAAAATATATTTTATATGTATATGCACACACACACACACATACACGGTATATATATAAATAGAATAATATAATTTATGAGCTACAAAGAACTTCCAAGATTATCTAATCCAACACCTAATTTTATAGGTGAAGAAACTAACACGCTGAGAGGTTCTAGAGACAGATAAAGGATTTGGGTGTTGCTGGCGGAAAGCCAGAAGATGCCGATGCCCATCAAGGGAAAGTAATGTTTTTTAATAGTTCTTAATATTTAAACAAAACAGGTGATGGAAACTCATCAGCTCTTGAGTGGGCTAATTTGTGCATCATCTCTTAGGGAGGAGCTAAATGGGAATTCAAGCTCTATTCCTCCTTGTCTTGTTCTAGCCATTCTTTGGGTTAAATTACATCAGCCCTGTGGTTTCCAGAAAGAGATTATGGGAAGACCAAGTGTTGATTAGGAAAGAGTGCCTGTTCTGAGTCAGGGTGACCTGGGTTCTGGCACTGGCTCTGCCACTTACTAGCCACTGAGTGACACACACTAGGCACTCAATAAATGTTTAATAAACAAGTGAAAAGATGATTTTGCTAACGAACCAAATTATTAATGATTATGGAAAAGATTTCCTTCCTCTGGGTTAAGGTAAAATGTAAGGCTCTGTTGGGATGCTTCTTGATTAAAATCCCATGAATATGAATTCTTCACAGTGTGGTTTTTTTTCCTCCCATTTTAAAATGTTTTAAGCTTTGATATTTACAGGAATGGCAGAATCAGGTCTATAATGTCTGCCTGCATCATTTTCAGGTGAGTAGAAATGCTGAAAGTACATTAATATAGTAACAGTGGTAACAGAAAGAAATCAAAAACCATCATTGGTCTCCCAGTGTGGTGTATCAGCCCTTGGCTGCTGCTTGACATATTCTTGCCAACATTACTCTCAAAGTAATTTCTCTTATAAAATATGGCACAATCACCACCATATCCTGAGCATGGATATTTAATCTTGGAAATAGTATCTAAAGTATTTGAAATATTTGAAGAGACAGTTGATTTCTAAAGAGCCAGTTGATACTAACCTATGCTGTTTTCCACTAAGGTGAATACCCTGGGGTGTAATAAAATCAGAAGAGAGCCAAAGAATCCTTTTAGAAGTTTCATAGCCTAAAACATTAAACATTACAGAATGTCAGTCAACTCTCTAGAAAAAGATTTCTGCAAACACACAAAGCTATTTTAAAATTCCCTTTTATAAAATCAGACAATTCAAAAGCTATTGGCTGCCATCTTCAAGATCTGAAAGCAGAGTACTGGTAGGATTGCCAGACTTAGCAAATAAAAATACAGGATGCTTGCTAACGATGAAGAGCTCCTAAAAAAAGAGAGAAAAAAAAATACAGGATGCCCAATTAAATTTGAATTTCAGATAAAAAAAAGGAATAGTTTTAATATTTAGTACCCTAACTATTGCATTTTTTAGTATATTTCATGTCCTGTGAAATATTTGAGACATATTTGTACTAAAAAGCTATTCATTTTATACAAAATTCAAATTTAACTTGACATCCTGTATTTTATCCCGCAACCCTAGTACTGGGGAGAGTTACTTCATTTAACCCCTTCATTACTCTGCAAAACAAGGGGCCCCAACTTGGCTGATGAGAACATGCCTTTAGGGTTTACTACATGGAATTTTAAGATTAGCAATGATCATGGTAAAAGGAGAATTGAACCTTTCTTCTGGTCTGTGGATTTCCATTCTGTCTCTTTCACACTGTGAAAAGCATTTAAATATATTTCCAATTATTCAGAGTGGTAATGGATTAATTGAAGAGTATGCTTTATTGGGATCTCTAAATTTAGGTTTGTTTGTGTAGGGGCTAAGAGCCTAGGACCATATGGACTTAAGCACTAGGACTTTGCTCTTCCCAGTAAGGAATGAACAGACTTGCTTTTATAAAGCAGTTTGAAGACTTCAAAAATGCTGAATGAATTTTTTTTTCTAATGAAATTATCCCCCACACCTTTCACTAAAGGATCACCCCCATTGTTTGGCTTTATAGGACTTGTCAGACTATGTCATATCTCCAGGATGGAAGCCTGTCTAATGGAAGCTGGAGTCCGAGTGCACCAGTGGTGGGTTGAAGAGAGCAGTGTTGCTGTGAGCCTGACTGAAGCACTCATGGAGAGAGCATTCTTTTCAGCATCAGCTGATGCTCTGCAGCACAGGATTCTGTTACCCTCATTTGAGCTGCCTGGTTATTCTAGCAATCAGATCTTTCTGTCTCCTTCCCGTTACCCGGCCTTGACACCAGCTATCATGTGCCCTTTTTGCCTTGACTCCCAAGGGTACAATTCTTCTTTCATTTTCTTTAAACTCAAATGCCAGAATATCGGAATTTCTAGGACATTTACATGGTTTGTGATAACAATGGAGGATATCTGCAATCAGAACTGTTCTGTAAAATCTAGGGCATGTGTGGTCCCCCTAATATTTCAATACTTGTTTTCTGACAGTTACCTAGACAGCAAGGATATTTGATTTGGCAAGGAGATAGGGCTGGGAGTAGAAATTCTTCTCATGATGGTTTTAGTTATTGCTTTGTAGTTAACCTTGGGCAAATCACTGCATCTATCTCTGTCCTATGTCAGTTTCTGAACCCCTTCTATCTGAAGCCCCCTATAACAATTATAAAGAACAAAACAGTAGGAACTCATTTCCAACTTACTTTGGCTACCCTTAAAATGTAAGTTATGAATCCTAGTGTTGGAAACATGGCATACTGGGCTTCTCTATCCTTTTACCCTGAAGGGGAAGAAAAGTTATGGAAAACAAAGGCCATAAAGATTTTACCACTATAATTCCTTGTTTAGGAGAAGCATGTGACTGCTTTTAGAAATGCAACTTGTAAAATTCTAGTCTGAACTCAATCTGGATAGAACTTCAGTGTTCTAATTTCTGGAAAACATAAAAGGGGATGAGGCTTATAAAGAAAGTTATTTACCTTGTCAACAGTAACAATAGCACTTTCTATAAAATAGTGACTCCTTTTTCTCCCCTCCACCTCCTCCATTCTTTTGATCCTATCACCCTCTCCTGCATCTACTGATATCCTCTTACCTTGAGATAAGACAGTAATGAATCACTTTAGCAAAAGTACATAGGGCTAAACAAAGATGACATATTTTGGCATCTGTTGGCACTAAGACACATCAGGATGGGGCATAGCAAGAGTTCAGGGTTTCCTGATGCATAGTTGCTAAAACTGTGGCCTTTACTTCATAGCTAATGAAGTTTTGGGGCAAGAAGAACATAAATCTCTCTTAAATGGTTTAAATTGTGCCTTTTTGCCTAAAGACTTTAGTCTTTTTTTTGACCTGCCCTAATTCCTGATGTCAGGTCCATAGGGTATTTGTGCTATGCCTCATTTTCAGTGAATGTATATTTTACACAGTGTGATCGCACTTTGAACTAAAATAGACCACATCCAGAAACCTGCTGGTGCAGGCTTCCCAGAGCTAAAGAATATGAGCAGTTTGAATTGCTTTTTGTCTCTTTGGCTTCTTCTTGAGTCAATTCACCAATATAGAGACGTTACTATCTAGATTTTATTAAAGAAAAAAAAAGGCACCAGATCCCAAAGGCTAGCCTCCATGCCAAGATTATTTCCTAGAAAATGCATAATATTTGAAAGTGAAAGCATCTCAGATGCTTACCTTATAGTCTCTCTTCGGCTCTAGCATTATTTGTTTATTGGGGACACGATCACTTTTGGTTCAGTCCTGTGAATAAGCAGGTCACAAGGCAACTTTTAGCTCCCCGTACACTTTTTAAGTGTTTATTAATCTTGACTCCTATACAAACTCTGTAGAGAGGCTGGCAACAGAAAATTCTTATCCTGAGTTATTTATGTGTCTAAGACTCTAAGACAAATTGCTCTCATAAAATCACACCCCATGAGATGTGATTCTACCAGATTGGCAGGCCTTAATGTCTCCTCTATTCACCCTACCCTTTAACCTGGGTTGAGCTTATTCTCTTTGCTAAGCATAGGATCAGATATTGAGTAAGAACTAATTCTGATGTCAATTCTTCTTGTTAGGGATTTAAGAAGCAAACAGAAATAGAGCCAAGGGTGGAGAAACTGAGGCCCTCTGAATGTTTGCTGCCAAGCTGCTGAGACGTTTAATCCTCTTGGCTACTCCACTGGTTTGGTCCAACTTGAGCCCACACTAATTTTTTGGATTGGAAGTCAAGGCAAACATCACTGTAAATTCAATTCTAGTATGCCAGCTCCAGAACACTTTAACCTTTAAAGGCTTGGGATTCCAGGAGAAATGTTGTAGTAGCATTCCAGAGACCCACACATCAGACATAGACATATGCATTCTTGCCTGAGGCACAGGGTGTTGGCTTCACCCTCTCTCATATGAGTTGGCTTCCTAACTCATATTCTGCAAACCCTTCATATGAGGACACAGCCAAACAGGCTCATCTCAATTTGAAGATCACCAACAAAGAGTCTGGGTTTAATCATGTAGCTACCAGTCACTTGGGATTGGTAACTAAACCTGCAGAAGTGGTTGTGTTGTGAAAAGGGAAGCAGAAGTACTAAAAAAAAAAAAAAAAAAAAAGAGCTAGAAAGGAAGTAAGACAGGTGGAAATGTATGACTTTTTCAACTTCCTGATGGAAAGATAGCAAGAGAAATAAAACTCTTTCTGACTAGATAGGACCTTTCTTTGGCCACAGTTGGATGTATTAATAACTAAATGTCATATTGCCACCCTCACATAAATCTATCTTTATGTCTATCTATGTATATTTATCTCTATATATCTCACATTATATCATATGTAGTTATCCATTAGTATAGTATACCTTTTATTTTTTAGAACATAATAAAAATGTTTATAGGCATTTACTAGATACCAGATGCAATTATAAGTACTTTCCATGTATTAAATTGCATAATTGTCATTATAATACTAAGGAGTAGGTATTGTTATTATTCTTGTTTTAGAAAACTGAGGCACAGAGAGATTAACTAGTCAAAGACCACACAGTTACTACATTGTGGAGCTGGGATGTGAATGCAGGCACTCCAGTTCAGGAATCTGTGCATCGAACCACTATTCTCTGCTGTTTTTGCTGTTACAGTATATAGTACACATTTTAAGGCATATGAAATTAATCTATTAATTAATCATGAAGAACACAGGATAGGTAGGCAACATTCCATCTACTCACCTTTCCAACTGTCAACCCAACAGCCATTTTAAATTGCAGAAAAGAGTCAAGGTGGGGACCTCATGGCATCATCAGTTTCCTATGGATTGCTCTCCAATTTTTTGTGTTCCTGGCTCTTGGAACCCTTTCATCATATTCTGCAGGTAAGACTCATAATAGCGGAATTAGAGTTATAATTTCCATGCTTGAAATTGACATCGAAGGCCATAATTTCTTTTTTTTCCTGAAACGGAGTCTCATTCTGTCACCTGGGCTAGAGTGCTGTGGCTCAGCCTAGCTCACAGCAACCTCAAACTCCTGGGCTCAAGCAATCCTCCCACCTCAGCCTCCCAGAGTGCTAGGATTATAGGCATGAGCCACCGCGCCTGGCCCGAAGGCCATAATTTATAAGTCAGGGAGGCTAAATAGTAACTGTAATGCTTTGTTTTCACCTAACATGTGGATTTTGTAATGGTCTCCTAAACTCTCCACATCTTTCTCTTCCCCTTTCAATGTTTCACACAGCCAGGATTTCTTTCCTTCCTGCCTGCCTAAATATTTTGGCTCCCTAACCCAACTCCTTTATATTCTCTTTGCTTTAAAACATCTCTTTCAATGACTTACATTATCTCTGTATAATCTTTACCACTCCTGCTATGAAGACCATTCTGACATTAAGAAAATGACAGGCTTTTAAAGAAATTCTCAAACCATAGATGAAAGAATACTTTTCTCTGAGATAAGCATGCATTATGTACATATCTGCTTTACAGATGGGGAAACTAAGGCAGGGAAATGATAAGATTTGCCTTAGGTCATAAAGTCAGAGACGATATTGAAACTATGTCCTTGTGTCTTCAGACTCTCAGGCTAGTGCTTGAAAACTGAAGATGAAAAGTGCCTCTGACTAGAATGACTAATTGGTTTTTTCCTTTCTTAACTTTTTATGGAAGTGTATGGACTTACATAGGTTTTTTATTTGCAGATTTTCAAGGGCATGGTAAACAGAGAAGCCTAGAGATCTGCTTGGAATAGGGCTAATGATCTTGAGACATTACTGACTTCCCCATTCCTTCTGGAGCACCTGAGAGGGAAATGAATTTCCAAGGGCCCTTATGCTCTTCATTTCAGTTATTCCACAGAAGCCTGCATAGAGCATAGGTTGTCATCCAGTCATATTTAAGGGAACTGTATCTATTTTACCTTCCATTTCCCTACCCCAAGTTTTAGTAGCTCTGGGTTCATTCTTGACTAGCTGCATTGGAATCTCCTGGGTCATGGGGCAAGGGACGTGGCCAAGTAAGGTTCTTCCCAGGATCACAATTACTGCTGTCATGAAGTCTGTGGCCCTGGTGTTTTTTTGTTTGCTTGTTCGTTTGTTTTATTTTCAGAGACAGAGTCTCACTCTGTCACTCAGGCTAGAGTGCAGTGGTTCGATCATAACTCAATGCAACCTCAAACTCCTGGGCTCAAGCGATCCTCTTGCCTCAGCCTCCCGAGTAGCTGGGACTACAGGCATGTGCCGCTACGCCTGGCTAATGTTTTTGTTTTTAATCTTTTTTGTGATTTTATAAAAGAAGGTTAGCTCTAGTCTTAGCTTCACATAGTTTCTCCGTGGGGCACACATCTTGTACATAAAGGAAAGGCTACAGACTAGGTAAAATATTTTTTTCTTGGTCAACTGGTTAGTCAATTCAGTAACAATTGAGATGTACTTTGTGCGGGGTCCAGTACTGAGAGTAATAACATAATTAGAAAGCAAGCTCTGGGCCGGGCGTGGTGGCTCACGCCTATAATCCTAGCACTCTGGGAGGCCGAGGCGGGTGGATCACTCAAGGTCAGAAGTTTGAGACCAGCCTGAGCAAGAGCGAGACCCCGTCTCTA
>NW_012135969.1:5338884-5351826 GCF_000956105.1 Propithecus coquereli
AAAAAAAAAAAAAAGCAAGCAAGCTCTTGCTAGCAGTACATCTGGCAACAAAATACATGTAAAACAAATTTAAAACACAATTACAGAACAACACAACAAGTACAAATAAATCAGCAAAAGCCAGTACTTGTGATGTGATGGGAAAGGGGTTAGAATTGGGTGGCTAGTCAGTGAGGACTTTCCGGAAAAAGGTGAGTTTTGAAGGAAGACAGGGGCACAGATTTACTGAAAAGGATGAGGAGCTCATTCCAGCAATAATGCATGAACTACAGTAGCGAAGAAAGAATGAACAAGCTGTAAGGGCCAAACAATGAACAGGTTAGCTTGTTAAAACTGGACAATTTATGTTTAAGGGTAAGAAAAAACAAGCCTGGGGAAATGGTAAAGACAGTTCATACAGAGCCTTACATGGCGACAAATCAAATTTGTTTTAACAGACAAGAAGGAGCCTTATGGGTTCTTGCATAATGAAAACAACATTTTGAGAAGCTGAGATACAGAGGGATTAGAATAAAATAAAACTAGAGCGGGGCGCAGTGGCTCATGCCTGCAATCCTAGCACTCTGGGAGGCTCAGGTGGGAGGACTGCTCGAGCACAGGAGTTTGAGACCAGCCTAAGCAAGAGTGAGACCCTGTCTCTACTAAAATTAGAAAAAATTAGCCAGGGGGGGAGGGGGGAGGGGACGGGTATGTGCATACACAAAGAGTGCGGTGCGCCCCACCCGAGGAATGGACATATTTGGAACTCGGACTTGCGGGGGGAGGGGAGGGCAAGGGCAACATACGTACCCTAGACATCTGTACCCCCATAATATGCTGAAATAAAAAAAAAAAATTAGCCAGGCGTGGTGGCACACGTCTTTAGTCCTAGCTACTCAGGAGGCTGAGGCCCGAGGATTGCTTGAACCCCAGGTGCTGGAGGTTTCAGTGAATTATGATGACACCATTACACTCTAGCCAGGGCGACAGAGTGAGAAGACAATGTCTCAAAAAGAAAATTAATTAATTTAAAAAAAAACAAACTAGAGAGTTAGAATAGGGAAGCTGCTGCAAAATTCTCCAGGAGAGAAAAACATGCTGGGGTCCCAATGCTAGCTCTACCAATTATTATCTATATGACCTTGGGCAAGTCACTGAATTTGTGTGCCTGTTTTGTCTTCTGTAAAATGGGATAATGGTGACCACCTCACATATTTGTTGAGAAGATTACAGGAATTAATAACATGAAAAGTGTTTAGTAAGCACTCAATAAATATTTAATTATAGTTAATTAAATTTTTATTATATGTTATTTAAATTATCATTGCTGGGTGTAGTGGTTTATGCCTGTAATCCCAGCACTTTGGGAGGTTGAGATGGGAGGATTGCTTAAGGCCAGGAGAGTTTGAGATCAGCCTGGACAATATAGCAAGACCCCATCTTTACAAAAAATTAAAAAAAAAATTAGCCAGGTGTGGTAGCAAGTGCCTGTAGTCTCAAGACTTAAGAGGCTAAGGTGGGAGGATCAGTTAAGCCCAGGAGTTAGAGGTTGCAGTGAGCTATGATGGTGTCACTGCACTCCAGCCTGGGCAACAGAGCAAGAATTTCTCTCTAAAAAAAATTATTATCATTTCTATGACCAAGAAATGGTGATAGAAATGCATTCATGTAACAAAAGGCCCCATCTCACATCTTATGTTGAAAGAATTGCAGCTTTTCGGTCTGTCCTTCTAGTTTGTTTTTAATTTTTAAAATTATTCAATTTTCTATTCTTATTTTTTTAATTGCTTATTTCAGATGCTGGAATGATTATGCTATTCTGATTATATTATTATTCTCAGTACTGGGCCCTGCACAAAGTACATCTCAATTGTTACTGAACTGACCAACCAGTTTCTAAAAAGTACGTAGGATTCAGAAGCTAAGAGAGCAGGCCCAGTGTCCAAAATTGTGCTGCCTAATACAATAGCCCCTAGCCACATGTGGCTATAGAACACCTGAAATGTGGCTAGTCAGAATTGAGATTTCTGTCAATGTAAAATACACACTATATTTCAAAGTCAGTATGAAAAAATAAGTAAAATATCTCATTAATATTTTTATAATGATTCCATGTTGAAATGACAATATTTTGGATAGGTTGGGTTAAATAAGATGTGTTAATTTCATCTGTTTCCTTTCCACTTTTTTGTGATGTGACTACTGGAAAATTTAATACTACTTCCTGGTTCACAGTATATTTCCATTGGACAGCACTGGTCCAGTATAACATTCTGCATTGAGTCTTGGAAATTAAGGGGTTCCTACTTGAGAAATGTCTACAGAGGAATATGGGGATTATGGATAAACCTCCTTGCTCTTGTCACCTTTAAACGTATATATACCTCATTTAAATATATCTCTCATTTAAATATATACGTATCTCAATTTGCCAGATATTTACAGAACTGAGGGAGCCACACTGATAGTTCATCTTTAAAGAGGACGTAATTGTTGAAGGGTCTTACTTTCTAAAAGGCAGAAACAAAGATGAAAACGGGAAAAAGGTGAAACATTTTCAATATTAAATTGTGGAAACAAAAATCTTCCTAATCTTTGAAATTACTCTCTCAAAGGTCCAAATTTCAGTGATTGGCGAAACCTAGATTATTAAAGGTTTTATGACAAAAATTTTTTCAAGTCATCTCTTGAACTTGCTACTTAAAATAACAGGAATTAGGGCCAAAGAGCCTCAAGTCAGGGCTTTCCGCTGATCTGGAGGTGGAATCCAGTTTGGAGTTTTGCTCTGAAATGACATTTTAGCATGCTAGCCTGATTGAACTGACCAACTGAGTAGGCTTCAACTTCCCGGGGCGGCTCAGGAGCCCCTCAACGCCTCTGCCTCCGCTTTTCCAGCGCTTTCCCAGCTCCTTCCAGCTCCATGGCCGCCCCCCTCCGCGGAGCAGCGCCGACAGGTGCTGCGACCGAAGCCGCCCCACACCCCACGCCCCACGCCGGCGCCTGCGACTCAGCGCCCTCCTGCCCCGCGAGCCGCGCCCTCGCGGCTCCGCCCCCTGTCCCGGCACGCGCGCGCACTCCGTGGGGGCGCGCCCGGTCGGCGGGGCCGCGCACGCCGCTGCCGCGGCCTCCTTCCCTCCCTCCCTCCCTCCTAGCGGGCCATCCTCCTCCCTCTCCTCCGCCCCCTTCCCCGTAGGCAGCCCGCCCGCCCGCCCGCAACGCCTCTCTCCCGGCCCCTAGCGCTCTGGCTGGGTCTCTCCCCCGCCCCCTAGGCTCCCCCGGTCGCTCTCCTCAGGCAGTCGCCCGCGCTCGGTGAATGTGGCTGGCAGCCGCCGCCCCCTCCCTTGCTCGCCGCCTGCTCTTCCTCGGCCCTCCGCCTCCTTCCCTCCTCCTTCTCCTCCTCAGCCGCTCCTCTCGCCGCCGCCGCCGCCTCCACAGCTTGGGCCTCGCCGCGATGCCGGAGAAGAGGCCCTTCGAGCGGCTGCCTGCCGATGTCTCCCCCATCAACTACAGCCTTTGCCTCAAGCCCGACTTGCTGGACTTCACCTTTGAGGGCAAGCTGGAGGCCGCCGCCCAGGTACGGCAACCCTTGGGCGCCGGGAGCGAGCTGCTGGGCGAGCAGTTAGGCCGCGCCCGCGGGCTGCACTGGGGGCCTTGCGGGGAGGGCGGGTGGGCCTTGGGGCTGGGGCTGGGAGGCCGGCTCAGGGGACAGGCGCGCCCCTCTGGGCGGCCGCGGGGCGCCGGGGCCGGCGTGCTCTGCCCTCCTCGGCTGGGCCCGGGGCTGGGGCCGCGCTGCGGGAGCGCCCGGGAGCCGGCCGGCCTGGCGCGTGCGCCCCTCCCGGGCGAGCACACCTCTGCGGGGCTTACCCCCCACCCTCGGCCCTTCCGAGCTTGGTAGTGTTCTGAGAGAGGCTGGAGGGGGTTAGGGAAGGCCGGAGGGGTCATGGGAGTCCCCGTTCAGTGTCAACCTTGTGACTCAGTTCTTTTCTCTGGTTCTCCCTACACCCCACGGGGGATAGATTGGAAGGGGCGGTCATCTGGGACTCTGGCCGCCGCGCTGCAGCGAGGAGGGGAGCTTCTAGAAGGGGGGAGAGGGTGAGAACGAGAATGTTAATCCCAGGCAGCCTTGCTGAGTTCTCCCCGCCTGCTCCAGCCCAGGGGCTGGGTTTCCAAGATGATCCGCCCCCTCCCCCTTCCCCTCAAGTGACAGTGCAGCAGTGACTTTGTTCTCGCCTAACCTCTAGAGAAGCTGCCCGAGAACCCCATCTCCGCTTTTCCTCCGGTCTTCCTAGCTTTGTAGCCTTTAAAGCTGATGGATTTATTGCTACAGTGATGGTTGCTTAGCAGTAGAGTCTTCTGAAAGAAGCTGTTAGTTTTAACATATCACTGGTGAAAATATTCCATTACTCTTCATTGCAGTTTTTGGTGAATCACACTCCCCTCTCTCCTCTCTCAGCATTATCTGAAGTATTGTTTGATTTTGGAGACCGTTAGTATAGATGCCCTACAAAGGTCCTGAACAATAGCCATTTATGATACAATGTTATATGATGTGTTAATGTGAAGCCTGTAATGAAAAATGGGAGGTGTTTAATAATTATCTGTAAAAAGAGTGGTAATATATATATTTTGTTTCATTTCTATTCCTACTGCAGCCAGGGGAAAATCAGTAGGCCTCAACCTTAAAAAACAGGGTGTATGTAGCAATGAAATAAAATAAATGGAGACTGGTACTTGAATGAATTGAAAGTTGTCAGTTATCTTTGAAAGCCAAGAGGGTATGATACTTGGATTGAAAATTTGTCTAAAAGTACAGAAATAAAAAGTATACTGTCAGATTTGGGGCACTGATGTGAAAGCATGAGAGCTCTAGGGTCTGTCTGTATCAAAAGGCAGAAATTATCCCTGTGAAAATCAGGTGATTTAAAATTTTTCCATTAAGAATATGAATCAGAGTGAGTGCATCTTGGGTCTAAATTAGGATTTGGGAGGGTTATTTGGGAGACTGTGGTTTAAGCCAAGTGACTAGGGTGTTTGATATATATTGGCAAGAGGCAGATGGGAGGGATTGTAAACAGTAGTGTGTCTTGTGACTTGGCAGACCTTCCGGCAGAAGGACCTAGTGATGAATGAGTTCATATTATGTGAAAAGACTAACATTAAAAAAATCATTTATTTCTTTATCCCATTAGTTGGCATAATGGGTTTATAATTTTGGGAAGCATACATATTTAGGGAAAAATTTAAAAAATAGTACAGATTTTTGAATGATTATTTATTAAGAAGTGACTTTAAGTGTCGGGATAGAACAAGCAGTGACATGCTTCTCCTTACCCCTTTTCTACTTTTCCAAAGAGATAAGAAATATTTGGAAGACTGGTTTGTGCCATTGAGGGTGCACAAGGTAATGTAGTAGATACTAGCAGCAGTTGTATGTTAATCTGATACAAGGAATTAAATGGATTATTTAAGTAACATGAATTTTTCAAAACATTTTTTTCTGGCTAGACGGCAGCACAAATTAAGGATGGCATGATAGTGAATTCTCACAGGTTTTATTAAAGGTTGATTGGGGCTGGGTGCGGTGGTTCATGCCTGTAATCCTAGCACTCTGGGAGGCCGAGGCGGGAGGATTGCTTGAGCTCAGGAGTTCGAGACCAGCCTGAGAAAGAGTGAGACCCCCATCTCTACTAAAAATAGAAAAATTAGCTGGGCCTTGTGGTGTGCACCTGTAGTCCCAGCTAGTTGGGAGGCTGAGGCAGGAGGATCGCTTGAGCCCAGGAGTTTGAAGTTGCAGTGAACTATGATGACGCCACTGCACGCTACCCAGGGTGACAGAGTGAGACTCTGTCTCAAAAAAAAAAAAAAAAAAAAAAAAAGGAAACGAATCTCCCCTCATCACTTACTATATGGAGGGGGTACCCTTTATATGTTAAAAATAAAAAAAGATGATTGGATTTTTTTATTGTACCCACTGATGTCTTTGGAAGGGTAAAAGAGGAGTTAACGTTAGAAGTAAAAAGCATGTTTTTGAAATCCATGAATTGGGGTAGTAAGTTTAAATTGTGGCATTAGGTGGTATCTTATTATGGAAATTTAAAAATATTGACAAAAACTCATATCCCTAGAAACCTGGATTTATAACTGGTATTGGGTCAGTTTCCTAACAGTTGGAATCACATTACATAAAGTATGCAAGTTGCTTTGTTGCTTTAGTTGCAAAATTTTATGATAAGCCCAGAGTATTTGTACAGGTTACATATTAGAAACTTAGTGGATTTTTAACCTGGCCTGAAGTGTGGACTCCTGAGGAAGGTGAAGAAATTAGTCAATGTGCAGTGATTAAGTTTTCTTTCACGTGAGTGTAGTCTAATTCAGCAGATTTTGAAAATATGTTATTAGGGGCCTAGAGAGATTTTTCTCTAGGCCCAAAATTCATTTCATTTCATTCCCTCTCTCCTCCCTTTACATTGGATACTTGAGAGCAATGGACTTTTGTAGATATTTTAAATTCTGACTCTCTCCCTTTGTGGATAATAAATTAAAATGGATTATAGGTTTATGTGAGTATGGCTACAATTTCTGGTTATGTGTACAGTAATTGGGCTTTCTCTTATAGAAATGTTTTACCTGTGTTGGAGAAATGAAGTTCATCCTTGAAGGCCAGAAATCAGGATATGCTAGCCAATCCCTGGCCTCCACCAACAAAATATTCATGTTGGAAGTGATTAAATTGGCACTACAAGGAGAGTTACAGATACAGTAATTTGTTTGGCAGGCTAAAAACTTGGCACCTACGTGGATGTTATTGTCAACCTTGTGTTACGGAATTTTCTGCCCAAACTTTGCATATTTTCTATGCAGTCATTCTGGCAGTCTTTTATTACTTTAAAAAATGGTGAAATTAATCATTTGTCAGCATTGTGCTTGATCACTAAATGGTCTTAAGAAATTAAATCAGAAATATTGGTTAAGGAATTGAATTTATTCAGATATTTTCTTCTGTTTTTGGAAATGTGTCTATGAGGAAAGAAGTATGAGAAACTGTTGTGTATATTAAGCTTTATCTAATTTATCTGGCAGTGAATTCTGCAGTGAATTTTCCAGATAACTGAAGCTTACCCTTTGAGGTACTTAGACTTTAAAAAAATATTTACTGATTTGGATGGAAATATTCCTAAAATATATTATCTATTTAAGTTTTATAATTCCTCATAATCTAGGTTTGTTTCTCTTCTTTTTTTAAATACTAGATATCATTCTGAACCTCTGTTATTGATGCTAGGATAATTATAAACATATAAGTTACCCCAAAGTATGTGCTGTAATTTATTAGTTTCATATGTGGTTTTTTTTTTTTTTTTTTTTTAGACAGAGTCTCACTCCGTTGCCCGGGCTGGAGTGCCGTGGCTTCAGCCTAGCTCACAGCAACCTCAAACTCCTGGGCTCAAGCGATCCTGCTTCCTCAGCCTCCTGAGTAGCTGGGACTACAGGCATGTGCCACCATGCCCGGCTAATTTTTCTATATATGTATTTTTAGTTGTCCAGATCATTTCTTTCTTTTTTTTTTTTTTTTTTTTTTAGTAGAGACAGTGTCTCGCTCTTGCTCAGGCTAGTCTTGTACTCCTGATCTTGAGTGATCCACCCTCCTCAGCCTCCCAGAGTGCTAGGATTATAGGTGTGAGCCACCGCGCCCGGCCTCATATCTGTTCTTTAAGGTCGTTTGTTTTAAGGTCGTTTGTTTTCCTTACTCTCAGGTTATTACTTCTTGCTGCTTATTGTGCCTTGTTGCTGCCTGTTGTGTAATGTCTTCCCTCTCCTATTTTACTGAGCTTGATCAGAAGATGTCTAAGTAGCCAGATAAACAAGCTTGTTTGAACGTAAAAATAAATTTCTATGTGAGAATTTGATGGATTCTCTTCTGAGTAAAGGGTTTGAGCTTTATTGTATGAACTTTGTATCATGTATTTTGGCTTTTCATCCAGGCCCATTTTTTTTTTTAAACTTACTTCCTGGTTCTAGAGAACTGATAATGTCTAATATAACCTGGCTATATAGATGTGATCTTGAGTAGTAAATTATCTATGAAGCTTCTCTGAACTTTGCCATATAAATGAACCTGTTCTTAATTGTAAAGTAAATCTTGTTCTAATCTGTATGTGAGTCAGTGGGAAAGGACTGAGCATTCTGATAGCTTTTGTTGTTAACTGAGATTAGTTCTCCAGATTTTAGAGATTTTGTTTCGAATACCATACAAGTATGTGGTTCTTGATTTATTTGGTCATTTGTAATCTCTTTAAAGTTTTATTTTAAATTGGGAAATATTTTATTAATAGAAATACAGAAAAGTAACCCACCAGTAGATTTAACAGATATTAACATTTTGCCCCATTTGCTTCAGACTGTGTATGCTGTTTTTGGGAAATAAAATATTACAGATACTACTAAAGCCCATTTCCATCTCTTCCCACCCCCTACCCCCAGAGATAAATTCCGTCTTAAGGTAGGTGCATGTTATTCCTATGTATAGTTTTAAGCTTTTATTGCATATGTAAGTAGTCACAATAACAAATACCAATGTCCTGTGTATTTAAAGATTTTTACATTAGTGGTACTTATTTTCGACCTTCTGCAACTTGCTCTCTTTTTTTAGAAAGCTTGGCTCAATTTGAGTTTACTAATTATTTGCTGCTTATATTGTCTTTAGAAATTAATAGCACTATTCCACCAAGGCAACAATTATTACAATATTTTGATGATGAAATCACTTATTAGGCAAAATGATTTAGGCTTCAGACTGGTATTTGGAATTGTCACACTGTTCTTTTACTAAAATCTCAGGACTTTGGCAATTAGGAAAAAAAATTCTTGGGTCTTACTGTAGTAAATGTAAGATATATTCCTGAGTGATTGTAGTAAAGACTCATCTAGGAAAAAATTATCTCAGATTGCTGCCTCCCTAGCTCATAGGAAACTTCCATTGTAAAATTGCCACCAAAGGTCAAGCTGCCTCTTTAGTACAACCCTTACTTAGTATTTGGTTTGGTTGAAATGTAGTCTGTATAGGAGTCCAAGAAGATTTAACCCTAGGTTTGAAACAAAGAAAGAATACACTAACATTCTATCCTTTGATAGCATCAAGTAGAAAAATTGAAAATGAGCTTGTTATCAACACATTTGCTTCAACACATTTATATGCCGACTTTAACATTTCACTTCTATTTTAAACTTGGAAACTAACAATTTTAATGCTGAAATTTCTTTGAATTATTACCTGTCTTTTTGATGGTGGAACACACAGGTAATATTTACTAACATGATGATGTCAGTATGTGAGAAATCACATACTGCATCATCAGTTCAGCAGTATTGTTGGGAAATCATCAAAAAAAGCAGTGTTGCCAGTTGTGGTGGTGTGGGCCTGTAGTCCTAGCTACTCCGGAGGTGGAGGCAGGAGGATGACTTGAGCCCAGGAGTTAGAGACCAGCGTGGACAACATAGCAAGACTCCGTCTCAACATAAAACAAAAGAGCAGTGTTATGCTGTGTTGTAGTTGGCACATTTGCTTATGTCCACATGGATATTTTATTTTATTTTTTATTTTTTATTTTTTATCTCTAATCCCATGACACATTAACACATGGATATTTTAAATTCTTTGGATAGTACATATATGCTGATATCCAAAGTACCATGTAATATAGCACATAGTTCTTAAATTTTATATCATAATCAGGCAGTTTATAAATTATTAGGTGAATGCTGTTAGATGATATAAGAACACGATTTATCTCTACTAAAAATAGAAAGAAATTAATCAGACAACTAAAAATATATAGAAAAAATTAGCCAGGACTGTAGTTCCAGCTACTTGGGAGGCTGAGGCAGAAGGATCGCTTGAGCCCGGGAGTTTGAGGTTGCTGTGAGCTAGGATGACGCCATGGCACTGTAGCCCAGGCAACACAGTGAGACTCTGTCTCGAAAAAAAAAAAAAAGAACACGATTTAATCTGTGTGTGTGTGTCTGTGTGTGTGTGTGTGTGTGTGTCTTAACATCTATATCAGGCACTAAGTGATAAAATAAATGTTTTCCATAGATTATCCCATTGTTTGGCCAGCTTTTAAAATCAGTATATCTCTTATATGGGACAGAATATACTGACCAGTTTTTAAAAATTGAGTAGAGTTTTATTTTTAGGATACGTATTTTTGTTCCTTTGGTTCTTCCCTCTCATCCTTCCAGAAATGGCAGTATGCTGGGGAAAAAAATTAGTAGCTATTCAACAAGCAGTTTAATTCATTAGTATAAACAGGTGTGTTTCCCTTAAACACAGGAGGAATCGAAATGTACTTGTAATTGCATGTTGTGCACTGTGCCTTTCCAAAGTACACAAATACTTTCTCTCAGAATAGTTACCATAGTAGTGTGCTAAGTGTAATTTGGCATATGTAATGTTGTAGAGGTATCTTGACATTGGTAGATAACTGGTTGGCTACCATTAAATTCACTGTAGATGTTGATGGATGAAAATGCGATTGCCTAGATAAGGATTATGACCGGTAACCAAACCACTGTTATTATTCTGTTGGCGTAAATTTCAAACTCTAAGAGATTTTTATTCATTTTACCCTTTGGAGTATATCCCAGTAAGTGCTTTGTTTCTCTGTATTTCAGAATTTTTGTTTGTTTTTTGTTCAAATGTAGTACTGTAAATGTCCAATTGGGCATAAAGGTTTTAGTGCTGTTTAGGTATGTTTTAGTGAATTAAACAGTGCGAAGGAATATTGCCACTTAAACAATAAAAAAAGTATTCATTAAATGACATTTTTGTGTTGAAACAGGAAGATTTATGAGGATTTTTTTTTTTTAAGTGAGCCAAAGTGGTTTCACTTTACATGTTAGAGATTTTGACAGCTTGTTACAGGCTTAGTAACATATTATCTGTAATTTAGGTCAGGTAATTTTATTTTGTAATTAATTATGTTTAAATATATATTGGTTATTAATAAAATGGTTACTCTCATATATAGCTTTTTCATACAGATATCATATTACTCTGATATTCTTACCCAGTTTTGTGGTCTGTTCAGTGGTCTAAGAGTACTGTTGACCTGCACTCAGATTTTGTTTGGTCTACACAAAATTTTGAAAATTTTGAATTAGTTGCATCAATTAAAACTTGGGAGATTACACGAAATCTGGATTTGTGACCTTTTTTTTAAGTCATCTCTAAACCTGCTTGTTCATTATAGCAGTAATTGGTTGGCTCCAAGAAATGGCTACCTCCTCCTTCCTTTAGGGGGTTGTGCATAGCTTCCAAGTGGTCTCCTGCCCTCACCTGTCTGGCTGGCGCCTGTAGGCATCTGTTTGTGATTTAGGGCATCTGTGTTTTTGTTATTTTAGATTTAGACCATTCAGATGTCTGAAAATGAATTTGAGATTTTGTTTAAAGCAAAATAAATATAAACAAGGTTATAACTAAATTGAAACATGGGCAAAGGTTTTATTTTTATTTTTTATTTATTTATTTTTTTTGAGACACAGTCTTGCTCTGTTGCCTGGGCTAGAGTGCGGTGGCGTCAGCCTAGCTCACAGCAACCCAAACTCCTGGGCTCAAGCAATCCTTCTGCTTCAGCCTCCTGAGTAGCTGGGACTACAGGCACATGCCACCATGCCTGGCTAATTTTTTCTATATTTTTAGTTGTCCAGCTAATTTCTTTGTATTTTTAGTGGAGACGGGGTCTCGCTCAGGCTGGTCTCGAACTCCTGAGCTCAAACGATCCACTCACCTTGGCCTCCCAGAGTGCTAGGATTACAGGCGTGAGCCACCACGTCCGGCCAGGCAAAGGTTTTAAATAAGCAATTCACAGAGGAAAACTTAATGGCTTGTGTATCATACATATACATATGAAAAAAAGATGCTCAGTAACCAGTATTACTCGTAATCAGGTAAATTCTAATTAAAACAACAATGAAATATCATTTAACACCCATCAGATTATCAAAAAATTTTAAAATGTTTTAGAAGATGCTAAAAGTGGGATTAATTTATTCTTTGCTCATGGGAGTGTCAGTTGATACCATTCTGAAGGATAATTGACAATTCTTGGTAAAGGTGAAAATATATGTCCTACAACCCAGAAAGTCCACTTTTAGGTTCCTTTCCCTGGAAAACCTCTCTCATGTGTACAGAAGAACACATGGACCAAGATGTTTATTGTAGTACTATTTTATTTAAATAAGCAAACAAAGTTATTTAAACAAAGAGGAAATAACCTTACTTCCTTCAAGAAGGGAATTGATAAATAACTGGTTTGTTCATAGAATGGATTACTACTATGCAGTTAAAGTTAGTGAATTACATCTGCATCAGCATTAACCTATCTCATAAACATTATGTGAAAACAGGTTGCAAAAGGTTAAACACATTTTGATACCATTTGTGTAAGATTATAAAACATTGTTTGCAGATCCTTATATATGTAGCAAAAGTACTAAAACATACATGGGAAAGGAATACATTAATCTTAGGATAGTGATTATCTCTGGGCATGAGGGAGAAAGGAAGGGGCTTTCATTATATCTATATTTTATTTTTTTGGATCTGAAGCAGATAAAACAAAGTCTTAAAAATTGATTTAATTGTGGTGGATCATCAGTATCTGTTACATCTGAAATATTTCTTTGGGAAGAAAAATTTAAGGAGTGTTATTTATGAAGTTTTGACATTATCGTATGTGATATCGACCTTCCTATATTCTCACAGAAGGCCTCATAATGAGTTTGATGTGCAGGTTAAAAAATATATTATTGCAATATGTAAGAAACGTTTCTTTTTTTTTTTTTTTTGAGACAAAGTCTCACTGTGCTGCTCGGACTAGAGTGCCGTGGCGTCATCCTAGCTCACAGCAACCTCAAACTCCTGGGCTCAAGCGATCCTCCTGCCTCAGCCTCCCGAGTAGCTGG
>NW_012135969.1:5352180-5355651 GCF_000956105.1 Propithecus coquereli
TTAAAACTACTCATTTATTTCTACCATTGATGCATAAATACTCAGTATAGGTTTTAAAAAATTGCCTGTGACATTAGTCCAAAATGAGGGTGTACATATATGATTAATCTAGATTATTGATCTATGATTAATCTAGATTATTAATCTATTATTAATCTGACACTGCTGGTTTTTCTTTTTCCTTTAGGTGAGGCAGGCGACTAATCAGATTGTGATGAATTGTGCTGATATTGACATTATTACAGCTTCATATGCACCAGAAGGAGATGAAGGTGAGCATTGTTTTCCATTTTAATTTGTTATCTATATGTGTGTATGTGATACGTGTGTGTGTGTGTGTAATATATACACTTTCAGATTTAGACATCAGTGTTATTTAATAGGTAATTTCTTTAGCTATTTATGGGACATATTTGAATAGTATAATCTAACTATACGATAAGATAAAGGAAATGTCATAATTTAAATTCTACTTCCAGCATTAACTTATTTTGTGCCACTAGGCAAATCACATTTTCATAAGTGTAAAATGAATATAATGATATGAGTAATAAAGTTGATGAGTTATTTAAAAAATTAAGTACTTTAAACATGAAACGTTTATCAAGGGGGCTTAATTTATGTGTTTTTTTCTCAGTTTTTTTTTTCCTCTTGAACTATAGATTAAAGTTGAGATAATAAGTCTTACTCATAATTGGGACAAAAATATTTGCTTTGTGAGACCCAGTATGAAGGTTAGAAGCTAGATGATGGAGTTAATTACAGGGGAAGAATATGTTAAAAAGAAAGATGGTATAGAATGTGTGGGAACTCTGTTAGCATCTTTAAAGTGATAGCTCTTTTATTAGACCTTGTAATTTCAATAAGAATGTAATCAGTTTTGTCTTGAAATCTTATTCCCACATAAGCTGCATTTTAAAAAGATAGCAAGTTTGGCATAAACTCATACAAGTATGTTGATATTGGAGCTGAATTGCTTTTTTTTTTTTGAGATGAGGTCTTGCTCTGTCACCTGGGCTACAGTGCAGTGGTGTCATCATAGCTCACTGCAACCTCTTAACTCCTGGGCTTGAGCAATCTTCTTGCCTCAGCCTCTCGAGTAGCTGGGACTACAGGCACGTGCCACCACGGCTGGCTAATTTTTCTGTTTTTTGTAGAGATGGGTTCTCGTTCTTGCTAAGGCTGGTCTCAAACTCCTGGCCTCAAGCGATCCTCCTGCCTCGGCCTCCCGGAGTGCTAGGATTACAGGCATGAGCCACCACGCCTGAATTGCTTTTCACTTTTTTTTTTTTTTTTTATCTCAGACTATTACAGGGGTACAAATGTTTAGCTTACATATATTGCCTTTGCACTACCCAAGTCAGAGCTACAAGTGTGCCCATCCCCCAGACAGTGCGCACAGCACCCATTAGGTATGAATATACCTATCCCCTCCTTCTCTCTGCTTTTTAGTTTTGACTTCACCTTGACATTCCTTGTCAAATGGTTTATTGGTTACTCTCAAGACTTCTTCCTAGAAAGTCTTCCCATTTGATATAAATTATGTTAGAAATTCGATCTTTTAATTTACATTTTATATCTCTGTTTCTCCTCTTGCTTTACATTATAGTGAAAAGAAGCATAAAAGTTTCCCTTTAAGGCCCTGCAACATTTATTTCATGAATTTTTCTTAAATTGTCTTGTCCATAGAAAGTCAGTCTTAGCAGTTGGGCATACTATTGCCAAGAAGTATGCATGTTCAGTTGATTGTAAATGTAATCAAACTGCTGTGATTTTAAGTTTAGAGGAACAGATCCTTCAAATGGACTTGAATGAGTGGCAACTTTTGAAAAATTGTCTGGTAAATGAAAGAGTGATTATTTAATTTCTTGAATTGTGAAGAGAAAAAAGGAAGCACTTTAGCCAGGTATATTAAGGCAAGCTTTCTTTGTTGTAAGTAGAAAAAGAACATTTACATTCAATGTAGGGTTTTAAAGTGCTGTCCAGTATATATAGATAGGTGGATCTACTGAAATAAATGTGCACCCTCCAGCCCACATGGTTTTCAGCTCAGCTTTATTTTTTATCTTCCTCTACTAAAAATGCCAGGAGAGAATTCAGAGGACTTAAAATTTTTGAATATGCATAACTGAATAGTGTTAAGCTCCTAGTGATCTGTATCTCAAGGAAGCCAAGTTAGTGTTCTCACTAAGAGAGTCAGGAGAGAAATGAAAACTTACAGGAAATGAAGAGGATTTGGAGAGAAATTCAGATAAAACATTAAATTTTTTAAGATACATAAAAGATTCTCCTTCAGAATTAGATAAGGTCCATTTCTCAATGCTCTTCTCCTGTATCAACAGGAAAGACCTGGAGTTATGTGTCAGCCCATTTAATTTTCAAGTATAAGAGAATGGGAAGTTGTATTAATTTGCTATTTTAAGATTTGGGTCAGGATCAGGGATAGATTTGGCCTTCCACATACATATACATAGCTTAATTTTGCCCTTGGACATAATAGCATTTCATGATTTTTACTTATGAGAAGGTACAGTGTGTTATTTCTTTAGAGACTAGTAGTTACAAATTTGACTGCTAGCTCTTCCAGGGTTGTATGCTGGTGGCAGGAGAATAGAATCAATAGGAGAGATACCATTTTTAAACCAAGCTAATCTCATCTAACCCTATTTATACTCATGATTGCCTTCTACAAGACCAGTTTAGGTATCTGTAGCCACTAAATTCTGTTGCTTTAAGGTAAAATCAGAAAATTATTTGAAGGCATGAAATTGTTGCTTCTTTGTGTAAGTTTTTATTTGATGAACAAGGCCATCTTGTGATATATATGCAGTAATCCTGAAAGGTCTATTGGCATGTGTCTCTTTAAATTAAGGCACTGTCTTTTAAACATGGTTTATTTTAAAACCTATTTGAGATCTTTGTAATATTTTAAAAATGAGAAACCAGTAAGAAAAACGGCTGAAAACTGTTTTTTTACTGTTCTGCACTTCAAGGGTTGGTGAAATCACTAGCACTTAAGCCAGTGCAAGGAATGCACCTCCCTACACAGTGCAGGGATTAGTATTGTCATCAGCTTCTGCAAGAGAAATACGAAACTCTTGAGTGCCTGAACTCAGGTCCTGACAGGTAAAGAGTCTTTTAATTTATCATTAATAGATGGCTTGGGTATAACCACATAGAAAATGATCACTTGAAAGTTTTGTACCGACTTTTTCCTTAGTATATTCTGTTAGGTATATGTTTGTAGAAGTAGCTGTGTAAGAAAAATTTTTTCATCAGTGATATAACATTTCATACAGAGTTCTAATACATAGTTTCAGGTCTGCCAGCATCACTTTGGTTTTATCCATATAAGGCACATAAATTTTAACACATTTATTTATTTATTTATTTATTTTTGAGACAGAGTCTCACTTTGTTGCCCCGGCTAGGGTGAGTGCCGTGGCGTCAGCCTAGCTCACAGCAACCTCA
>NW_012135969.1:5355758-5356413 GCF_000956105.1 Propithecus coquereli
GGAACTCCTGAGCTCAATCCGTCCGCCTCGGCCTCCCAGAATGCTAGGCTTACAGGCGTGAGCCACCGCATCCGGCCAACACATTTATTTTTGATGTATGATCATATACTTGAATGTGTGTATATGAGTGTGTGTATGTGTTTAATGAAAAGATAAAACAGCTTAAAAATATTGCCAAATATTAATAATTTCAGAGCCAAACTATTAAATTGATGAAAGGGAATGGTTCTTCACACTTGATCATAAGCCTTTATCCAACTGTTATATATATATCCTGTCGTACAGTTATGTGTGGATAACTAATAACATCAATAAACCACCATCTTTTTGCAATAGACTTATGTCATCACTCTGAAAATACGTGTAGCCCTCAAATCACGCAGATTGAAAAAGAAGGAAAAATAACCATTTCTAATACAAATGTATTGAAGTACAATATAGAATTTCATAAGGAAATTTTAAATGAATCTGAGTAAAACTTCAGTTCTAAAAATTGAGTGGGCTACTGAGATAGCTCACACCTATAATCCCAGCAATTTGGGGAGGTCGAGGCAGGAGGATCCCTTGAGGCCAGGAGTTTGAGAACAGCCTGGGTAACATATCAAAACCCCATCTCTACAAAAAGTAAGAAAAATTAGCCAGTCATGGTGGCATG
>NW_012135969.1:5357938-5361112 GCF_000956105.1 Propithecus coquereli
GATTAATTTCTTTCTATTTTCAGTAGGGACGGGGTCTTGCTCTTGCTCAGGCTGGTCTCGAACTCCTGAGCTCAAACAATCGGCCTGCCTCGGCCTCCCAGAGTGCTAGGGTTACAGGCGTGAGCCACGGCGCCGGGCCTCCAGCCCCATTTCTTAATGAGGTTGTTCATTATTGTTTTAAGAGTTCTTTGTATGTTTTAGATAACAGTTGTTTATCAGATACGTCTTTTGCTAATATTTTCTCCAGTCCTGGGTCTTCTCTTATCAGTGCCTTTTGCAGAGCAGAAGTTTTTAATTTTAATGTTATCAATTGTTTATTTCATGGATGGATTGTGCCTTTGGTGTGTTGCATGTAAAAAGTCATTGCCACGGCCAAAGTCATTTAGATTTCTCCTCTGTTGTCTTACAGGGGTTTTATAGTTTCGCATTTTACTTTTAGGTCTGTGATCCATTTTGAGTTAATTTTTGTTGTTTTTTTGTTTCTTTGCTTAGAGATGGGATCTTGCTCTGTTGCTTAGGCTAGAGTACAGTGGCATCATCATAACTCACTGCAACTTCAAACTCCTGGGCTCAAACTATCCTCCTGCCTCAGCCTCCTGAGTAGCTGGGACTATAGCATGCACCACCATTTTTCTTATTTTTTATAGAGATAGGATCTTGTTTTGTTGCCCAGCTGGTCTTGAGCTCCTGACCTCAAGCAATCTTCCTGCCTTGACCTCCCAAAGTGTTAGGATTACAGATATGAGCCACTGCATCCAGCCTTGAGTAAATTTTTGTGAAGGTTGTGTAAGCTCTGTGTCTAGATTCTTTTTTGCACATGGATGTCCAGTTGTTTTAGCATCACTTGTTTATTTTTATTTATTTATTTTTTTGAGACAGAGTCTCACTCTTTTTGCCTGGGCTAGAGTGAGTGCCGTGGCGTCAGCCTAGCTCATAGCAACCTCAAGCTTCTGGGCTCAAGCGATACTCCTGCCTCAGCCTCCCGAGTAGCTGGGACTACAGGCATGTACCGCCACGCCCGGCTAATTTTTTTTTTTTTCTATTTTAGTTGCCAGGCTAATTTCTTCTATTTTTACTAGAGACAGGGTCTTGCTCTTGCTGAGGCTGGTCTCGAACTGACCTGTAGCAATCCTCCCGCCTCAGCCTCCCTGAGTGCTAGGATTGCAGGCTTGAGCCACCACGTCCGGCCTACCATCACTTGTTGAAGAGACTCTTTTCTCCATTGTATTGCCTTTGCTCCTTTGTCAAAGATCAGTTGACTATATTTGTGTAGTTCTATTTCTGGGCTCTGTACTCTGTTCCATTGATTTATTTGTCTGTTCTTTCACTAATGCCATGCTGTCTTGATTACTGTAACTTTATAATAAGTCTTTAGTCAGGTAGTGTCAGTCCTCTGACTTTATTCTTCTTTAATGTTGTGTTGGCTGTTCTGGGTCTTTTGCTTCTCTGTGTAAACTTTAGAATTAGTTATTAGTTCCAGGAGTTTTTCTTGACAAGTCATTCGGATTTTTACATAGACTATCATGTTATCTTTGAACAGAGTTTTACTTCTTCTCCCCAATCTGTATATCTTTTATTTATTTTTCTTGTCTTACTGCATTAGCTAGTATTTCTAGTATAGTGTTGAAAAGAAGTGGTGTTGAGGGAAATTCTTGTTCCAGATCTTAGTTTTGGGTTTCTTACCACTAAGTATGCTGTTAGCTGTAGGGTTTTTTGTAGATCTTTTTCATCAAATTGAGTAAGTTCCCCTATATTTCTAGTTTGCTGAGAGTTATCATGAATGGATGTTGGGTTTTGTCACATGCTTTTTCTGCTTCTATTTATATGATCATGTGATTTTTTCTTCCTGTTGACATGATGGATTATATTAATTAATTTTCTGATGTTGAAGCAGCCTTGCGTACCTAGGATAAATCCCACTGGGTTGTGGTGTATAATTCTTTTTATATATTGTTAGATTCAATTTGCTAATATTTTGTTGAGGATTTTTGCATTTATAAGAGATATTGGTTGTAGTTTTCTTTTTTCGTAATGTCTTTGGTATTAGAATAATGCTGATTTCATAAAATGAGTTAGGAAGTATTCTCTCTGCCTCTACCTTCTGAAAGACATAGAGAATTGATATAATTTCTTCCTTAAATGTTTCATAGAATTCATCGGTGAACCCATCTAGGCTTGGTGCTTTCTATTTGGGAAGATTTTTAATTATTGACTCAATTTCCTTTCTTTTCTTTCTTTCTTTCTTTTTTTTTTTGAGACAACGTGTCGCTCTGTCATCCAGGATAGAGTGCAGTGGCATCATCATAGCTCACTGCAACCTCCAACTTGTGATCTCAAGCATCCTCCAGCCTCAGCCTCCCAGATTGCTAGGATTACCGGAATGAGCCACCGTACCTGGCCTGATTCCATTTCTTTGATACAGAATGTCTTTCAAGGCATTAGTCCATTTTATCTAGGCTGTCAAATTTGTGAGCATATAGTTGTTTATAATATTCTTTTATTATTCTTTTAATGTCTGTGGGACATTAAAGATGTACCTGCTTTCATTTCCGATACTAGTAATTTGTGTTTTCTTTTTTCCTTAGTTAGCCTGGCTACAGGCTTACTGATCGTATTGACCTTTTCAAAGAACCAGCTTTTGGGGTTGTTGGTTTTTCTCTCTTGATTTCCTGTTTTCGATTTCATTGGTTTCTGCTCTAATTTTTATTTCTTTTCTCATGCTTTCTTTGGATTTATTAATAATTTGCCCTACTTTTTTGGTTTTCTAAGTGGAAGCTTAGGAAGGTAATTGATTTAGAGCTTTCTTCTTTTCTAATACAGTCATCACTCGCTATCCATGGGGGATTGGTTTCAGGAAGCCTCACAGATGCCAGAATCTGTGGATGCTCAAGTCCCTTCTATAAAATGGTGCAGTATTTGCATATAACTAACACACATGCTCCTGTATACTTTAAATCATTGCTAGATTGCTGCTTATGATGCCTAATACAGTGCCAGTACTTAACCTCATTCATATGGATTCAACATAGTACTCAGTGAGGCAAATTCAAGTTTTCCTTTTGGGAACTTTGTGGAATTTTTTTTTCCTGAATATTTTCAGTCCGAAGTTGATTGAATCCAGGTATGTGGAACCACAGATATGGAGGGCCAACTGTATATGCATTCAGTGCAATA
>NW_012135969.1:5361887-5372430 GCF_000956105.1 Propithecus coquereli
TCTTGCTCAGGCTGGTCTTGAACTCCTGAGCTCAAACAATCCGCCCGCCTCGGCCTCCCAGAGTGCTAGGATTACAGGCGTGAGCCACCGCGCCCAGCCTTTCCAGCTCTCTTTCTGCTATTGATTTATAGTTTAATTCCATTGTGGTCTTAGAGCACACATTGTATGATTTCTATTATTTTAAATTTGTTAAGGTATGTTTTATGACCCAGAATGTGGTCTATTTTGGTAAATGTTCCATGTGAGCTTGAGTGGAAGGTGTAATGTGCTATATAGTTGGATGAAGTAATCTGTAGATATTAATTATTAATATATCCTGTTGACTTATGATGCTGTTGAGTTCAACTTTATCCTTACTGATTATGTCTGTTTATCTGTCCATGTGCGATAGACGTACATTAAAGTCTACATCTGTAATAGTGGAGTCATCTGTTTCTCTTTGCAGTTCTATCAGTTTTGCCTCTCTATTTTTGACATTCTGTTAGGTGCATACACATTACGGATTGTTATGTCTTTTTGGAGTATTGACCCCTTTATTGTTATGTAATGCTCCTCTTTAATCCTAAGAGCAGAATTATTACCTAAAAGTATGAATATTAGTAATGCATGTAATACATAATGTCAAAGGTTGCATATTACAAAGAATGTAAAATATCATCTGATCTGGGAGAACATGGAATCATTAGTTAAAAAATCTCAAAATAGGGCCAGGCATAGTGGCTCACGCCTGTAATCCTAGCACTCTGGGAGGCCAAGGTGGGCGGATCACTTGAGCTCAGGAGTTCAAGACCAGCCTGAGTAAGAATGAGACAAAAAATCTCTACAAAAAATAGAAAAATTAGCTGGATGCGGTAGTGCACGCCTGTAGTCATAGCCACTTGGGAGGTTGAGGCAGGAGGATCTCCTGAGCTCAGGAGTTTGAGGTTGCAGTGAGCTATCATTGACGCCACTGCACTCTAGCGAGGGCGACAGAGTAAGACTTTGTCTCAAAAAAAAAAAAAATTTTAAAATAGATGATTTCTGAATCACTTAGTATTTAAAGAATACATTCAGTATAGAGGCAATGGATTTCAAAAGGCTCAAAGTTAGCAGTTTCATATTTGGATCATATATTGTATTTTTTCCATTTTTTTATAAGAAATAAAAATTGCCTTTATCAGAAGATATACCCTTAATAGGACTGATGATTGGACTGGAGATCTTTTTAATGATACCATAGCTCCTAAAATTTGTTCTGTTGATGTGATGTAATATTTTTTTTTTTTTGAGATGGGGTCACGCTGTGTTGCCCGGGCTGGTTTCGAACTCCTGGGCTCAAGTGATCCTCCCATCTCAGCCTCCTGAGTAGCTGGGATTATCAGGTGCACACCACCGTGTCCAGCTCTGAAGTACCTTTTTAGATTTGAAAGATTAAATATATTCTTAATGCATACCAAATTATCCAGGAATTATACATTTCCATTTGTGGTAGATGTTTCTGTTTTTAAAAATCTTTTGCATATGCTGTATTTTGTCATATTTTATAGTTATAAGTTGTGCAGTTTTTTACTTTTTCAAATGTTCTGAAATTGGAATGCATCATATAGTTGATGGCATACCATGGTTACATTGGCAACATTTTTTTCCTTGTTAGAGGCACATAAAATAATGTTACGCACTATAATTATTACTGTTTTAGATTAAATTAAATATGCTAAACATACATATACCCTTTGGCTTTCAAAAGAAATTAATAGAATATGGAAAAAATGTTTACCTTACTTAAAAGACATTTAACATTTAAAGTATTCAGTATTCAATACATTTAAAGTATTCAGTATCCATTTCCTTCAAATTTTGGGTTTTTTTATTTTTTATTTTTTGTCTTTTTTTTTTTTTTAGGAGATAAGGTCTCCTCTGTCACTTAGGTTGGAGTGCAGTGGTGTGACCATAGCTCAGTGCAGTTTCAAACTCCTGGGCTCAAGTGATCCTCCCACCTCAGCCTCCCAAGTAGTTGGTACTATAGGTGTGTGCCACCATGCCCAGCTAATTTTTTTATTTTTTGTAGAGACAGGGTATGCTCTTGCTCAGGTGAGTCTCTAACTCTTGGCCTCAAGTGATCCTCCTACTTCAGTCTCACAAAGTGCTGGGATTACAGGCATGAGCCACCACACCCAGCTAGCTAGAGCTCTGTTAGCTAATACTTTTAAGTACTTTGTTTTTAGGTAGTACTTTTAAATAGTCCTAAACTGCATCTTTCAGTGTTAGTCCATTTTATAATAGAATCTTACAGTAGTGCCTAACATTGCTACATCTAAATGTTCCTTAAGTGGTTTGATTGTACAGACTCTCACTGTGCTAGAACATACTGTAAAGTATACATTCTCTTTGAACTCTTTGTATATCCATAGCTAATTTTACAAATTTAAAAGAAATAAGATCAGGTTTATTATTTTGGTGGTTTAGATATCATCTAAGTTAAATGAAGAAGGGAAAAACTTGAGTGCTTTTAGCTTAGTGGTGATTGCTTGCCTTTACACATTTAAATGCTAAAAATTCCCATGAAAGATTATACTGGGCTCTGTATTCATACATAGACCTGCTTGACTTTAAGTCCCCTTATTAAATGGTAAAATGCTTTACCATTTAATAATATTGTAAATTTTGTTCTGTCAGTAGTTATCTTTTTTTTTTTTTTTTTTTGAGACAGAGTCTCACTCTGTTGCCCAGGCTAGAGTGAGTGCCATGGCATCAGCCTAGCTCACAGCAACCTCAAACTCCTGGGCTCAAGCAATCCTACTGCCTCAGCCTCCCGAGTAGCTGGGACTACAGGCATGCATCACCATGCCCGGCTAATTTTTTCTATATATTTTTAGTTGTCCGATTAATTTCTTTCTATTTGTAGTAGAGACGGGGTCTCGCTCTTGCTCAGGCTGGTCTCGAACTCCTGAGCTCAACATATCCGCCTGCCTCGGCCTCCCAGAGTGCTAGGATTACAGGTGTGAGCCACCGCGCCCAGCCAGTAGTTATCTTTTTTGAGGCTTTGTTTCCTCTTATTAAAATAAGAATATTAATATCTATCTCATTAAATAGTTGAGAGGATTAATGAGATATGTGTATAAAAACAAGTACAATGCCTGGCATACAGTAGGTAGTTATAGTAGTCCCCCTTTATATGTGGTTTTGCTTCCTCTTTTTTCAGTTAGTCACAGTCAATTGTGATCCAAAAATATTACATGGAAAGTTCCAGAAATAAACAATTCATAAGTTTTAAATAAGATGTATTATAGTATATTGTTAAAATTCTTCTATTTTATTATTAGTTATTATTAATCTCTTATCATGCCTAATTTACAAATTAAACTTTATCATAGGTAAGTATGTATAGGCAAAAACTTAGTATATATAGGGTTCAGTACTATCCAAGGTTTCAGGCATCCACTGTGGGTCTTGGAATGTTTCCCCTGAGATTAAGGAGGGACTAGTGTGTTAATATTTTAAAATGTGATCAGGCCAGGCTTGGTGGCTCACTCCTGTAATCATGGCACTTTGGAAGGCCAAGGTGGGAGAATCGCTTGAGCCCATGAATTTGAGACCAGCCCGGGCAACGTAGCAAGACCCCATCTCTACAAAAAACATAAAAATTAGCCAAGTGTGATAGCATGTGCTTGTAGTCCCAGCTACTCAGAAGGCTGAGGTAGGAGGATCACTTGAGCCTGGGAATTCAAGTCCGCAGTGAGCTATGATTGTGCCACTATGGTGGTTGTGCCACTCCAGCCTCTGGGTGACAGAGTGAGACCCTGACTCTAAAAAAATAAAAAATTTTTAAAAAGTGATCATATATAATTATATATTTAATTGCTTCCACATGAATATGATTAATCTTGGGAAGAATAGGCAGTCTCGCTTTGCATCTTTCTGGATGAAATTCTGGAAGCCTCTAAATTCTTCTGTCCTGCTTACATTTTTTGTATGTTTGGCATTTTTTTAAAAAATCATTTTTATCGAATACGATGTGTATTTCTATTGGCGCTAAAAGACCTATAATAAAAATTGATATTTTTGATAACTATTGCCCATCTACTCTATCCCCATCCTGCTTCATAGAGGGAACCACTTCCAATCTTACCTGAGGATTTAGTTTACTTTTGCTTCTCTTCTCTTCTTCTTGTTCTCCCAATATACTTACCACGTTTTTAACATTTTATTTTTAATTGAGAGTGTATGTATATAGCACCTACTTCAAAAAGTACAAGTGAATTTAAAAATAAATCTTTTTCCCATCCTACACCTATCATCTTATCAGCCAGTTCCCCTTTCTAGTGGCAATCATGAATACAATTTCTTTCTTTTTTGGGGGACAGGGTCCTGCTCTGTTGCCTGGGTATGAGGGCAGTGGTGTCATCATAGCTCACTGCAACCTCAGACTCCTGGGCTCACGCGATCCTCCTGCCTCAGCCTCCCAGGTAGCTGGGACCACAGGCGCATGCCACCACATCCAGCTAATTTTTTCGTTTTTTGTAGAAACAGGGTCTCATGATGTTGTTCAGGCTGGTCTTCAACTCATGACTTCAAGGGATCCTCCCATCTTGGCCCCAAAGTGCTAGGATTACAGGTTCAAGCCACTGTACCTGGCCACCATTTTCTTTTGTATCCTTTTAGAATATCACAAATTTGGGTTAAATCAGTCCTTGGTGTTTGCATGTATGTAAGTATTGTTCATTATTAGGTAGTTTATATATATTTAACATGTAACGATTGTTTCTATTCCTGTATAATTTTCCCTGAAATTAATTGCCACAATTTTTCATTTGATGAGTTTTCCTCGTACTTATTGCTAGTCTTTCCTCATCTTCCAAAAGTCTTAAGAAATTTGATGCAGTTAAACCAATTAGGGAATTTATCAATCCCGGTTTTCTTCCTTGAGATCTTCCTGCTAGAGCTATCTGTCTTTGTTCCCCAGCCTGTACTGGTTGCTTTCCAGGCCTATTCCCATAGCACTTGTGCTGAGATTTGCCTATATCACCATCCTGGAAATTTCCTTTGCTTCTCTCCTATGCTGGATCTTGTTTCCTGGATTCTATATTTTGCTCTTGGTCTAATCCTTTATTTGGTACAGTATCGCTAGTATCTTTCTGAGAGAGGATTTATGGGAAGAAAAATTTTGACATTTTGCATATTTGAAAATATCTTTATTTTATCCTGATGCTTGATTAATTGGTAGCTATTATTTGAAAATAGTTTTTCTGAAGAATTTTGAAGTTCTTAGTTCACTGTCTTCTACCTTCCAGTGGTGATGTTGAGAAATCCAATCCTGTAGGATTCCCAAACTACCTTATCCCCTAGTGTTCTGAAATTTCATGTTAATGAGCCGTGGTTTGTTTCTTCATTCATCTGTTCATTATGGTTTACATTTAATAGATTTTTTTTTTTAATTTGGAGACTCATTCATTAATTCTTAAGTTTTTATTGTTCTTTGGTAGTTTTTCTTCAGTTTTTCTGTTTTCTCTTTCTGGAACTCCCAATTAACATGATTTTGGAACTCCTGGATTGATCCTACGTTTTATGCTGTAGTTGTCATATATTTTATTTTATTTTATTTTATTTTTTTTTTTGAGACAGAGTCTCACTGTGTTGCCTGGGCTAGAGTGCCGTGGCATCATCCTAGCTCACAGCAACCTCAAACTCCTGGGCTCAAGCGATCCTCCTGCCTCAGCCTCCCGAGTAGCTGGGATTACAGGCATGTGCCACCATGCCCGGCTAATTTTTTCTATATATTTTTAGTTGTCCAATTAATTTCTTTCTATTTTTAGTAGAGACGTGGGTCTTGCTCTTGCTCAGGCTGGTTTCGAACTCCGGAGCTCAAACAATCCGCCTGCCTCGGCCTCCCAGAGAGCTAGGATTACAGGCGTGAGCCACAGCGCCCAGCCTGTCATATATTGTAATTCTCTATATATCTTTGTTGTCATTGTTTTTATGAGACAGAGTTCTTGCTATATTGCCCAGGCTGGCTTTGAACTCCTGGGTTCAAGTGGTATCCTTACCTAAGCCTGCTGAGTAGCTGGGACTACTGGTATGTGTCACCATGCCCAGCTACATATATCTTAATTATGTCAGATAGTATTGGTGTTTTAAACTGCTGATATTTACTTAGATTTACACACACATTTACGCTTTTCAGGTTTTTTTTTTTTTTTTGAGATAGAGTGCCATGGCATCACCCTAGCTCACAGCAACCTCAAACTCCTGAGTTTAGGTGATCCTCCCGCCTCAGCCTCCCAAGTACCTGGGACTAGAGGCACATGCTGCCACACCTGGCTAATTTTTTTTATTTTTAGTTGCCCAGCTAATTTTTTTTCCTATTTTTAGTAGAGACAGGATCTTGCTCTTGCATAGACTGGTCTCGAACTCCTGAGCTCAAGCAATCCTCTCGCCTCGGCCTCCCAGAGTGCTAGCATTACAGGTGTGAGCCACCTCGCCTGGCCTCTAGTGGTTTTTATTTTTTCTGTTACCATGCTTCCATCTAGGATAACTTCTTTCTAAAGAACTTTCTCTAGCATTTCTTTTAGTGTTGATATGCTGGCAGCTCGTGTGCTCTCTCCCCTCCTCTGTTTTTATTTTTGGTTTGAAAATGTGTTGTTTATTTTGTCTTCACTTTTGAAGAATAGTTTTGCTGCCTGTGGCTTTTTAACCTTGCGGTTATTTTCTTTCAGCCCATTAAAGTTGTTCCATTGTCTTCTGGTTTCCATTATTTCTGTTGAGAACTTAGCTGTATTCTTGTTACTGCCCCTTTGAAGGTATGAAGTCTTATTCTCTGGCTGCTTTTTACCTCCCCTCCAGCTTTGAGGTATACTTAATATACAATAAACTGCACATATTTGAAATGTGCAGTTTAATGAGTTTTGACATATATGTATACACCTGTGAAATTATCATCACAATTAAGATGATGAATATTATCATTCACCCACCCAAAAGTTTCCTTGTGCCCTTTTATCATCTTTCTTCCATTTCCCCATCCCCAGGTAACCACTGATCTGCTTTCTGTCATTATAAATTAGTTTGAATTCGATCTAAATGGAATCATGCTGTATGTACTCCTTGTTTTTTGTTTTGGCTTCATTCACCTAGCATAATCATTTTAATATTGTGTGTATCAGGGTTCAGAAATGTCGGTTTTATCATTATTCAAGTATGGAGAGGCCAACAGATCAAGAAACAACTGCCATTGAAAAGATAGTTGCTTATTCACAGTTCCCAAGAGGAGGGGGCATGCCACACATGCAGGGCCACATGGGGAACATCAGGGTTGGTCAGAAGCTAGAGGGAGTGGGGGAAGACGTAGGTAACCACCCTTCTACTTCTGTCTGTATGAATTTGACTACTCCATGTACCTAATATAAGTGGATCATATGGTATTTGTCTTTTTGTGACTGGCTTATTTCACTCAGCATAATATCTTCCATGATATAGTATGTGTCAGAATTTCCTTCCTTTTCAAGACTGAATAAATAATCCATTGTATGTATATTCCACATTTTGTTTATCCATTCATCTGTCAGTAGGCACTTCAGTTGCTTCCACCTTTTGGTTATACAGTAGTACCCTGTTATCTTCAGAGGATATGTTCCAGGACCCCCCAGTGGATGCCTGAAACCTTGGATAGTACCAAACCCTATATATACTGTACTGTGTTTTTTTCCTATACATACATACCTTTGATGAAGTTTAATTTGTAAATTAGACACAGGAAGAGATTAACAGCAATAACCAATAACGAAATAGAACAATTACAACAATATTCTGTAATGGAAATTAGGTAGATGTAGTCTCAGTGTCTCCCTCTCCCTCTCCCCCTCCCTCTCTCTCCCCCCCCTCGCTCTCGCGCTCTCTCTCTCTCTCTCTCTCTCTCTTTCTCTCAGTATCTTATTGTAACTGAAACCATAGAAAGGAAAACTGTGGATAAGGGGAGGATTACTGTAGTGAATGATGCTGCTGTGAACATGGGTGAACAAATATGTCTTTAAGAGCTGATTTCAATTATTTTGGGTATATACCGAAGTGGGATTTCTGGGTCATATGGTAATTTTTTAAAAAAATATTTTCAAAAATCCATAATACTGTTTCATAGTGTCTGTACCATTTTACATTCCCACCAACAGTGCACAAGGGCTCCAGTTTTTTCTACATTCTCACCAACACTTGTTATTTTCTCTTTTTTTTGATCAGTGGCCGTCCTAATGTGTGTGAATCATTGTGGTTTTGATTAGCATTTCTCTAATGATTGGTAATATTGAGCATCTTTTCACTCTCTTTTTCTTGGTGGGGACTGAGTGTATGGTCTATTTCCTGTTATGTACGAAGGCGGAGGGAAGGAACTCTGCCCCCCCCAGCGTCATGTCTTTGGTGTCAGTGGAAGCCACCAGTTCTATCCTCAAGCCCTGGGACACTGGAAAAAAACAAAAATTGGCCGGGCATGGTGGCTCATGCCTGTAACCCAGCACTTTGGGAAGCCGAGGCAGGAGGATTGCTTAAGGCAAGGAATTTGAGATCAGCCTGGGCAACAGAGTGAGACTCTGTCTCAAAAAAAAAAAAATCTGTAACAGACTTTATGCTAACTCTGTCTTGAATATTAGTTACCTATTCTTCTATCCTTTTCCCTTTGGAAACATGAAAGAGACCATTTCAAATAGAAATTAAAAGTTCCTGCCTTGTCTCTTTAGTCACGATATATTAATAGTCGATTCATAAGAGATATAAGCAAATTTACTAATAGTTTAGATTTCTGGAATAGTGTCAACTACACATCAAGAGGCTATTTATATTTAGCTTTATTGCAGAAGTCAGCATCGGTTTCTTTTTTTTTTGAGACAGAGTCTCACTGTGTTGCCTGGGGTAGAGTGCCGTGGCATCATCCTAGCTCACAGCAACCTCAAACTCCTGGGCTCAAGCAATCCTTCTGCCTCAGTTTCCCGAGTAGCTGGGACTACAGACATGCACCACCATGCCCGGCTAATTTTTTCTATATATTTTTAGTTGTCCGATTAATTTGTTTCTATTTTTAGTAGAGACGGGGTCTCACCCTTGCTCAGGCTGGTTTCGAACTCCTGAGCTCAAACAATCCGCCGGCCTCGGCCTCCCAGAGAGCTAGGATTACAGGCGTGAGCCACTGCGCCCGGCCAGCATCGGTTTCTTATTATAATAGTACTGTTTTTACAGGTCTTGTCTTGAATTGCCTGGAGAGCTATGAACAAATTTAGCAACAATTTTAGAGTCAGTTTATTCTCCCAGAATTTTGTATTTCACTTTTTTTTTTTTTTTGAGACAGGGTTTCATTCTGTCGTGTAGGCTAGAGTGCAGTCGTGCCATCATAGCTCACTGCAACCTCAGAGTCCTGAGCTCAAGTGATCCTCCTGCCTTGGCTTCCCGATTAGCTGGAACTACCGGCATGCGCCACCATGCCTGGCTAATTTTTCCATTTTTTGTAGAGACGGGGTCTTCCTCTTGCTCAGGCTGGTCTCGAACATCTGGCCTCAAGCAGTCTTCCTTGCCTTGGCCTCCTGAAGTGCTAGGATTACAGGCATGAGCCACTGCGCCCAGCCTGTATTTCACATTTTAATGGAACTTTATTCTGAAGATAGCAACATAGGGAGATCCCCATCTCTACAAGAAGTCAAAAATTATCTGGGCTTGGTGGCACACACCTGTAGTCCTAGCTACTTGGGAGGCTGAGGCAGGAGAATCAGTTGAGCCCAGGAGTTTGGGGTTGTAGTGAGCTATAATGAAGCCACTGCACTCTAGCTCAGGCAATAGAGTGAGACCCTGTCTCAAAAAAAAAAAAAAAAAAGTATGTCAATGTTGTCTTTCTCTCTTAAAATATCTTATTGTACTGTACTTACCCTTCTTCTTTGGCACATCTGAACTGTCAGTGTCACTTCTTCTGTGCCTTGGGGCCATTTTTAAGTAAAATAACATTACTTGGACCTGGGCACTGTGACACAACTTACAGTCGATCTGATAACTGAGATGGCTACTAATGACTAACCAGCCAGTAGCATATACAGCATGGATAGGCTAGACAAAGGGATGATTCATGTCCTGGGTGGGATGGAATGGGACAGCACAAAATTTCATCATGCTACTCAGAACGGTGCACAATTTAAAATTTATGAGTTATTTCTGGAATTTTCCATTTAATATTTTTGGACCATGGTTGACTCTGGGTAACTGAAACCATGGAAAGTGAAACTGGATGAGGGGTACTATTTTATTTGTTAGGTCTAAATTTCTTCATATGCTTTATTCTGTTGACTTTATGAGTGGCAAAATTACATTGTACCTGGGATTATTTTGTCATTAGCTTTAATTCGTATTTTATTTCCCTTTCAGAAATATCATCAAGATATTTACTAACCGTAAAGATTCTTTTTTTTTTTTTGAGACAGAGTCTCACTGTGTTGTCCGGGGTAGAGTGCTGTGGCATCAGCCTAGCTCACAGCAACCTCAAACTCCTGGGCTCAAGCAATCCTTCTGCCTCAGCCTCCCAAGTAGCTGGGACTACAGG
>NW_012135969.1:5372720-5379701 GCF_000956105.1 Propithecus coquereli
TATATAATATTATACTATATATTGTTCTCTTTTTTGTTGTTTTTGGGCTTTTGTGGAGGTGGGGGGTTGAGACAGATTCTTGCTCTGTTGCTCAGGCTAGAGTGCCGTGGCATCATCATAGTTTACTGCAACCTCAAACTCGTGGGTTTAAGTGATCCTCCAGCCTGAATCTCCCCAGTAGCTAGGACTACAGGTGTGTACCACCATGCCTGGCTAGTTTTTCTACTTTTTGCAGAGACGGGGTGTTGCTGTGTTGCTCAGGCTGGTCTTAAACTCTTGGTCTCAAGTGATCCTCCTACCTAGGCCTCCCAGAGTGCTGGGGTTACAGGTGTAAGACACTGTACTCGGCCTGTGCTGTTCTTAAATAATAAGCTGGAAGAGTTGGTTCTCTAAATCAATGCTTCCTCACTTTTTTTTCCCCAAGACATTATTAGAAAATGATGTTTTCTTAGTACACTGGGAAGAAGAGGCTCACCACAGGAGGATGTCAGAGGTCTCTCATTGCTCTAGGCCCTACCTGGCTGACCCAAGGACCAGGGGAATCAGTATCTTGGCAAACCTGTAATCCACATATGAAACTGCCACAGAATACTGTTTGGGAAGCTTTGCTAGTTTCAAGTTATTAGAATTATGAGGAATCTTAGGTACTGTTACTTAGGTGCTGCTCATTTTATTTTTATTGTTTTGTAACCACTAGAAGATATGGGATCATTTTATTTATTTGTGTCTTCTCTTTTACTTTTTTCTTGATCCCCAGATCGTTGTCAATTTATTAGTTTTTTTTAAGAACCAACTTTTGCTTTGTAGACCTCAGTTGAATGTTTATTTTCTATTTCCTTAACTTCTGCTCTTTATTATTTCCTTCTACTTTGTTTGCATTTGTTTTGCAAGTTTTTGTTGTTTTTTTTTTTTTTTTGAGACAGAGTCTCACTCTCTTGCCGGGCTAGAGTGCCGTGGCGTCAGCCTAGCTCACAGCAACCTCAAACTCCTGGGCTCGTGGGATCCTCTTGCCTCAGCCTCCTGGGTAGCTGGGACTACAAGCACGCACCACCATGGCTGGCTAATTTTTTCTATTTTTAGTTGTTTGGCCAATTTCTTTCTATTTTTAGTAGAGACGGGGTCTCACTCTTGCTCAGGCTGGTCTCGAACTCCTCAGCTCAAACGATCCGTCTGCCTCGGCTTCCCACAGTGCTAGGATTACAGGCGTGAGCCACTGCACCTGGCCTGTTTTGCAAGTTTTTAAAAACTTCTTGAAATGGATGTTTACCTTATTAATTTTCATTCCTTTCTAGTATATTGATTTAAATTTATAAATTGTCATCCTAAAAATCTACTGCTTTCAGCTACATCCCACTGTTTTTGGTGTTTGATTTTGGAGAAAACAGGCAACAGCTATGGTTATCGTTGCTTGCTGCTGCTACTTCTTTCTTTTTGTTGATAGCTTCATAAAAGTACATTCAATGTTGACATACTATAAGCTGGACATATTAAAATGTATAATCTCATAAATTTTGTCATAAATGCAATCAGGATAATAAATATTATCTTTCACCCCCCAAAAAATTTCCTCATGCCCCTTTGTAATCCATTCCTCCCCTTTTCCCTCTTCCATCCCCAGACAACCACTGATTTACTTCCATATTTTTTTAACATGTAACATTTTTATCATTCAATTCAAAATATTTTCTGATTTCCAACCCATGGAATATTTAGAGTATGTGGAGGTGTTCTAGTTTTTATTTTTCTTTTTGATTTCTAGTTTATTTGTATTATGGTCAGGAAACATACAGTGTGATTTCAGTTTTTGGACTTTTAAGACTTTCCTTTATGCCTGGGCATGGTGGCTGACACCTGTAATCCTAGCAATTTGGGAGGCCAAGGCAGGTATATCACTTGAGGCCAGGAGTTCGAGACCACCCTGGGCAATGTAGGGAAACCCTGTCTCTATGAAAAACAGAAAAATTAGCCAGGCATAGTGGCTCATGCCCATAGTCCCAGCTACTTGGGAGGCTGAGGGAGGGGGATTGCTTGAGCTGTGGAGTTTGAGCTTGTAGTGAGCTTTCATGAGACCACTGTACTCTAGCCTGGGCAATAGAGCAAGACCTTGTCTCCAAGAAAATAAAAATAAAATCCACAAACAAAAAAACCTCCATAAAATATTATTATTGTTATATAGTATAATGCTCATTTAGTTTTACCCAAACAGTTACTAGTTTGGTTCATCATTCCAGCATTCTTTTTAGAATTGTTCTCTTTTTTTGCTTGTAGGATAAATAACCTTTGTAATGTTGTTTAGTATGGGTCTGTTGGTGGCAAAGTCTGTTTTTGTTTCTTTGAGCAAGCGTATGTTTACCTCATTTTTTTAACCTTCAATTTAAATTCTAACTTTATTGAAGTCTAATTTACATAAAACAAATATTGTTAGTGTCTATTTTATATTTCAGTAAGTTTTGACAGATGTGTCCACCAGTGTTATTCATTTTAAAAGATTATTATCATTATTTAAAAATTTTTTGGTTGACTATAAAATTCTAGACTGGCAGTTATTTTCTTTCAGCACATGGACTATTTTATTCCAGTGTCTTTTTCCTTTCCTTGTTGCTCTTGACAAGTCAGCTGTCACACTGTTGTTTCTTTAACAATAGTCTTACCCAGCCAGCCTCCCCACCCAGATGCTTTGTAATAGTTGTCTTTGCCTTGCATTTTATGGAGTTTAACTATACTGTACCTAGTTGGATTTCTTTTTCTTTTCTTTTCTTTCTTTTTTTTTTTTTTTTTTTGAGACAGAGTCTCTCTCACTCTGTTACGCTGAGGAGAGTGCGGAGGCGTCAGCCTAGCTCACAGGAACCACAAACTCCTGGGCTCAAGTGATCCTCCTGCCTCAGCCTCCTGAGTAGCTGGGACCATAGATACATGCCACAACACCTGGCCAATTTTTCTATTTTAAATAGAGATGAGGTCTCGCTCTTGCTCAGGCTGGTCTTGAACTCCTGAGCTCAAGTGATCTTCCTGCCTCGGCTTCCCAGAGTATTAGGATTACAGGCATGAGCCACCACATCCAGCCAGATTTCTTTTTATGTAGTTTGCCTAGGATTTAAAGGGCTTGGTGAATCTATGGCTTAATATAATATCTTTAGTTAGTTTTAGAAAGATCTTAGTCATTATCTCTTCAGATTTTGCTTCTGCCCCATTCTGTCCTCTTATCATCCCCTCTTGGGATAGCAATTAAGTGTATGTTTGGCTCTCTCTCTTTCTTGTCTTGTCTTTTCTTTTTAAAGCTTTCCTTTACTTTTTTATATTGCTTTTTAAAATTGGTGTATAATAGTTGTACATGTTTTTGATATTTTGAGAAAGAGAGAGATGTGTGATTTTTGGTTTTTTTCCCCCCATTGCTGGTGGGAGGTGAAATTTTTTTCTTCTCTATTTCTCAGTCAACTGACTTATGATATTTTGATAACTGTATAGAATATAATTTTACATTCTTTTGTTTATCTTTGGCTTTCTAGCAGTATCCTCCATCCTCCTTTTTCTCCCCTATTTTTCCCCCATATTTTTTATGTTTTTGCCACAATGTGCTTTGTTTTGGATTTTTTATTCTAGTTTACCTTGCAACTCATTAATTCTCTCTTTAGCTGTATCTAATCTGCTTTTAAGATTTTTCCATGAGGGTATGTTTTTGTTTGTTTCGCTTTTTTCTTACTACATATTTTAGTTCTAGACTTTATTTTTTCAAATTTATTGGAGTTTTGTTTGTTTTTGTTTTTGATTTTTTTTTTTTTTTAAGTAGCTTCTTGTTCCCTGCCAAATTTTTCAGGCTTTGGATTTTATCTTTTTGAATATAGCAAGCAGGTGTATGAATAGTTTGCTAATTATCTAGGGCGTCCTGTTTTATTTTGTTCCCCAATGTTTTAGATGTTTTTACTCAATTTGTCTTTTCCTCTGATGTGCCAGGGTTTATTTGATTGAATTATGGATGTTGAATTAGGAAAATTGTGTGGTCAAAATAGGATGGTGTTATTTTCATCTAGGGAAAACTTCGTTTGCTTCATTTTAGGGTCACTAGTAATTAGAGTTCATCATTTTCCAATATCAGGGCTTCTAAGTTTTAGAGGTTTAATCACATTCCATGTGTGGACAATTTTTCTTCTTTTTCACCTTTATTATGAGGATATCAATTTTGGGGTTGAAATCCCAAAGCAGGGGATGGTTTACCAAAGGCCTCAGCCTTGATGATCCCTGGATTCCAATTTTTGTTCCTGGGCCCTCGCAAACTCAGCCTCTAAGACATTTCTGCTAGATCAACAACTGAACCCAGAGCAAATGTAGCCTAGAATGCAAAGCTGCTTTTTCTGGCATCTCATCCTCTTTTTCATTTGATCTCCTTCTCTTGTTGCCCTTTGATGTTTTTAAGAAGACATTTTCTCCTCATCTAGCTTTTTTAGTTTTGGGGGCATCAGGTAGTAGAGAGGGAGAATTTGTTTGAAGTATATACTCCTCCATTACCTGAAATAAAGTCCATCATTTTTTTTTTTTACAGATGAAGAATACTGAGATCCAGACAGATTAAGTAATAGTGTAAGACCACATTATCAGTGGCAGAACCAGGTCTAGAAACAAGTCTTTGTGTTATTTTAGTATTTGTACTGCTGATGAGTGATTTTAATTAAATACTTGACAGTCATTTATTAAGAATAAGTATACCCTAGAAGGGATTTCTTTGTTCTGTTGGGCCAGACTTGTATTTGGCTCATGCTGATTCTCTTTAGACTTTTTAGATAGCCTAATAAGGTACTACCATCTCTACATTATATAACTATTAAGTCCATTTCAAAATATGGGACTGTCAGTACAGGTACTGCTTGAACTGTAATTATGCATATCTCCAAATAGTTTTTCTGCCCTAGGGTGAGAAGAAAGTCCTCTTGGAGGCTTGCAAAGTAAGAAGTATCTCTGAGCTCTTGTTTCCATTTTTCTCTCTAATCCCCCTTGGAATTCCTCCAGAATGGTGTGGTTTTTTTTTCCTCCTATTGCAACACTGTTTTGGGCTTTATGGTGAGGCAAAATATATTCCAAATAGCAGGCAGGCGTTGCAGGCCTTCATTGAACTGTGAACTTTCTTTTTCATTGTACCAAACAATATGGTAGCTAGGATGCCGTCTGAATAAAAAACCAAAACAAAATCCTCTAATGTATTTGATCTAGTACTGAGCTACACAGGCATATGTGGCCTATATAGAATTATGCGGATTAGGTTCCTTATTTATATATAGCAGTGGCTTGGAGAAAAAGACATTCTGAGTTCTAAATAGATAATTTATAAAGGAAATTTTGAAGTACAATTGAATTGGCACTTCTGATATTGGAATTTTAGAAGATTTTATATCTATATCTCAATATAATGCCAGGGTAGAATCCATTAGAGGCTTGTATAAATGGCATAAACAATAATAGTTTTATCTAACTTTATATTTTTTATTTCAGTTGTTTTTTGTGTGGCCTCTTGAAAATACCATCTTGTGCTTCCCATTTTCCCTATACCTCCTTTTCTCTGATTAAAATTCAGCATGTATGAACATAGAAGTGTGTGATATTATTTTATATATGTGTGTGTATATATGTATATGTATATTTTTTCTTTTTTGTTTTTTTTTCAATTTTCTTTTCTAGTTGTTTTTTTCTTTTTTAAAATATTTAAACTTCAGTTAACTTTTTCTCTTACCAAATTGTGATTAGAGTATATGTTATATGTTTTTGTCCACAGTTCCTGGCTCATAACTCCTATAGCCCTTGTTATTTCCTAAGTGACGAAAACAATAAACATATCTTTTATTAAAGTATTTGTCCGTTTGTCCTTGGTTCTTGAAGCAGCTTCAGAACCATAAAGGTGAAACACAGTCTTTTGTTAGAGTGTTGGGGCAGTTTAGACCTCTGAAGCAGGCCTCAGAAAATAGAATCTCCCTCTCTGACCTTCTCCTGCTCTCCTTTCACCTGTTCCTTTTTCTCCCCAGGGCAGACCATAGAAACTAAAAATACGCTCAAATCTTCCCCTGCCTTTCTGTCTTAGAGCTGGCCATAAAGAAACTCTCTGACCTACCTTGTCTGATTGTAGGTCATAAGACCCCCATTTCAGAAAGGATCCTGCCCTGTACTTGGGAGGATGGAATACTGCACAGAGAGGCCAAGAAGAATCTAAACAGACAGGCCTTGCTGAGTTTCCCCACTTAGTCTATTGACATTGGATCATACCCTTTTTGTCCAGTCACATTTCTACACAGTTGTCTGTGCTTCAGTCATGCCTGTCTAATGAAGTCTCCATAAAAGGCCCAGGGGGACAGAGTATGGAGAGCTTCCAGATAGTGGAACAAGTGGAGGATCCTGGAGGGTGGTGCTCCCAGAGAGGGCATGGGAGCTCTGCATCCCTTCCCACATGCCTTGCCCTATACCTCTCCTCATCTGTATTCTTTTTAATATCCTTTATAGTAAACCAGTAAGTGTGTTTCCCTGAGTTTTGTGAGCCACTCTAAAAAATTAATCTAATCCAAGGAGAGGGTCTTGGGAACCCTGACTTGAAGCTAATTCATCAGAAGTTGCAGAGGCACAGACTTGGAAACTAGTGTCTGAAGTGGGGACAGCCTTGTGGGACTGAGCACTCTACTGGTGAGATCCGATGCTATCTCCAGGCAGATAGCATCAGAATTGAATTGGATTAGAAGGCGCCCAGCTGGTATCTGCTCCAGAATTCATTACTTACTTGTTGGTGGGGAGAAATCCCCACACGTTTGGTCATAGAAGTCTTCTCTGTTGATCGTTGTGGTGTGAGAGCAGAGGAAAAACTGCTTTTTCTACACAAGGGGAAAAAAAGAGTTTCATGACTCAACTAATGCTTTACTTTTCAGTGCACAGTTAATACTCAAATATTCATATAGGAAGGGTTTTTTTGACGGGGTGGTTGGGGGGAGGGAGAGAGAGAGAGAGAGAGAG
>NW_012135969.1:5379780-5387638 GCF_000956105.1 Propithecus coquereli
GAGAGAGGAGAGAGAGAGAGAGAGAGAGAGAGAGAGAGAGAGAGAGAGAAAGTGTGTGTGTGTGTGTAGAGGGCCAACATTAAAAAGTTAAATGGAGAAAGGAAGAAAAACCTAAACTTAACTTAAAACCTATTTCATCTGCTAAATTTTCCTGGTGGAATACCAATTTTAGTTAATTGTGAACTTCCTTTTTAATATAAATGTAGCATCTTATGAGAAACTATTTTCTATACTTTGCTTATCTTGCAACTTGTTATAAAACCAGCTTTCTCAGCTGGGTGCAGTGGCTCATGCCTGTAATCCTAGCATTCTGGGAGGCTGAGCCAGGAGGATCCCTTGAGCTCAGGAGTTTGAGACCAGCCTGAGCAAGAGCAAGACCCTGTCTCTACTAAAAATAGAAAAATTAGCCGGGCATCATGGCGCACCTGTAGTCTCAGCTACTCGGGAGGCTAAGGCAGAAGGATTGCTTGAGTCCAGGAGTTTGAGGTTGCTGTGAGCTAGGCTGATGCCACGGCACTCAGGACAACAGAGTAAGACTCTGTCTCACAAAAAAAAAAAAGGCTTTCTCTGTTTTTGGTTACATAGTATTTCATGGAATAAATTTATGATAATTTATTAAGCCAGTCCCATACCAACAGGCATTTAAATGGAATTTCGTGCTTCAGTGAGCAACCTTGTAAATATCTCACATCATTTTATGCATATGAGAAGGTATCTATAGGATAAATTCCTGGAAGTGGGAATGCTGTGTCAGAGGGTATGCATATTTATAGTTTTGATTGATACTGTCAAATTATAGTTCGTAGGGGTTATACGATTATCAACCACCTTATTATTAATAATCAAACACACTAGTCAGTACCATATTTTCTCAGATTTTTTTTTATCTTTGTTAATCTGATAGGTAAAAAATGGTTATCTTGCAGTACCTTCACTTTTTGTTTCTTTATGTGGTAAAATTAAGAATTGTTTTTGTTTGAAATGTTTAAGACAGAGTCTCGCTGTTGTTGTCTGGGCTGGACTCGAACTCCTGAACTCAAGCGATCCTCCTGCCTCAACTCCTGAACTCAAGCGATCCTCCTGCCTCAGCCTCCCAAGTAGCTAGACCACACCCAGATCTTCATGTATTTTAAACCCCATTTGTAGGCCAGGAATGGTGGTTCTTACCTGTAAATCCCAGCACTTTGGGAGGCTGAGGCAAGGGATTGCTGGAGTCCAGGATTTGAAGGTTACAGTGAGCTATGATCATGCCACCACACTCCGGCCTGGGTGACAGAGGGATTCTCTAAGAAGAAAAAAAAATTTTCCCTTCTCTGTAATCTATTTATCTCATTTGTCTACTTCTAATTGGATTGTTGCTCTTTTTATTGATTTTTTTTAAAAACGAAGTCTATATGTAAGGGAAACTAACCCTTTTTCCATCATAGGAGTTGCACGCAGTGTTTTTCTCTTAATTTTCATTTGCCTTTTGGGTTTGCTTATGGTCATTTTATAATGCCATGGAGTTTTTTTTGCATTAAATTTTTTTCTTTTATGGCTTCTAAAGGTCTTAAGACATATTTAGGAAGGCTGTCCTTAGGCAGAGATTATTTTTAAAAACCAATATTGTTATGGTTCTGTTTTTTTATATATACATCTTTGTTCCATCTAGAATTTATTTTGATATTAGGTATAAGATATGGATCCAACTTAATTTTTGCTTCAGCACCATTTATGGAATAATCCATCTTTTCCCACATGCAAAGTGCCATGTTTATCATATACTAAATCATATATGTATTTGATTCTGTTTCTTTTTTAATTTATTCTGTTGAACTGTCTTGCTATTACTGTTTAATTTCTTTCTTGTAATTATGACTTTGTAACACTTTAATATCTAGTAGAGTAAGCTCTCTCATTATGTCTTTTTCCACATTCTCTTATTTTTTAGATGTAAATATCAGAGTCAGATTGTCTAATTATATTTTTAAGTCTTAATTGGTATTTTTATTGGGATCGTGTGATATTTAACTTAAGAAAATTAGCAACTTTAAGTTGTATTCATTCCTAAGAATATTATTTGCCTTACCATTGTCTGTCTTTTGTGTCTTTAAGTAGTGTTTAAGATTTTCTTCATAGAGATTTTGAGTATTTCTCCCATCCATGTACTAACCAGGCCTGACCTTGCGTAGCTTCCGAGATCAGACGAGATCCAGGGTGTTCAGGGTGGTATGGCCATAGACTGATTTTGAGTATTTCTTGTTAAATATATTCATAGGTGTTTAATACTTTTTGTTACTATTATGAATGAGATCTTATCTTTCATTATATTTTCTAGTTATGAGATTATATGAAGCTCTTGATTTCTCTGTATCGTATCTTATGATCTTACTGAATTTTTTTTGTCATTTGTAATAGTTTTTCAGTCAATTCTCTTGAATTATCCTGACAAATAGTCTTACTACCTGCAAGCAGTGAACTTTCATCTATACCTATTTTATTAAGAGTTTCTGTCAAGAGTGAACTTTTGGCCGGGCGCGGTGGCTCACGTCTGTAATCCTAGCACTCTGGGGGACAAAGGCGGGTGGATCGCTCAAGGTCAGGAGTTCAAAACCAGCCTGAGCAAGAGCGAGACCCCGTCTCTACTAAAAATAGAAAGAAATTATCTGGACACCTAAAAATATATATATAGAAAAAATTAGCCAGGCATGGTGGTGCATGCCTGTAGTCCCAGCTAATCGGGAGGCTGAGGCAGGAGGATCGCTTGAGCCCAGGAGTTTGAGGTTGCTGTGAGCTAGGCTGAAGCCATGGCACTCTAGCCAGGGCAACAGAGCCAGACTCTGTCTCAAAAAAAAAAAAAGAGTGAACTTTTATCATGTGTTTTCAGATCTGGGGAGATACTAACTTTTTTCTTTCAGTCTATTATGTTGAATTAGCTTAGTTGTTGCTGCTGCTTTTTTTTCTTTTTTCTTTTTTTAAGAGACAAGTCTTGTCTCTCACCCAGGCTGGCAAGCAGTGCTACAGTTCATTGCAGCCCAATCTCCTGGGCTCAAGCAATCCTCCTGCCTCCGTGTCCCAGGTAGCTAGGACTACAGGTGTGTGCCTCCAAGTGCAGCTAGTTTTTTAAAAAGTTTTTGTAGAAATGGGGGTCTCACGATGTTGTCCAGGCTGGTCTTGAACTCCTGGCCTCAAGTGATCCTCCTACTTTACTGTCCCAAAGCACTGGGATTACCGGTATAAGTCACCACACCCAACCGGTTTAGTTGTTTTTAAAACAACTATAAGAAATGTTTTGAGGTTAGGAAAGATGGTATCCATCTGTCTTTAATATGATCCCTCTCCTTAAAAATTTTTAACCTTTTTATTTTGGAAAATATTATGTACATCAAAAAAGTGCATATAGCAATTGTATAGCTTAATACTGCAATACTAAAGATCTCTCACATGCCCCTTTCTCATCCCTCCTTCCACTGTTCCCAGATGTTACCCTTACTCTGACTTTTGAAGTAATTTTTTCTTTGCCTTATAATATGACAATATAAGTTTACTTACTACCTGAATAATATAACTTAATTTGCCTATTTTTGTGTTTTACCTAAATGAAGTCACACAGTAAGCACTCTGTGGTTTCTTTCACTCAGTATTAAGTTTTTAACATTCATCCATGTTGCTTTATATAGCTGGAGCTTATTCTTTTTTGTCACTGTCCTACATTCCATTATAGGAATATACCAAAAATATATTTATCCATTCTTCCATTGATGGATATTGATGGATATCTGGGTCGTTCCAGTTTGAGGCTATTAAGAACAATGCTGTTATGTACTCTCTGTTCACCCTGGTGCACTTAAGCACACATTTTCATAAAGCATATATCTAGGTGTTGAGTTGCTGAGTTACAGATGTATATTCGGATCATACTAGTTACATTACTTCCAGGAGTGTGAGTTCCAGTTAGTAGAACCACTTAGTATTTTCAGATGTTTTGCTGTTAGCTAAACTGGTGGGTAGTAATACATATTGAGGTTTTAATTTTTATTTCCTGATTTTAATGAGGTAGGTTACTTTTATATATATAAATACAAATGTGTATATATATGTATATGGTGTATGTGCATGTGTATATATATATGATGTATGTATTTCCTCTGTGGTTATGTTTTATAGCCATTTTTCTACTGGGTTAGGATCACAATTTTTTTTTTTTAACCTCTGGATGTAAGTTTTTTGTCACTTATTTGTTAAAAATATCTTCTGCATCTTCACTCTCTTAATGGTCCACTTAATGTATAGAACTTCTTCATTTTCATGGAGTCAAATTTATCATTCTTTTTCTTCATGGTTATTGCTTTTTCTGTCTTTAAAAAAATCTCTCTCTAATCCAACATCGTGAAGATACCCTCCGGTATTATCTTCTAAAAGCTTTATTGTTTTGACTTTTGTTATCTACTTCTTAGGCCTAGCTTTTTTCCCCCCTCAGTGGGAATTCCTTTGCCCTCATCCTGTTTATTAGAAACATTATCCATTCCTCACCACCTTGCAGTATTTCACATAAAAATAAGGATAATAATAAGGATACTTTTAATATCTGTTAAGAAAATTATGATTTTTGATCAACCTACTGTGAGTTTAAGTAGTACTTTAAAATAGATATGATTTTTATGAATATCATTTAGTATCTAGCTGGGTGTGTGTGGTGTCTTACACCTGTAATCTCAGCACTTTGGGAAGCTGAGGGAGGAGGATCACTTGAGGCCAGGAGTTTGAGACCAGCCTGGACGATGTAGTGAGACTCCGTCTCTACAAAAAGTAAAAAAAATTAGCTGGGCATGGTGGCATGCACCTGTAGTCCCCAGGTACTGGGGAAACTGAGGCGGGATGATCACTTGAGCCCAAGAGTTCGAGGTTTTAGTGAACTGTGACTGTACCACTGGATGCCAGCCTGGGTAACAGAGCAAGACCCTGTCTCTAAATAAATAAGTAAGTAAGTAAGTAATAATAATAAATTGTTTTTAGAGACAGGGTCTTGTTCTGTTACCCAGGCTGGTCTCGAAATCCTAGCCTCAGGCCATCCTCTTGCCTCAGCGTCCCAAGTAGCTGGGATTATAGGCTCGAGCCATCATGTCCAGCCTTAAAAAAATTTTATTTAGAAGAAACACTGATCCAGATTTTAGATAATAAGGAAAGTAGGAGTTACATTATAATTACTGATTGTGCTGTTCATTGATACTACAGATTGACTTGAACACTAACAGTAAGCTCCCTCATGGCAGTGTGTGCTTTCCAAAGGAAAGGCATTGTATTCTTCTTGAGGCCTGTTACAGTGGAAGGGGAGAACCAGAATTAACACAGTAAGTGACAGAGTGGGAAAGACCAGCAGAGAGAGTCATAATTACAGTAAGTAAGGTGGATTCATGGAAGAGGCCATGGAAGTTGAGACATTTGATTGATAAGGACCCTGATATTCCTTGTGGCAGTAAGCAGAACTATTTAAAGGAAACATATTGGACTATATAACATGTATGCACAAATGTTGAGCATTAAATATGAAATGTCCGATTTCAAATCAAAAGTGTAATTTATTATATTTCAAACAAGAAGCAGTACAATTAATCCAAGTATGCACCTAAACTATTGACACAGCTTTGCCATCTTAATGGTAGCTCGTTTATGCTAGCAGTGAAGAAGCCTAGAGAGTGAGTGGCAATGAAATCACGAAAGGCATTTTCCACAGCTTGTTGAGAATTGACCATTTTTCCTTGCAAGAAGTGATCCAAAGCCTGCAAGAACTGGTAATTAGTTGGTGCAAGGTCTAGTGAATATGCGGGATGACAGAGAGTTTCCAAATCCAGCTTGTGTAGTTTGAGCAGTGTTGTTTGTGGGACAAGTTGTTGAAAATTATCTTGCAAGAGGATTGGCCTGTCTCTGTTGACCAATCTCGGCTGCTTAATCACAAGCATGCTCATCATTTTGTCCAGTTGGTTGCAGTAGACATCCGCTATAGTAGACTGACCAAGTTTCATGAAGCTGTAGTGGATGGTACCAGCGCTGGCCCACCAAACAGACACCGTTAGCTCTTTTTGATGAATATTCATTTTGGACTGTGTTTCAGCACTTCATCTTTATCCAACCATTGTGTGGAAAGCTTGTGATTGTCAAAAAGAATCCATTTTTCATCACACGTAACAATACAGTGTAGAAATGGTTTGTCTTTATGTCATGACAGCAAAGAAAGGCAAGCTTCGAGATGATTTCTCTGTAGAAGCTCATTTAATCCATGTGGTACCCATCTATCCAGCTTCTTTAGCTTGCTGGTTTGTTTCAAATGGTCCAACATTGTTGGAATAGTAACATCAAATCTGACTGTTAATTCACTCCTAGGTTGAGATAGATTTGCTTCCACTACAGCTTTCAGCTTATCATTATCCACCATAGTCTCAGGTTGCCCATGTGGCTCATTTTAAAGATTAAAATCACTAGAATGGAACTTCTCCTTCTCAAACCATCGACACACTGTGCGTTCATTAGCCACATCCTTCCCAAACACTTCGTTGACATTTTGAACTGTCTGCACTGCATGGGTTCCACGACAGAACTCATATTAGACAATAACACAAAGTGTTCACTTATCCATGGTTTCACAGAAATTGCTCTCAAAAAATGTGAAAGATAATCAAGCCAAAACATGCATTTGAAAGACCGAGGATGTACCTTCACAATAAAAATAAAACAAGAAGTGTCAAAGTGAAATATCAGAGATATCAGCTGTCAAACTTAGTACTTAAGGAAATCAGACGTTACATATTTTTTAATAACTGGGTATTTTGGAAGAACTCACATGAGAGAGTGTCTGAAATTTTGGCAGAAACAAAGTGGTACAATAACTAAGAGTACTTCCCTTCTTTTAGTTAGAGCAGCTTGGAGGGTGTTACCCTTCTGGAAAGACTGGCTGATTGTGTAAACAAGATGAGCCACTTCATCTTATATGTTCTCTAAGGATGAGTGTGGTTGGCCTGAATCATAACGACCTAGGCAAGAGAGCCTTCTTATCAGTAAACCATACTTAGAAAATCCAGAATAGGAGCTCATTAGATTTGTTTGATAAATGGGCTGGCTATAAAATTTGACCAGGATCTCAACAAATCCCCTTTATGGCCATAAAGTCATTATTTTCTTACATATCCTTTCTCAGCATTTGTGTACATTTACAGGCGTGTATGTATGTTCGTATGAATACACATATATCTATACATATATAGAGAATGTACTCACAAATCGTAGCATATTGTGTACATGGTTCTGAACCTTGTTTTTTTACTTATAGTCAAAATTGTATCTTAATTTCTTTTTTAAACAAGACATTTAAAAATCTAATTTATAGGTACATCTTGTTATATGAAAGCTGTAGATCTATGTGTTATAAGTAAACTTTTAGTCAAAGTGAACCTATTACAGTTGTTTTGAGTATAAGATTTTTATTGTCATGGTTTTATACAGGCCATGGTTATATTTAAATTTTACTTCTATTTGATAGAACACTAACATACACATGTATACATGCATGCTTATACCCAAATATATTTGTTTATATCCATAGATTTTTAAATGCCAATTATATTTAAAAGAATTTTTTCCTGAAATGTATTATAGCATTCCATGAGAAGTCATTTCAACAAGAGCTATTATTTATTCATATATAATGGACTAGTTGTAGTTGAGTTAATGAAGAACTGTTAGGTATGTTATGATCTAGAACAGACTATTTCTTAACAATCATAACCAGACACTGCTAAGCACTTTACATAAGAGTATATTATATAATCTTCAAATAATTAAGTGGGTAATGATATTTTAATTTTATAGGTGTAGAAATAGAGGC
>NW_012135969.1:5387914-5401768 GCF_000956105.1 Propithecus coquereli
ACTTTTTTAGAGATGAGGTCTCACTGTGTTACCCAAGCTGGTCTTAAACTGGCCTCAAGTGATCCTCCCACTTTGACCTCCCAAACTGCTGGGATTATAAGTGTGAGCTACCACCCTGGCCAGGATTGTTTTTTTAAGGCGATGGAATAGATCTCTAAAGAACTGATTTTAGCAGAGACCTGAATGACAAAAGGCGTTTAGATATTTGGAGAAAGAACTTTCCAAACAGATGCAGAAAACCTGGGGTTGGAGAAAGCTTACAGTTTTTGAGGAGCAACAAAGAGGCACCACCAGCAACATATGAGTTCTAGTTACTGTGCTATATCCTGGGCAACACTTCTGTTGTCAATCTTTTAATAGTTAGCCATTTTAGTGGGTGCGTAGTAATATGTCATTGTGGTTTTAATTTGCGTTTCCCTGATGACTAATGGTAAGCACTTTTTCATTTGCTTTTTGGCATTAATATATTTCCCTTTGTAAATTGACTGTTCAGGTCTTTTCCCCATTTTTAAATTGGGTTATCTTTTTATTACTGAGTTAACAGAAGTTTCAGTGTACATTCGGGATAGAAGTTCTTTGTCATATATATGTTTATATACATATATATATATTTTTTCTGCCAGTCTGTGGTTTGCATGTTTATTTTTTTTTAATTTTATTTTTTTATATATATTTTTAGTTGTCCAGCCAATTTCTGTCTATTTTTTTTTTTTTTTTAGTAGAGACGGGGTCTCGCTCTTACTCAGGCTGGTCTCCAACTCCTGAGCTCAAACGATCCTCCCGCCTCGGCCTCCCAGAGTGCTAGGATTACAGGCGTGAGCCACTGCGCCCGGCCTGCATGTTCATTTTCTTAACTGTGTTTTGATCATCAAAAATATTTAAATATTGATGAAATCTGGTATATCAGTTTTTCTTTTACAGTTAGTACTTTTTTTGTCCACCCTTGGTATTTGCCTGCCTCAGTCAGACTTAGCTTTTCATTTTGAATATTTTGGGAGTGGCTGCTGTGTGAAGAATAGACTATGAGACAGCAATAGTGGAAACAGGCCTGTTAAGAGGATATTGTAGTGGTCTAGGAGAAAGATTATGATATATTGGCTGTAGTGGTGGAGGCATTGAAAAGTTGCCTGGGTTAAAGGTTCTAGGCCGTTGCTTATTGAACGTGTGGTTTGAGAGACAGACATGGAGTGAGGCAGTTAGCATCATTTCATATTTTTGGTTTGAGCAACTGGATAAAAATGATGGTGCCATTTGCAGAATATCCAACACTACAGTTGACAGCGGTTGTTTCAAACTCTAAAGTATGTTTGCCAAGTAGTATGTTGTTCAATATAAAGTAATTGGAAGAGTTCCCATTATACAAGAGACTTTTTAAGAATTGAAATATATAGTCAGTCTCTCTTTTCTGAGAAAGTGTTTGGAGGAAATTTTGTTCCTTTTTGTACATATGGAATATAGTTGATATGTATTTTTGAAGCATATACTGTAGAATGGAATCTAGCATATAACACTTGATTGTTTCGATTTTAAAACTGCTGTTCTTTTGTGTTTTTCTATACTTCTTACCAGTTGAAACTTTTTTATGGATTTATAAAAACAATTGGCATTAGTATATTTTAATGGAGATGGTCTTTGATCATAGTACCTCAGAGCTACTGCAACACTGTTTTTTATACCTTAGAAAGAAATGTTTTCAAGCATTGAGGTGATTCTTGCCTTCCCTATATGCTAAGTATGAGTCTACTTTTGGGTATCAGGTTAGAATATATCTCAAGTTTTTGCCAGCAAAATCCTTTATTGTTCTAGAAGAGATTTCATCAGTATTCTGTGTATTCCAAATCTTGGACTTCTATTCAGATCTAGGAGCTAGCTTATGACTGTAGGAAAAATTTTGGCAATAGGAGTAGGAAGGGAACTAAGTTCCAGTCTAGCTGTTTAACCTTAGGCAAATCATTAACTTTTATACTTCACTTTCTTCATCTATAAAATGAGGAAGGTTTTATTAGAGGATTGATTAAAAGTCTTTTAAAATATGAAATTATAGTTTCTTCCTGGTTTTGTAAAGATTTTTATCTTTATAGAAACATGTTTAAACCATAGCGATATCAGAAATATTTGGAATCCTGTCTTTGGGTGATTCCATAAAAGAAAGGAGGAATTGTGGGCATCTTGCCTGGCCTATAGAATGTTATTTAATCTAAATCACTGTTACCCATATCAGCCTGTGATAGTTATGGCTCATGTGTCCACCCAGTCTCCCCCACTTAACAGCTTTATTAAGATATAATTCACAAGCCAGGCATGGTGGCTCACACTTACAATCCTAGCACTTTGGGAGGCTGAGGTGGGAGGATTGCTTGAGGCCAGGAGTTCAAGATCAGCCTGAGCGAGAGCGAGACCCCGTCTCTACAAAAACATAGAAAAATCAGCTGGCTATGGTGATGTGTGCCTGTAGTCCCAACTACTCGGGAGGCCGAGGCAGGAGGAGGTCTTGAGCCGAGGAGTTTTAGGTTGCAGTGAGCTATGATCACACCACTATACTCTGTCTAACACAGGTGACAGAGCAAAACTCTGTCTCAAAAAAAATTAAATAAATAAAATAATTCACATACCATACAATTCATCCATTTAAAACATACAATTCAGTGGTTTGTAAGTATATTCACAGAGTTATACAGCCATCACGAGAATCAATTTTGGAACATTTTCATAACTGTAGCAAGTAAGTACCACCAGCAGTCACTGCCCATTTCCCCTCAATCCTCCAGCCCTAGGCAACCACTAGTCTACTTTCTATCCCTGTAGATTTGCCTATTCTGGACAAATGTGTGGCCTTTTGTGTCTGGTTTCTTTAACTTAGGATAATGTTTTCAAGATTCATCCACATTGTACCATGTATCAACACTTCATTTCTTTTTATTGTCAAATAAAATTCAATTTTATGGATATACCACATCTTATCCATTCATCAATTGATAGGCATTTGAGTTGTTTCCATTTTGGGGCTGTTATAAATAATGCTACTGTGAACATTTATGTACAAGTTTTTACGTTGACATATGTTTTCGTGTCTCTTGGATATATACCTAGGAATGGGATAGCTGGGTCATATGGTAGCTCTATATTTAACCTTTTGAGGAACTGCCAGACTATTTTTCAAAGTGGCCTCATCATTTACATTCCTACGTGGAATGTGTGAGTATTCTAATTTCTATGCCTCCTCCCTTACACTTATTATCTGTCATTTTTTTTTTTTTTTTTTTTGGAGAAAGAGTCTCACTGTGTTGCCTGGGCTACAGTGCCGTGGCGTCATCCTAGCTCACAGCAACCTCAAACTCCTGGGCTCAAGCGATCCTCCTGCCTCAGCCTCCCGAGTAGCTGGGACTACAGGCATGCGCCACCATGCCCGGCTAGTTTTTTCTATATATTTTTAGTTGTCCGATTAATTTGTTTCTATTTTTAGTAGAGATGGGGTCTCGCTCTTGCTCAGGCTGGTTTCGAACTCCTGAGCTCAAACAATCCACCCGCCTCGGCCTCCCAGAGAGCTAGGATTACAGGCGTGAGCCACCGCGCCCGGCCTTATCTGTCATTTTGATTATAGTCATCATAGTGGATGTGAAGTGATATCTCGTTGTGATTTTGATTTGCATTTTCCTGATGGTTAATGATGTTGAGCATCTTTTCACGTGCCCATGAAAGCCACCACTTTGACTGCCTGGCTTTTCATTTGGGATGGGGAAGGGATGTGGGTGGAAGTTGGTCTGTTTGGTTCTTTCTCTAACATGTCAACTAAGCATCCTAAAATATAAGTTGAGTAAGAAGTCTCTTCTCACTCCTGATTGAGAGTAAATTGAAGCCTAATTTAATCCACACACCTGTTTTCATCTTATTTCTGTAAAATGTTTAACAATAAAGAATTTTACCAGAAGTGGGTGTGATTTATATCTTAGTTTGAATTGTTATGTATCTTTGCTGAGTCTTTCAAATGCTCATGAGTAAGACTGTAACATAGCAATATCATAGTCACATAGGATGAGAATGAAGCATTTCTGGGAGTCTGATAGAAAACCCTATCACATTTATAATAACCCTATTTCTGTTACATCGCCAAAGTTTTATGAATTTATAAAGATGTGTAATTATTTTTAAGGAGCATATTTAACTTAGGTCATGTAGCCTAAAATAGGTTAATTTGAAATTATACTGATGACACTCATGTTAGTAGGAGCTTAATTTACTAAATTAAGAATATTTAGTTTTAGTAGAGATTTTGCTCTTAAAAATGTTAATTGCTGCAGTCTGGATTTGGTCCTATTAGTCCAGTTAGATTTGTGAAGTAATTTTTTTTTCTTATTCCAGAAATACATGCTACGGGATTTAACTATCAGAATGAAGATGAGAAAGTCACCTTATCTTTTCCTAGTACTCTCCAAACAGGTAAGAGATTTGACTTTTGTAAAATCCCGTGGCATTCTTCCAAAGAAATTTATTGTATGTCATTTTTCCCTTGTTGGCAGATTAAGTATTAAGAGCTTTTCAAAGAGCTTTTGAAAGAGGTTCATTGCAGGTTTAAGGCCACCAGAGGTTTCTTCTAAGGAAGTTGGGCTGTAGAAAGAAAGGTTTACACCTTCTGTCACTCTATATTCTCGTTAAACAAACAAACAAACAAACAAAAACAACCAAAAACTATGGATCATTCTACTCTAGAATATGATGCATTGTTTTTCAGTTTTAGCTTTTTAAAAATACATTTACCTAGCTCTGTTTTCTACTAACTGAATCCAAATCTCTATGGTGAATGCTCCACAGATGATTTTTATAAACAACCAGAGATTAGATAGGTATTATGTTAATGAGGACATGGAAGGAAAGATTTACTGGTATGTTACTATTGTTAAGTATAAAAGCATAAAGCAAATAGAAAACTTTATGAGCTTAATATAGTGGAAGAAATTATATACAAATCAGTTGGTAAAACACTTAGACTTTGATATATGAGCAAATGAGAAGGAACAGACAATTCATAAGAAGAAAATGCAAATGACTTATAAACATGTGGAAAGATACTCAGCCTCCTTGTAATGAGAGATACCAAAACAACAGCTACTGACTGATACACCAGTTTTTGCCTGTCATGTGAACCGAAGCTTAAAAAAAAAAATTCTTAATGATGTGGCTGTCTTTCTAGTACTGGTGGCACTAAAATTTTTTTTTTTGAGACAGAGTCTTGCTCTGTCACCCTGGCTAGAGTGCAGTGGAATCATCACAGCTCACTGCAACCTCGAACTCCTGGGCTCAAGCGATCCTCCTGCCTCAGCCTCCCAAGTGGCTGGGACTACAGGCATGTGCTACCACGCCTGGCTAATTTTTTCTATTTTTGGTAGAGATGGGGTCTTCCTCTTGTTGAGGCTGGTCTAGAACTCCTGAGCTCAAGCAATCCTCCCATCTTAGCCTCCCAGAGTGCAAGGATTACAGGCTTGAGCCACAGCACCTGGCCCATGTAATTTTTTTTTTGAAAAGCAATCTGGCAGTATGTATCAAGAGCCTAATATGTTCATGTCTTTTTTTTTTTTTTTTGAGACAGAGTCTTACTCTCTTGCCTGGGGCGAGTGCCGTGGCGTCAGCCTAGCTCACAGCAACCTCAAACTCCTGGGCTCAAGCAATCCTACTGTCTCAGCCTCCTGAGTAGCTGGGACCACAGGCACGCGCCATACATATATATTTTTAGCTGTCCAATTAATTTCTTTCCATTTTTTGGTAGAGACGGGGTCTCGCTCTTGTTCAGGCTGGTCTCGAACTCCTGAGCTCAGAACGATCTGCCCGCCTCGGCCTCCCAGAGTGCTAGGATTACAGGCGTGAGCCACCGCTCCCGGCCTGTTCATGTCTTTTGACCTAGCAATTCTGCTAATAGGAATATATCCTAAGGAAAAATCATAAATACATAAAATGCTTTATACCCAGAAGTATCTATTGAGATATTACTTATCATAGTAAAAAATTAGAATTAATATTTGTTCAACACTAAGGAAATGACTAATTATGACATCTATAAGTGAAATATATTCAGCAATTAAAAGTGAGGTTTGTGAGTTCTTAACACTGTAAAGTACTTATTACAATGTACACTTGAAAAGCAGAATGTAAAATTACGTATCAGAATGATGAGCCATATCTCTAAAATAGTATAAATAAAATGATTATTATGTCTGAGTATTGACATAATTAGTGATTTTTATTCTTATTTATACCTTTTGTCTGATTTTCAAAATTTTTACACTGAGAATCTATTGCCTTAATGTAAAAATATTTTTAGAAAAAATTTTAATTGGAGAAGTTTTGTCTTTATTTCAGTGCTCTTGGAGGCCTTTTTATGTGTGGTTATTATAAAAATAAATGTTTCCCCATGAATATGTATTAAAATATACCAAAGAATATAATGTGAAGAAGACTTGAGATTCCCTTTTTCCGACCCCTTCTACTTCCACTGTCTGGTTAATCCTCCCAGAAATATTCTGTGTACATATAAATGGGTGTGTACATTTGAGCCCACAAACAGGATCACAAATCTCAGTGGCTGACAAGAAATATTTCTTTCTTACACATGGACTGTAAGGACTGCAGCCATATCACCAACTTTACTGAGCTCTACTCAGCTTACAGATCTTCTCATTTCAGGACCTGTAGTGAGCAGCCACCATCTGTGTGTGACATGCTATTCTCACATATGGCAGAGGGCAGAAGCTCAGGGATGGGGAGAGAGCCAGACCCCAAAGACACATTTAAGACTTCTGCATGATGGTGGTATACTTGATGTCCACTCATATTTCATTTACCAAAGCAAGTAGCGTGACCAATCCCAAAGTCACTGGGGCAGCAATTACCAGACCTTTGAGAAAAACTTCTGTTATGAAAGATAAAGCAGAAAGCAAAACAATAAGTATAATAGAAATACAGGAAATTGCATGCAGCAAAGACAAATCAAAAGAAAGTTTCAAAAAACAACTCTCACATTAATTAATATCCTTAGAGAATTAAGAGAAAATATTGCATTCATTGAACAAGGACTGGACAGACTACCATCAAGCAGGAAGAATTACAGTAAGAAAACTTTTGGAAATTATGATAGATGTAAAAAAACCTGGTAGAAGTTTTAGAAGATAAAATTGAGGAATCTTCCAAATAGTAGGAAAACCAAAGAAATGGAAAACAAAAATAGTTTTGAGGACCAATCTAGCAGAACCAACATCCGTCTAATAAAAGAACAGCAGGACAGAAAAAATGGGAAGAGGAATTTTTTAATTTCTTTGAACTGAGGAGGGCAAGAACTTCAGTTTGAAAAGATACACCATTAGAAGAGGCTAACTCAATAAATATAAAAAGTTCCATACATTTTACATTTTAAATTGGAAGCAAATTTTAGAACTTTTGGGATAAAACGAGACTCTCAAAGAGTTCCTGTGTGGGGTCGGGGCAGGCTAGCATATTAACTTTAAAGTTCAGGAATCAGAATAGCACTAGACTTACCATCAGCAATAATGGAAACTAGACTGTTAGGAAGCCATTCTTCCAAAATACTAAGTGAATCTGATTTTCAGCCTAAAATTCTATGCTTAGCCAAATGTTGAATTTACATGAGAGAATAAAATGAAGATATTTTCATATTTACAGGGTCATTGAAAATTCATTTCTTTGTAAAAGATACTGGCGTGGGGGATGGTTTAGCTAAAACTTCACTTGCTATAGTAAGGAGAAAATAATGTCTAAAATTGAAAAATTAAGAAATGGCTACATTATCAAGATATTTAGAAATCACAGGGTTTGAAATTGGTTGTTTTTAGGGGCAGGGTGTGGGGCGTAGGGTAGTGTTGGTCAAGGCCTGCAACTTATATATGTAAGCTTCGTAGTACTATATGAGTTTTAAACTATGAACTAGTACTTTGATAGAAATAAAATAAAAAAATTTTTAAGTTTTAAATCTGTATCATAGGCTACATTCCGTGTTTACACTATGAAAAGATTAGAAGTCCTAGCAGCAAAAGAGAAATGAAAAAATCCCTTCTTGTATATTTGGAAAAAATCATACCCATGAATAATTAGGAAGTCAAAGAAGATTTATCATGGAAATTAGGAAGTATTTAGAACTGAATAATGAAGTTACCACATCTGAAAACATGATGGATACAGATAAAACATTACTCAGAGAGGATATTTAGTTAAGAAGAAAGGTTGAAGCGTCCAACTCAAAGTTAGATAAAAAGAACAAGTAACTTGAGGAAGGTCGAGGAGAGAAATAAAAGATTTAAAAGTAGAAATAAATGAATAAGGAAGGAACAGAAATATTTAAAAACTGATTTTTAAAATAGTCCAAGAAGATATATAAACCTAGCAAGTATAGGAAAAAGATAGCATAGATTCAGTTGTTGTTCAGCATTAGGAAATATGGCAACATCATTCATTAAATCAAAAAATTAAAGATACTATATTTATCAAAAGAAATTAAAATGTATTTGCTACAATTCATCAGGCAAGAATAGAAATTCCTAACATGATAAAAGATATTTATTATACACACACGTATATATTGAGTGTTTCATCTGTGCCAGGTACTGTTTTAAGTGCATCAAAAATATTGTTTAATCCTTTCAGTAACCTTTTGAGGTAGATGCTGTTATCTTTATAAAGAAACTAAGGCACAAAAATTGTTTTTTAATTAATTTAAATATCTTGTCCAAGGTTACACAGCTAATAAGTGGCAGAGCTGGGATTTAAACTGAAGCAGTTTAACTTAAGAGTCTACACTTCTAACCAGCACATTATACTGTCTCTATTTTTAAAATTAAATATTTAAAAAACATAATACACATACATAATTTGAAATTCAAGTGCTATACAATGAAATTTTGTTTGCCATTCTATCCTGTCTTATACTCTATTAGCTCGACTCCTCAGAAGCAACCAGTTTCCTATATATCCTTTAGAAACTGTATCATGCTTTTGTAAGCATTTATGCGTATACTTTTTAAGAACACAGAAATTATCATGCCATACATAATATTCTGCACCTACCATTTTTTCCCTTTAACTATATATATTCGAGGTAATTTATTATCAGTATGTTAGAGCTGACATTCTTGATAAGGACTATTTAGAGCCAATATGCTAAATAGTAAAGCCATTTCAAATAATAATAATAATTCAGGGAAGGTTATGGCCATTAGTATACTATAATTCAGCATAGTTTTTGAGATTTTTTTTTTAGCTAATGTAATAATTTTTAGCTAATATGACAAATCACTGATAGAAATATTAGAACAGAAAATTTATCTTACAGGTCTGACTGTACTGAATTATTGAATATCTGTTAATATCTTTTTGAAAATCATTGGCTTTCACATTTTCCCAAGGTTCTGTGGGTCAGAGTTATACAGTTATTCTTTAAGAATGAAGTTCTTACCTTTTCGAAACAGATTACACAAGTGGTCTATCTGATAATGGAGTAAATATTGAATGTATCTTAGGAGGACATTAGTATAACCTTTGTGTTTAGTCTCATCAAATTAACAGTTGTGCCAGTGATTATATGGCTAAATAAAACATCCACTTTTCTGAAATCGGCACCATTGTAGAATAGTGGTTAAGTTACCATAATCATTATAAGATCTGACAACCTCATAATCATTGGTTAAGGGTCCTGCAGAGTGACATTTATGTGGAGAAATACTAGTAGTTCCTAGCATTTTGAAGAGTGAAAAACAAGATAATAAGAAATGGTGGCACAAAGGCAAAGAAAGACCTTTACTCCCTTTTTGTATAAATTAATCTGTCTTTAATTTCATAAGCATTTAGTATTAGCTTATTAAATTTTTTTCTTAAGAGACAGGGTCTCGCTCTGTCACCCAGGCTGGAGTAGAGTGGCACAATCATAGCTCCTTGAACTCCTGGGCTCAAGCAATCCTCCTGCCTCAACCTCCCGAGTCTCTTGGACTGCAGGTGTGTACCACCACACCTGGCTAATTTTTTAAAACTATTTTTTGTAGAGACAGATTCTTACCATGTCGCCCAGGGTGGTCTGAACTCCTAGCCCCAAGGGATCCTCCATCCTTGGGCTCCCAAAGTGCTGGGATTATGGGTGGGAGTCACTGAGCCTGGCCTCAATTTCTTAATATTAAAATATATCAAGATTTACTCCAGGTTTTACAGCAACCATTATACTCTCCCAAGCTTTAAACAGTTAAGGTTTTTGTGGAATTACCAATTTTTCAGTTGTTTAATTTATAAATGAGCTTAATATATGTTTTGAAAGGTTTACAACTCCAAACAGATAAATATTGTATACATTGGATATTGAAATAAGGTATCTAATTTGAGGAAGCAGTGTAAATTATGTGTGTGAATAGGTATAAAATTAGCCAATCTGGCAATCAGTTCATTAATGTGGTGTGAAATTTGATAGTAAGTGAAATTTATCAAAAAATCCTTTTTCTCCTTGCCCGAAAATTCTACTATATTAATAGTAAATACTTTGTAATTAGTATCGTATAATGTGACACTAATTAAAATTTATTAATGATTTTTTAAAACTTTAACTTGTGTTTTGTTTGAATTTCAGGTAATAACTCTTTCCAATACTTTGTATGTTATTTAGTATGCCACTTTTTGGAAGTGGTCACTGTCAATATCTTGTTATGGTTTGATGGCCTTGGAGATTTAAAACCGAGTAAAAGTGTAAGCAGCCTTTCTTATTTAGTTATGAGTTTTAAATCCACTTTTGTTCCAAATAGGAAAAGTTGAAAGTACATATACCATGAAATATGAATTATATTTAAAAACATCTCAACAGTTGACTTAAGGAAAACAGGCTGGCCAATTCTGTTCATGGAATTGTAACATAAAATTACATCAAATAGTTTCTGTTGAAGGTAATAGGTTTTTATACTTTATTAGATCTTTCCTTGCCAACTATTAATGTGAATACATCTGCTTTTAAAAAAAATTCAGTGAATTCCTAAAGAAAATAGAAAACATCTTCAAAATTTTTTTCTTTAAAATTTTCTGTTATTTATAATTTAATTCTTTAGTATCAATCATTTAGAATTCTTATAAGTTCTTTTACTGTATTCATATCTACTGTTCTAGTAATCTGTCATTCTCTTTAAAGAAAAAAGTATTCACTGTCCTCCTCAAATATTAACAAGTGTCTGAGTTTTTCAAAATAACCATCACACATGTCTATTCAATTGAGCTAGGTTTTTTTTCCCCAGCATGATTACTTAAGAATGTGACTTTGCTCTAAAGGTCTGGAACTTTCACTTAAGTTACTTTCAGAACCAGTGTGAGGCACATAAGAAAAATCAGTCTAGAAACAGTTTGCAGTTTGTCATTCACTTATTCTATATACTTGCACCCCTCATGACTTTCAGCCCTTTTCAAAAAGCAAATTCAGTTTTATAAGATGAGGATGTGACTTTGAGATCATCCAAAAGAATATTAATATGTCAGAAAGAGAGTCAAGAACATTTTGAACAATGTCAAATGTCATTGCTCTACAGCATTCCAAAATGACAGTTTAAAACATTATGGTATAAGAGTTCAGTATGATTGGCTAATTACTTTATGGTCATACCATATCTTTGATTTGTTAGACTTTTATGCTCTAAATCTTGTGATTAAGTAGACACTTTAAAAGGATTAATTACAAAGTCAGCATTTCCCTGGTTTTTTTCATGACTTCATCTGTAAAATGTAGAATGGGATTATTGTTTTGCCATGCATCTGAATTTAGGAGATGACTACTAGACAGTAATTATAATCTTTTTTTCTGTTATAAAATGAAAGTATATATATTCACAAAACCCCACATTTTGTCTAAATTCATTTTACTCTCACACGATATAATACATGTTAGGTTGCACTCTTATTTGCATTTATTAATTTATTCATTAAATCTATTTCTTTACTATCAGATTTCAAATGATTGAGGTGACTTAATTTAAGAGTTTGTTTTATGGGCCGGGCGCGGTGGCTCACGCCTATAATCCTAGCACTTTGGGAGGCCGAGACGGGAGGATTGCTTGAAGCCAGGAGTTCAAGACCAGCCTGAGCAAGAGTGAGACCCCGTCTCTACAAAAAATTAGAAGAATTAGCCGGGCGTGGTGGCACGCGCCTGTAGTCCCAGCGACTTGGGAGGCTGAGGCAGGAGGATTGCTTGAGCCCAGGAGTTTGAGGTTGCAGTGAGCTATGATCGCGCCGCTGCTATCTATGCACTCTAGCCTCGGCAAGTAAGACCCTGTCTCCAAAACAAACAAACAAACAAAAAAGAGCTCGCTTTATGTCCTTTTACTGATCAAATTGTTGGTCTTCCATATAGTTCCTTACAAAAATATGCAGTGTTCCATTTGGATTGAACATACAGTGTCTTGTCTTGATAATGAGGGTAATCGGCAGAAAGTATGAATTTTTGATTGACATTTTATCCCATTCTCGATACATACGAATTGTATGATCTTGGGCAAATTATTAGTTTTTCAGCCTCAGTTTCCTCATCTGAAAAAATGGGGACAAGTTTATAAATATTTTCAAAGCACCATGCACAATAGCATGTCAGGCATTTATTATAATAATGTTTGTTTTCTGTTCTTATTTTCATGTATTGCTGATTTAAGATTAAGTTAATAGAGTTAAAGAACTTTCTAAGCAGTCACCCTAAATAACACTTTAAGAATTATTTTAGGGTTAGTCTGTCATTTACTTTAGTAAATACTGTATTCTCTCCAGTGCCAGGAGGAATATTTGAGAAAGGAAGGAATGATTTGAACATTGTAAATAGCTAATTGAATAGTGTCTTAAGGACATATTTTTGATAACTGCACTTAATATCTCCATAAAAGTGGTTTTTATTTATCTTCAATCACAGGTATGGGAACCTTAAAGATAGATTTTGTTGGAGAGCTGAATGACAAAATGAAAGGTTTCTATAGAAGTAAATATACCACCCCTTCTGGAGAAGTGCGTTATGCTGCTGTAACACAGTTTGAGGTATGGGTTATTCTTCTCTAAAATATTATGATTCTTAAATTAGGCATTTTGGCAAAGCTCTGTTATTTGGGGTGATTATTTGAGGCTAGGCGCCATACACAGTTTTAGAATTTTTATTTTACATTCATCTATTGTCTCTATAGAATTAGGGGAATTAAAGGGTGCAGGTTGGGCAAATACATGTGTGTGTGTATGTGTGTGTGTGTGTGTGTGTGTGTGTGTGTGTGTGTGTGTGTGTGTGTGTAACAAAATTTCATTACCTGAATTGCTTTTATACTGTTTACCTTTCTTAATTAAAATCGTCGTCTTAGTATTTGACACCTGTAGCATTTCCTGCAGCATTATTAGCTGTTTTGTAACATTCCTTTGCTGCTTTGACATTTCCCTTGTTTATCTTACTGTAGTATCTGTGCTTTTCTTGATCTTTATTTCTCAAGTATTTGTAAGTTATGTAAGTTTTTTTAAATCTGCTAGTGGTACTTTTAAGTGTTAAATCTAATTAAATTTATTTCTGTGAATTTCAATACGGATAATAAAACAATTGATGATATCCATTCTTATGTTTCTACCCATATCCCTGTATTGTTTGTTTGGCCTAACCTGAAATTTTGAGTCTAGTTTACTACTAATTTGTTTTACCTGTTTATCTTGTCTTTCAAGAATTTTATGTTGCCTTCTGTTTTTTTGTTTTGTTTTGTTTTGTTTTGTTTTTTAAGACAGAGTCTCACTCTGTTGCCTGGGCTAGAGTGCCATGGCTTCAGCCTAGCTCACAGCAACCTCAAAGTGCTGGGCTCAAGCGGTCCTCCTGCCTCAGCCTCC
>NW_012135969.1:5402952-5412749 GCF_000956105.1 Propithecus coquereli
GATCCTCCTGCCTCGGCCTCCCAGAGTGCTAGGATTACAGGCATGAGCCACCGCGCCTGGCCAGATAGTAGGTTCTTTCTTACACTGTTGTAGAGACATCCCATGGTTCCCTACAATGTGAGCTTTCCCTTGCAGCAAGAAGTAATAAGCCCAGCTTGTTCAACCATAAGAGGTTGGCTTACAATTGGCTTATAATTTTTCCCTTTAAAAGTCTATAAATATTGTTTAAAGTCTTGCATATCAAGGCTGGGCAGGGTGGCTCACGCCTGTAATCCTAGCACTCTAGGAGGCCAAGGTGGGAGGATCAGCCTGAGCAAGAGCAAGACCCCGCCTCTACTAAAAATAGAAAAAAATTAGCTGGGCAACTAAAATCTTGTACATCTCAATTTGTCAAGAGGAGGAGTCACAAACTGAAATATTTCTTCTCCCTTCGTAGGTAAGATTTTTTTTTAGCTTTGTTTTCTTTATGCTTGTTTAATTATTTCTTGACACTGAAAATTAAAAATTTTTTACGAGTTATTCACTTTTTATTAATTTCGCCTAGTACTTGGTGAACCTCATTGATTTTCAGATTCAGATCTTCTGTGTGGCAAAAGTTTCCTCTATTACATCTTCATTGTTGCATCTGTTCTCATCTCTTCTTCTAAAACATCAGTTAATAATAGGTTTAACTCTAATAGCTATCCCTAAAATGTGTCTTTCATCGCTTTCATCATTTTGTCCTTTGAACATTTTAAAAACTTTTAAATGTTGTGGGTTTTTGTTGATTTCCTCTTTTTATAGTTAGGGTCTCACTCTGTCACCCAGGCTAGAGTGGAGTGGCTCGATCATAGCTCACTGCAGCCTTGCACTCCCAGGCTCAGGGGATCCCTCCTGCCTCTGCCTCCCTGGTAGCTGGGACTATAGGCGTGCACCACCATGACTGGCTAATTTTTTAATTTTAATTTTTTGTAGAAACAGGGTCTCACTATGTTGCCCAGGCTGGTCTCAAACTCCTGGCCTCAAGCGATCCTCCTACCTTGGCCTCCCAAAGTGCTGGAATTATAGGCGTGAGCCACCGTGCCCAGCCCTTAAATCTTATTATTCATGTCATTTGTTTAATTTCCTCTAGTATCAGTTCATTTTTCTACTGCTGCTACTTCTAATTTGAATGTTTCTGTGCTACCATTTCTTTCTTTACACTTTCTTTTCAAATGTTTTATTTATTCGTTGATAGAATTCACGGTTTATTTAACTTTTTTGAAAATACAGTCAGCCATCTAATGTCTTTTTCCTTGTAAAAAACCTTTTTTAGAGGTATATGCTTCCTCTACTTCTTTGTATTTTGTTATTTCTTTTCATGATACAGAATCTTGTTATTTGTTCCATTTTATGATTTGTTCTGTTTGCCAGAGTTTCTTTCTTTTATAACTGATATCCTGCAGAATCACTAAATTTTATTTTGCTTTAATAAATTTGCTCTTTTTTTTTAAAGCCCCCCTCTCCCCAACCCCCACTGGAATGGAAAATACCTCCCGGGGTGGGGGAAGGGGACTAAATTTGCTCTTTTTTAATTTTTAGTGAAAGAATGAGATCTCTCTAAGTAGGTCAAGTGGTGACAGTTTTATGTGTAGTATATGGAAATGCCATTAAACGAATGGCCTGTTTTGAAATGATAGAGCATCTGTCTTTATTCGCATTGCTGCCATTCCAGATAAAGAACAAAGCACATCGCCTGTAATCCTAGCTCTCTGGGAAGCCGAGGCGGACGGATTGTTTGAGCTCAGGAGTTCGAAACCAGCCTGAGCAAGAGCAAGACCCCGTCTCTACTAAAAATAGAAAGAAATTAATTGGACAACTAAAAACATACAGAAAAAATTAGTCGGGCATGGTGGCGCATGCCTGTAGTCCCAGCTGCTCGGGAGGCTGAGGCAGGAGGATCGCTTGAGCCCAGGAGTTTGAGGTTGCTGTGAGCTAGGCTGACGCCACGGCACTCTAGCCCAGGCAACAGAGTTAGACTCTGTCTCAAAAAAAAAAAAAAAACCTCCATATGGAAAAAAAATTTAAATATAATTACATGAAAAAATAACAAAGACCTTTGTACCTGACACTCAGAATTAAAATTTAACCATACTTATTTTAGAAAATGATATTTAGAATATTACAGATCAAATTGAAGTCTCCTTTATATCTCTCTTCCAACCAACCTGCACCAGAGAGCCACCATCATAAATTTAATATATGTTGTTTCAGAGCATATTTTACATTTTTTTTTTTTTTTTTTTTTTTAGACAGAGTCTCACTCTGTTGCCTGGGCTAGAGTGCCGTGGCGTCAACCTAGCTCACAGCAACCTCAAACTCCTGGGCTCAAGCAATCCTACTGCCTCAGCCTCCCGAGTAGCTGGGACTACAGGCACGTGCCACTTTGCCAGGCTAATTTTTTCTATTTTTAGTTGTTTGGCTAATTTCTTTCTATTTACAGAAGAGACGGTGTCTGGCTCTTGCTCAGGCTGGTCTCAAACTCCTGAGCTCAAGCAATCCTCCTGCCTCGGCCTCCCAGAGTGCTAGGATTACAGGCGTGAGCCACCACGTCCGGCTGTGTTAACATTTTGATGAAGCTATTTGCATTAAATTTGAAATGTTAAAATGTTTTATTAAAGACAAAAAATATAATTGTAAATGATTATACTATATTGTTAAGATCCATAGCAGACCTATTTTCCAGATAATTGCTGGTATGGCAATAGTAGTAAGCATTGTGTTTTCTTTGTAGTCAGTGGTATTTATATCTCACATTCTTTTCTTAAGGCTACTGATGCCCGGAGGGCTTTTCCTTGCTGGGATGAGCCTGCCATCAAAGCAACTTTTGATATCTCATTGGTTGTTCCTAAAGACAGAGTAGCTTTATCAAACATGGTATGTATGTGTTTATAAGTCTATTTAAATTTTTGATAGACTTAGCATATTTAGTTTGCTGATTAGATGGGATGACATATATTATAGAAACATAAATATTATTTTTTTTTATTTTCAGTATGCCCTCTTTTTCTTAATTACATTATTTTTGGAGGGTTTTCATCCTCATGGAAGAAATTCCTTGTTAAATACATTAAAAGATTACCTTTAATTTGGAGATGTAAATAAGTGACAAGTTTACTAGATACTACCTGAAATAAAAAGGTTTTGACTTTCTTATTAAATGTTAAAAGATATAGCCACATAGTGAAGTACATTTAGGTTTTTGGCCAATTGTATTCTTGGAATATGCTCTTTTCAGTAATGTCATTGATCTCATTCATAAATAGAGTAAACATTCACCACTTGAAGTGTATTGTCTAGGACCACCTTGTTTAAGAGCCTGTTAGACTCTGGGGAACTTGGGAAAGCTATTGCACCTGAAAATAACTTTTTTGCCTACTTACTGGTGGAAAGAATTCCATAAGTAGAATGTCATTCTCTTCTCACATATTCTTACAGAAGAGGCTAATATATTAAAGTGAAATATTCATTTACATTTTAGTATAATGAATTTATCAGGTTTGTTCTTGAATAAGTCTTCCTTGGAAGAAAGAATAGACAGCTTGAGGAAACTGAGAGCCCGAATAGGAAAAAGAGGGAGAACACCAAAGGGAAATTAGGGATTCTAAAGGTAAAGTGGAAATTTCTTCACAAATTTGCTTAGAGCCAGCCTTGGTACAGAAAATGCTCTAGATCTAGAAATTCATACTCCTTGAAATAAGAGATTCCACATTTTATTTTTATTAATAATCATTTTCTCCTATCCTTACTTCAATTGAAAAGTGTTGAGGTCTTATTTAAAACATCCCAATGTCTGGCATAAAATAAATATTCGAGAAAAGTTGATTCCTTTTTTCTCCTACAAGTCCTTGGTAGTTTTAATAGTTTAGCCCCCAACTTTTTAGTATTAGTGCTTTATCATATCATTTTCCTTCTTAAGAGGAAAGATCCTGACAGTGTAAAAGCACTGGATGAATTAGGATAGAGGAGTAAGCCTACAGTTTTTGGCTAGTGTTTACTCTAAGGTATTAAAATCAATGTTTAAATTTTCTTTCTTTCTTTTTTTTTTTTTTTTTAAAGAATGTAATTGACCGGAAACCATACCCTGATGATGAAAATTTAGTGGAAGTGAAGTTTGCCCGCACACCTGTAATGTCTACATATCTGGTGGCATTTGTTGTGGGTGAATATGACTTTGTAGAAACAAGGTCAAAAGATGGTGTGTGTGTCCGTGTTTACACCCCTGTTGGCAAAGCAGAGCAAGGAAAATTTGCGTTAGAGGTAAATGTACTTGAAGAGGATTGTTCCAACAGTCCATAACTCCAGGTTGGGGAATTTACATTTCTGATCAATTATTAGTACACTTATTTATAATTTAATCTGAAAGTTGTGCTACTTTGTTTTTATTTTTTAATAGAATTTTCGAATGCAACCTTGGGGTTGCATTTAACATTTTACAAGATGATGATTAAGAGAATATAGGAATTTACTTATCCTAGGGAATGGGTGGGGAAATATGTCATTATATTTTTCATACCGAGTTATATAAATGGATTAAAGTTTGGCCATCATATACAAAGCTTGGAGCTAAGGCAGTCTTTGGAGGTAGGGCTCCCCAGGATTGGTTTCTGGTAATTTGAGATACTTTGGCTTACAACAGGATTCCTTTGTGGATTTCAGAATGAATTATGTTAAAATATTTCTTAGATGGTTCTTTTGTTTATACTTTTATAGGTTGCTGCTAAAACCTTGCCTTTTTATAAGGACTACTTCAATGTTCCTTATCCTCTACCTAAAATTGATCTCATTGCTATTGCAGACTTTGCAGCTGGTAAAGTAAATTTCATTTTATTGCTGAATTGTAATAACTTTTTTTGAATTTTTTGATTTTGAGGAGGAAGTATGTGTATATATCAATGAATGTTTATATTTATTTTATGAAGGTGCCATGGAGAACTGGGGCCTTGTTACTTACAGGTATGTTAATGATGCATTACCCTGCCTTATCTTTTCAATCACTGAATTCATAAGGGTTTCACTCCTAGTCGCAGTTGAGGAGCTTCTGCTTTATGATCTGGCGTAAATTTTTCTACTTTCTCTCACTTCCGTGCACATTTCAAGAATGCAGATGGATCCCTCCCCACCCCTGGTGCTACTATCTGAGGGTGTAAGATTTTAAAGTGAGCATCTGGCATTAGTATCATTTTTAGATATATTCTTGGCTGAGTTTCTCATTTTGGTGCCTTTCCTTCCTCCCAGTAGTTTCATAGTTATTTATCCAGCTTGAAGAACCTTCCCTGATTTCATATCTTCTAGCAAGTTTTTCCATGTCTGTCACCACAATACAAATGTGTGGGTTGTATAATTTGTTAAAGCAGAGTCTGTAAACAAGTTTTTGCCTTCTACTTTCAATTACCTTCTTAGATGAGCTAAGTTTTAGCCTGCTCAGTGTCATTTTTGGGTCTGTGGAATGCATCTTCCTTCGCCACTCCTTTCGTTATGGAAGAACTGTCTTCTGTCTATCTAGCACCTCGATCCCCAACCCTAGGGGCCTCAGACTGGTATGGCAGCCTGTTAGGGACCGGGCTACAGGGCTCTGCTGCCAGCATCCCCCTCCCACCCCCCCGCCAGTCTGTGGAAAAATTGTCTTCCATGAAACTGGTCCCTGGTGCTAAAAAGGTTGGGGACTGCTGATTCTAGCACAATAATCCCTAACACCTTATGCAAAGGTTTTCCAGAATTTCAGGCAGCTATCATATTGACAAACTGGTAATTAAACTTATGTCACATCTTTGATCTGTTGTATGAATTTTGTTGGGGTAGTCTTTAATCTTCCTGGAACTTTTTCTGTCCTTATATGCTGAGGAAATGTTTTCTTGCTATTTCTACAGCCTAACTTGACCATCTCATTTACTCTCTGAATCTTCCCTACTTGTGCCTGCCTGCTTTTATTGCAGTACTTTTATCGTTTCAATTTTTTTTTAAACACAGGGAGACTGCATTGCTTATTGATCCAAAAAACTCCTGTTCTTCATCACGCCAGTGGGTTGCTCTGGTGGTGGGACATGAACTCGCCCATCAATGGTTTGGAAATCTTGTTACTATGGTATTTAATATTTTTTAAGTGCTTGAATATATTTATCCTCATCCTATTGCACGTTATTCTGGCTACATCGTATTTCAGGTTTGGTTGCAACATTGTGCCAAAAAATAATTGAGTAATAGAAAAATTTTATTTTAAAAGGTCCACTTTGAAAAGCATTTATCAGAATCTGTGTTTAACAAGAGCATATGGATAGTCTATATTCAACAGAATACACTTCCTAAACTGTTCTAGAATTTGCCTGCAAATGGGGGAAGTCAAGATGCTAATTTGGTGAGAGAGAAAGATTCGTCTTAGGTAAAGATGAATGAGGCCAGACATGGCAATTTCACACCTGTAATTTCAGTACTTTGGGAGGCCAAGATGGGAGGATCACTTGAGGCCAAGGAGTTCGAGACCCCCTTCTCTACAGTTAAAAACAACAACAACAGAAAAAACCTAGCTGGGTGTGGTGGTGCACGCCTGTAGTCCCAGCTACTCAGGAGGCTGAGGTGGGAGGATCACTTGAGCCCAGGAGTTTGAAGTTGCAGTAAACTATGATTGTGCCACTGCAGTCCAGCCTGGGGTACACAGTAAGACCCTGTCTTTAAAAAAAAAAAAAAAGAAGAAGAAGAATGAATCATGCAGTGAAATTCCAGGTTAACTGTAGTTTCTTAAATCATATTTATTATGTAGTTCAGTAGCTAAAAGTAACCTGATAAATAACAAGCTGATATTTAATTAGATAGAAATGTTTTTAGGGGTTAGTTTTTTCATTGCCTAAAATATTAAGTTGAAATTTGGTGAAATAAATGTAAAGAAACTGCAAAATTAACTGCAGAGTAAAGGTGTATAAAATTTCAGCTGTTCATTGAAATCCTTGTAATGTTTGCAATAAATGATTTCTGTCCTTTAGTCCTGACCTTTCATTCTTACTCTAAAAAATACTATCTATGAAAGCCAGCTGTGTTAGAACTTAGGCGCACAGGGTTTAATAAGTGAATTAGAAGTACCTCTGCAGTGAAAGAACAGGAGATTCTGGAGCCAGCCACATCCCATGATAGCGTTTTAGGCTGCCAAAGAGCAGAACCTGACTTGGATGTTGGTTGAGTCCATATGTCACAGAAGTAAGCAACTGTTACACATCTGAGAGAGTTTCTAAAGAAAGGCAGTTCTTGAAAATAAATCCTTTCCTTTTGCTTTGGGTATTTAAAATTTTACAGGTGAAAAAAATTTTGAAATATAATTTCATATGAAATTACATGTGTTGGTACCTGTATTCAAATATATAAATAAATGATCTTTTCTCCTGATGCAGCAAGTTTCTACTTCCTACCAAATAATTTTTTGGCTCAGCTTTGAGAGGACTTTATTTTATGATTTTATTTTGAAACTGCCAGCAGTAAATTTCAGTAGGGGAAATATGTGCATTCTTATTGCTTTTAAACAACTTTTTACTGGATTTATCTAACTATTCTAGTTATTGGATGTCAGTTATTTCATAAACTGAAATTCCAAGGGCTTAGAGATAGGTTGGAGAATAACTTTAGCTTTGTACCAGCTTATCTTAGTGGAGGCTACTAGTTAATTAGCACAAAGCACTTAGACAAATAGCCACTTACCACTTAATGTTAAAAATATTTGATCTTTTCCAAATTTCCAAATGCCCTTTTGTTTTTCACCATTGCCATAGTCCTTTGTCCTCTATCTTGGATTCATGTATTGTTTTCTTTTACTAATAGATTTAATCAACTTTAATAAAAATTAGATTAAGATCTCTTTTTTTTAAAAGTTTATTTTTTTAAAAAAATTGAGGCCAGGTGCAGTAGCTCTTATCTGTAATCCCAGCATTTTGGGAGGCAGAGGGGGGAGGATTTCTTGAGACCAAGAGTTCAAAACCAGCCTAGGCAACATAGTGAAAGCGTGTCTCTACAAAAAAATTTAAAAAGTTGGTTGGGCATGGTGGTGCATGCCTGTGGTCCTAGCTTTTTTTTTTTTTTTTTTTTGGGAGGTTCAGGAAGGAGCGTTGCTTGAGCCCAGGAGTTGGAGGTTGCAGTGAGGAATAATGGTGCCATTACACTCCAGCCTGTGTGACAGAGTGAGACTGCATCTCTAAAAATGAAAAATAAAAATAAATAAGTAAAATAAAAAATTGTTTTGGTTACTCATATTCTTTGTCCATTCTACTCACTATACATTCTTATTAACAGATAAGAATTTTATATACCATGAATGCTTGAACACCATTCATTACTAAACCACTTCCTGCCATGACATTTCTGTTAATTTCACATAATCCTTATGTAAGCAGTACTGCTTTTCTATTTATCATGAAAGTTCAACTCGTTAGTCAATGGTTTTTCCCATTCATTGTGGAAATATTAATAGTTTCCAGTTTTCCTTATTTGGCCCTGATAGCTTTCTGGTTTTGTTTTTTAAGAGAAATCCTTTACTGAACTAAATTTTATATGATGATGTTTTTCACCTCTGGTCTTGCCTATATTTATCTGCTCTCTTTCCTGTTCCTATACGGGCTTTTTTTTTTTTTTTAAGAGACAGGGTCTCTGTTGCCTAGGCTGGAGTGCAGTGGCACAATCATAGCTCACTGCAGCCTTGAACCCCAGAAGCTCAAGCAGTCCTCCCACCTCAGCCTCCTGAGTAGCTAGGACTTTAGATGTGCACCACCATGCCTGGCTAATTTTCAAAATTTTTTGTAGAAAGCAGGTCTCACCATGTTGCCCAGGTTGGTCTCAAACTCCTGGCCTCAAGCAATCCTCCCACCTCAGCCTTCTACAGTGCTGGGATCACAGGCAGGAACCACCATGCCCTACCCTTTTCTACCTTTGGTAGTAAAAAGTTACTTAGCAGTGTTTTGAAAATGTCCCCCAGGCATAATGCTGATATCACCAGTTGGCCTTTCTTGACATCTCTTTTAAGCTTCTCCTTTTTTCAGAAATGTGAGTTCTTTACTAAATGTTTTTTTTTTTTTTTTGAGACAGAGTCTCGCTCTGTTACCCAGGCTAGAGTGCCGTGGTGTCAGCCTAGCTCACAGCAATCTCAAACCGCTGGGCTCAAGCGATCCTCCTGCCTCAGCCTCCCGAGTAGCTGGGACTACAGGCATGTGCCACCATGCCCGGCTAATTTTTTCTATGTATTTTTAGTTGTCCAATTAATTTCTTTCTATTTTTAGTAGAGACGGGGTCTCGCTCTTGCTCAGGCTGGTTTCGAACTCCTGAGCTCAAACAATCCGCCCTCCTCGGCCTCCCAGAGAGCTAGGATTACAGGCGTGAGCCACTGCGGCCCGGCCCCACCTCCACATCTTATCCCACTGGGAGGTCTTCAGGGGCAATAACATGCATGGAGCTGTCATCTCCTGTGATAACAATGCCTTCTGGAATACCTACTAAAGGACCTGCCTCAGGCTGTTTTACAGTTAACTTTTTTGATTAATAATAACTAGAAGGAGTACACTCCAAAATAATGACAAGCCTGGGCAGGGTGGCTCATGCCTGTAATCCTAGCACTTTGGGAGGCCAATGCAGGAAGATCCCTTGAGCCCAGGAGTTTGAGACCAACCTGCGCAATAGTGAGGCCACATCTCTACAAAAAATTTTTTTTTAAAAAATTAGCCAGGTGGGCCGGGCGCGGTAGCTCACTCCTGTAATCCTAGCTCTCTGGGAGGCCGAGGCGGGCGGATTGTTTGAGCTCAGGAGTTCGA
>NW_012135969.1:5425698-5427023 GCF_000956105.1 Propithecus coquereli
AGCTCACAGCAACCTCAAACTCCTGGGCTCAAGTGATCCTCCTGCCTCAGCCTCCCGGTAGCTGGGACTACAGGCATGTGCCACCGTGCCCGGCTATTTTTTTTCTCTTTTTAGTTGTTTGGCTAATTTCTTTCTGTTTATAGTAGAGAGAGGTCTTGCTCTTGCTCAGGCTGGTCTCAAACTCCTGAGCTTAAGCAATCCTCCTGCCTCGGCTTCCCAGAGTGCTAGGATTACAGGCGTGAGCCACCACACCTGGCCACTTACTCAGATTTTAACAGTGAAATCATTGCTGTCTCTATGGCTTTGTAAAGGGAAAAGAGCAATTAAGTTAAAATAATTGCATTTGTGATTCTACAAGTAGTTAACTGTCCTTTTTTTGTTGTTTTTTAGACTATTGTGGTTTTGTTAGTAAACTGTCTCTTCCTTTGCACTAACATTATTCAGGTTTCATGGAAGAGTTTATGTACCACTAAGAATGTGCTATTGGCCTAACAGTTAGACTCAAGCCCCTAGTTAGGACAACACCAGTCCTCTCTCTCCACTTTACCTTTCATTTCTTTCAGTGCAAAATTATTTTTTAAGTTTTCTGTTTCTTCTTCTTTTGCTTAGGAGAAGACTATCCTCAGTGGATGGTTCCTATCACAATCTCTACTAGCGAAGATTCCAACCAAGCCAAACTGAAAATTCTAATGGACAAGCCAGAGATGAATGTGGTTTTGAAAAATGTCAAACCAGACCAATGGGTGAAGGTGAGTCCAGAAATGGCGTAGCCATTTTTATCTTACCTAAATTGATTTCTGTCACATAATTTATGTATTTTATGACTGGCTTTAAATTCTGCTTCAGTTTAAACTAGGACTTTGAAAGAAAAAAATATTTCTAAACTTTTCTTTATGAAATTTAGAGCCAATTTTCAAATAGTATTGTCCAGACACTTGTCCTTCTGTTAGATAAGGGAGTAGTAGAGAAGCAATTAAAAAGGGATAGGCCAAAGAGGGAAAAAAAAATAGCAGACTGTATATAAAGTCACATTAACCAACATATTTGTAGTCTTGCAGCTTCAAACTGCCCTGTCATTGTAATGACATGTTAACTTTAATGATGTGTTGTCATCATATCTGCACAACTATAATCAAATGAGAGCAGACATATATAATAATCAGTTTGTGTCACTGAAATGTAAAATTCCTTTAGTTGGTGTTTTAAAACCATTTCACAAAAATACCAATGGGTGAGTATTATTTGTCATTATTTCATACTCTGTACCTTTCATAATGAAAAGTATCTACTACAAACTCTTCTCATAATTATATGTTCCTAATAGG
>NW_012135969.1:5427073-5430592 GCF_000956105.1 Propithecus coquereli
CTCTGTTACCTGGGCTAGAGTACCATGGCATCAGCCTAGCTCACAGCAACCTCAAACTCCTGGGCTCAAGTGATCGTCCTGCCTCAGCCTCTGAATAGCTGGGACTGTAGGCATGTGCCACCACACCTGGCTAATTTTTCTATTTTTAGTAGAAATGGGGTCTCGCTCTTGCTCAGGCTGGTCTCCAACTCATGACCTCAAGCGATCCTCCTGCCTTGGCCTCCCAGAGTGCTAAGGTTACAGGCATGAGCCACCATGCCTGGCCTTTACCTGACTTAATAAGAATATTAGCACACAAAGATGATCATTCCTTCATCTCTGGGGATTTCATTGCCCAAAACTATTAAGCTATTTAATGATTACACATAAAGCCAACTTATAAACCATTTTTTTCTTCAAGCAGAGCACACTTTTAAGAGCATAATAGTTTATTAGTTAAAACAGAGGACATTAATACCACACTCCTTCCCAGTGTTATTGAAACTCACTTAACTTTTCCATCTAGTTACTGTCAGGGTCTTGCTTTCTTTGTTTTGTTGTTTTCTGTCAATGGGCACAGCCAAACTCATCCTCCATTTTACCTTACCATTATGACTCTTAATTCTTTTAAGAATAAGAGAGCTCTGTAACTTAAAATATCTTGATTATGATCTGTTTCTCGCTTTATAGTCCCTAAATTTAAATATTTTTGCTATAATTCTGAATCAGTTTAAAAGTCAGCTTTCAGCTTTTTCAAGGAAATCTGTGTGATGTATAACTAATCAGTATATAGTGTTGAAGTTCATTAATAGTTTGCTTATGACATAAAAGTGACCATTGCTTTATTGCTTTCTCGAATAAATTTTTCCTTAGTTTTTTAGTTCTGTGTCTTGCAGTCAGTTTATCCATGAAGGTCATTGGCCCAATTTTACATTTGATTTAGGTGATCTTAAATCTGTTATATCTTGTGTTATTTGAAATCTTCTAGGGTATAATAGCTAATGATAAGGGAAACAAATGACTGCATATTGTTGAAGTATTTTTTAAACATATACTTGCCATTGTTGCTCCTGGCTTTCCAATAATTTGTAGTTTTTCTTCCACTTTTTGTGTTTCATTGCAGTTTATCCATTGAAACAAGATATATGCTTCTTTCATGTTTATCAAGTGTTCTAAAATTTGAATTCTTTCATGTTTATCAAGCATGTCAGTATTGAATCTACGTGCTAATTTAATGTTGCCAATTCTTAGAAGTGAAAAAGACTAAAGACATAACCTTTCTCTATACAGATTAATAAAACTTGATGTAGTATTATTTATTGTTGTGTATACCTTTGAAAACTTTAATACTTTAAAGTTTTAGGAGTCTATTCTCATCTAGATACACGTCTCTTATGAGTGGGGATATTTTACATGGAACTTGGCCTTTTATTGAGAGTGTTGTTGAGGCCTAAATGAAAAATAGTGACTTACCTCCCATTCTGTAGTATCATCACCTTCATCACCATTGCACATTTGGTTGTACTGGTTCTTCTATCTACGTTGTCACAGAAATGTTGTCCTCCTCCCTTAAAAAAAAATGTTGGGGGGACAAGGGGATGGGTAAATTCATACCTAACAGATACAATACACACTATCTGGGTAATGGACACATTTATAACTTTGACTCAAAGTGTACAAAAGTAATTCAGGTAACCAAAACACTTGTACCCCATAGTATTCTGAAGTTAAAAAAGAAAGTGTTGATACTATTATAGCCTTGTTTTGCTTCTTAGGTAGAAGATGACAGATTATTGAGGTTGTCCCAAAAGAAGTTCTGTGCCAGTGGACCATATGTTGGTAAGCAAAGGGCTATAAGTGGAAGCTGATGAATGAATTATCCTTTTTTTTTTTTTTGAGAGACAGGGTCTTGCCCAGGCTGGAGTGCAGTAGCTTGATCATAGCTCACTGCAACCTCTAACTCTTGGGCTCAGGTGATCCTCCTGCCTTAGTCTCCCAAGTAGCTAAGACTACAGGCGCACACCACTATGTCAGTTCATTTTTCTATTTTAGGTAGAGGCGAAGTCCCTGTATCTTTCTCAGACTAGTCTGGAACTCCTGGCCTCAAGCAGTCCTCCTGCCTCAGCCTCCCTAAGTGCTAGGATCACAGGTTTGAGCCACTGCACCTGCTTAATTATCCATTTTTGATAGTTTTAATAGAATTAAATAAAAATAATGAGATGGTAATAAAGTAAAAAGTGAAATTTAAGAAATCAAAAAAGGAGATTCATGAGTTATTTGTAGTGTGTAGTCACTTAGTTTTTAAAATTCCATGTTTTAATGTGTTATTGGAGCCTATAATGAGGGAAGAGGGATAGGAATACTTAAAAAGTGATGTCTCTAGCCTCAGTCTCTAAAAGGGGACTTAGTGTGCGTTTCTCTGGGTGGTTAATTTTTTTTTTTTAATTCTTGGGCATAATATGTAAGTAAATAAATAAAGCCCAATGATTATTTAGATTTATTATATACTAATCATTGTGCTAAGCACCATAACTGGCTCTTATTTTATACTCAAAGCATCCTTATAAGGTAGGTGGCATTATTTCCATTCTACAGATGAGGGAGCTGAGGCACAGCTAGGTTAGTTAAAATGCTCACAGTCACCTAAGAAGTTAAACAGTGAGAATTCAAGCAAAATAGTTGGATTCCATGGGTTTATGCTCTTCACTACCACATTTTCAAATATTTCCATATGTCATTAGAATCTTTTACCTATATAATTTTACTCAGGAAATTAAAGATTGAGAAAATCGGAAAGTAAAGTGTTTCTCCGTACCATTCTTACTTCCTTTAAAACAGTAGTTTTCCATAGGAGGAAGTATATATCAGAATCATCAATGCCTTGTCATATTCTACCCAACAAAATCTACTTGGGTTAAAAGAAATATCCTTCTGCCCTTAATCTTCCTTAGCATTTAGAATTACTCTTTTAATAAATATATCTAACAAGTCAGATGACAGGTTTATTATCCAGATAAATCCTTACCTGCCACAGTTGCCATTTTTGCCTCATATCTGTAATCTACATTGTAGTATTGACAGGTTTTGCAAGTTTTTCTAAGGCTCTGTCACCAATATAGGCAGCATTAAAACCTGAAGTATCACAGTGTCAGCATTAAAACCTGAAATATCCTTGTGTCAAGGGTCAATTTTAATTTGTGGTTTAGCCCAACACCATAAAGCTATGTAACTTATTAAACTAGCTCCATTAATGAACTGGGCAAGGACTCTTTTTTGTTTGGCATCTTAATGCAAAGTCTGTTTTGCTATCTGATATGTAAGACAGTGTTTCTGCCTTACAAAAGCTTTGGCTTTTAGATATGATTCCTCTGTGATGGAATGCAACAGCTCCCAGGATATATCCTGTCTATAACAACAATAAAAATTAACCCTTTGATGTTTTAGTAGTATGTATACCCATTAAGTACTGCACCTTTGAATTTTTAAATGCTATGTGAGACCTTTTACTTACTCAGATTTTTTTTTTTTTTTTTTTTTTTT
>NW_012135969.1:5433933-5486947 GCF_000956105.1 Propithecus coquereli
TCCTGAGCTCAAACAATCCTCCCGCCTCGGCCTCCCAGAGTGCTGGGATTATAGGCATGAGCCACTGTGCCCGGCCTGGTTTTTTCTTTTAATAATTGATTCAGTATGATTTTATGTTTTCCTAAAATAGTAGTTGTACTTTGCTGGGAAAGCTAGAATTTCTTAACATTCATTATTACTCAAATTATAGTCCATTAGCTTTAGAATTATATTTATATTTGGCTTTGTTCCAGAAAGGATTTAAAGCAGCAATTAGTAGTATTATCTTTATGATTCCAACAAGGTTAGGTAATTTCTAGATATCTTTTACTATGATAAAATTGTCATATTCCTCCTAGTGTTCCTTTAATTGGACTTGAAATTTTATCTCCCCTCTGCAGTCACTGGTTTTGGTTCCTCCTTTGTATAAACACAGATTAGCATGATGCACAAAACTTCACATTTGCTGATCTTATTGCTGAGAGAGACCTGTCCCAGGAGAGTGGGCTGTTTGTGCAGTTGGCTGCTATAACAGAAGTTCTTTTTCCTAACTCTATTAGTTCTAAAAGGACTTTGAATTTGTAGTGCCTTCCAGTTTGTGTTTCAGAAATAAGTAAAGGGGAGGCTTAAGTTGACACAGTTTGCAGGTCCAGCTTTGAAAGAACCTCTGTCAAAAACCAAAGCCCCAACTATTTTTGCAACTTTCCTGAAAGTGTGAAAAATTTTAAAACAAAAACAAAGCCAAGGCCCCAGAAACTGAGTAGAAATTGGAAGTTAACTAGTTTTTTGTTGTTGCTCTCAAATTGTGGGATTTTAGTATAATTTTTTAAAAAATTGTTCTTTATAAATAGCAAAGGAATAAATAAGGACTGTTGTCAGTGTAGGATTTTTATTCCAGTAATCTTCTTCTGAGTTTATATAGTCCCATTTCCTTAAACCAAAGATACTGCTAGCAGTAGATAATGATGAAAATGCATGCTTGTGTTTTTTTGTTTTGTTTTGTTTGAAGACTAGGTTAATTTATGTTTTTTCCTGTCCCAGGCTCGAGCTGGAATCATTAGCACTGTAGAGGTTCTAAAAGTCATGGAGGCTTTTGTGAATGAGCCCAATTATACTGTATGGAGCGACCTGAGCTGTAACCTGGGGATTCTCTCAACTCTCTTGTCCCACACAGACTTCTATGAGGAAATCCAGGAGTTTGTGAAAGATGTCTTTTCACCTATAGGGGAGAGACTGGGCTGGGACCCCAAACCTGGAGAAGGTAATGGATGTACTGAATGGGGAAAGATTCAGTCAGAAATTGGTACTTTTTTATGTGGTGAACAATATCATTAGCATCATCTTTGTATCAACTGGATGTTACTATAAATTCAGCTAGCCAGAAATTAAGTCTTTTAAGCCTGCTGGTGAAGGTATATGGCTCACCAACATAGAAACAGTAGTGGTTATGTGTATTTATTGCTAAATATAATTTGTGTACAATTGTGGAAATAAAAGTCTTTTACAGAGTTCCAAAGGCCCATTTATAGTCAAGAAAAGTTAAAAGCAAATTTTGGATTATTTTATTTATTGTTACTATAAATAACAGGTACCTTATGTACAACTTGTAAAGGTGCTAAGAGATACAGGGGCTAGCTTTCTGAATTAAGGAAATTATTTGCTTTCTATATGTGTTCTCTCCTCCACGATTATTTCTGTAACCATATATTTACTCTTTTTGCTATCATTTAAATGTTGGGAATGGTGATTTGAAGGCTTTAAATATAATTATTTTCCAACATCTACTGGTAACTAAAGGTGGCTTTCCTCCTGACTGGTCTTAATCTGAAAGTCTTTTGAAATAAGAATAGTAGCAATGCTATGTGTCTTTCCTTCATTGATTCAACAAATATTTATGCAGCTCATAAATGCCATATACTATTCTAGGGGCCGGTGATACAGCAGCAAACAAAACATTGTCCTGTGTGGCTTACATTCTAGTGAGAGACACAGCAAACAAATATATAATGTTCTAGGTGGCAGCAAGTATCATTAAGAAAAATAAAGTTGTTGGGTAAGGTAGATAAGGAGTACTAGGCTATTATTTTATAGAAAGTGTTTGGGGAAACCATCTTTAATAGGGTGATATTTGAGCACATACAGAGACCTGAAGGAGAGAGCTACGAAGATACATAGAGGAAAAATGGCCCAGGCAGAGGGAACAGTAAGTACAAAAGACCTGAGGCAGGAGCATGCTTGGGATATTCAGGGAGTAACCCAAGAAAAGGCTAGTAAGGTTGGGACAGATAAATGAGGGAGAGGAGGGAATGGGAAGCAGATCAGATCCAATAGAACCTATGGGCTATAGTAAGAAGTTTTTGCCTTTTACATTTAGTGATATGAAATGCTAATTTGAGAGTCTAGGGCAGAGGAACATGATTTGATCTACTTGGCTGTGGGAAGAACAGACTGAAGGGAGGTAAGAGAGGAATCAGGGAGACCATTTAGAAGGTTATTTCAGTAATCCAGTTGAGGTGCTAGTTGGAACTAGCACTTACAGGGGTAAAGTCTGTTTTGAAGGTAGAATTGAAACTATTTGGCGGGGGACTGACAGTCTTGTGGAGAGAGAGGAGTCATCAAATTTTGGCCTGTGGAATGGAAGAATGACGTTACCATGTACAGGGATATGGAAGACTGCTGTAGAAGCAGGATTGTTTGCAAAAGGGAATCAGGAGTTTGGTTTGGGGAATGTTAAATTTGAGGTCCTTTTAAACATCTAAGTGGAGAGTGTCATGCCTAGAGGTCCAGGCCAGATAAATATATTTGGGAGTCATGAGAGCGTATAGATAATATTTACAGCAATAAAACTGGATGGGATCACTTACGGGCAGTATAGGAGAAAAGAGGTCTGAGGACTGGGTTTTAGGGGGAGTCCAGGATCCAGAGATTGGGTCAAAGGGGAAGAATTGCCAAAGGAGACTGACTGGCCAGTGAGGTAGGAGGAGAGCCAGGAGGGTGAGGGTTGTCCCAGAACTTAAAGAAACAGGAGATTGAGGCAAAGGGAGTGTGATCAGCTGTGTCAAATGTTGCTCTAAGCCAAGCAAAATAATGAAGGAGAATTGATATTGCACTTAAGTTTTATGGATTGGTGGGGAACAATAGTGGGTTATCCACTTTTGGAAAGAAGATCAGAGAAAAGGGACGGTAGACTTGAAGGAGATGTGGAGTCAGGGAAGGAATTTTTTTTTTTTTTTTAAGTCAGAAGATTTTATAACATTTTTCTCCCGATGAAAATAATACAGTAGTAATGGAAAAATTCAAGTTGTGAGAGAGAAGCTTTATTACTGGAGTGACAGCTAAACAATCAAGAAGAGTTGGCTAGCTCTCTGGGAGGCCGAGGCGGGTGGATTGTCTGAGCTCAGGAGTTCGAAACCAGCCTGAGCAAGAGCGAGACCCCGTCTCTACTAAAAATAGAAAGAAATTAATTGGACAACTAAAAATACATAGAAAAAATTAGCCAGAGGCCGGGTGCGGTGGCTCACGCCTGTAATCCTAGCACTCTGGGAGGCCGAGGCGGGCGGATTGTTTGAGCTCAGGAGTTCGAAACCAGCCTGAGCAAGAGCGAGACCCCGTCTCTACTAAAAATAGAAAGAAATTACTCGGACAACTAAAAGTGTGCCTGTAGTCCCAGCTACTCGGGAGGCTGAGGCAGAAGGATCGCTTGAGCCCAGGAGTTTGAGGTTGCTGTGAGCTAGGATGACGCCACAGCACTCTAGCCCGGGCAACACAGTGAGACTCTATCTCAAAAAAAAAGAAGAGTTGGGATCTAGTGTAGAAGTTAAGGAATTGGCTTTAGATAGACTCACAGAGTCATAGTAACAAAACAGGAGGGAGGTATATGGACATAGTATATTATATGGACAGTCAGTCCCTGCCACTTGAGGTAATGCAGCTAATTTAGTGGACGTTGCACTTTTCTTTCATGATGATAATATGTGAAACCTTTTGAGTCCAAAAACACCTTTATAATATAGGGAAAATGGCATTAGTTTGCTAGCTATACAGGTGGGAGAATCAAACATATCAAAATGATAAAACATTGCCTCGCATCACAGACCAAGTTAGTACCAGAGCCAGAGTTATAAATTAGTTCTTCTAAGATTCATCACAACAATGTGCAGTTGTGTTATCTGTTGATCTCCTATGGTTTTCTTAAAAATATTTTTTATTGGCTGGGCATGGTAGCTCATGCCTTTAATCCCAATGGGGAGGCCAAGGCGGGAGGATGGCTTGAGCCCAGGAATTGAAGACCAGTTTAGGCAACATACTAAAACCCCGTCTTCTACCCAAGAAAAAAGTATTTTTTATTGAGTTATTTAAATATAGGAACACATAATTTAAATGTTAAAGTTTGATGAGTTTTGACAAATGCATACATTTTATCACCCAGAAGGTTTCCTCAGGCCCCTTCCCAATCAGTCCCTGCTGCTTGAGCCTCCTCTACCCACCCCACATAGGCAAACACTATTCTGACTTCTTTTACCCTAGATTAATATTGTCTCTTCTACTTTATATAAATAGAATCATATGTGTTCTGTTCTTATAACTAGCTTCTCTCAGCATCATGTTTTTGAAGTACATCCAGGTTGTTCGTTCCTTTCTATTTCTGAGCAATATTAATATTTCATTGTATGAATATATTACATTGTATTTGTCCATTGTACTGTTGCAGTCCATCAGATTTGTGTACTAATGTTAACTTTTTTTGAGATATAATCCACATACCATAAAATTTACCCTTTTAATGTATATAATTTCACTGTTTTTGGTATGTTCACAAGGTTGTCCAACCATCACCACTTTCTAATTCCAGAACAATTTCTTCATCCCCAAAAGAAGCCCATTGGCAGTGACTCTCCATTTATTGGCAACCACAAATCTACTTTCTATTTCATGGGTTTGCCTATTCTGGGCACTTCATATAAATGGAATCATACAATATGTGGCCTTTTGTGTCTGGCCTCTTTCACTTGCTATAATGTTTTCAAGGTTCATCCATGTCATAGCATGTATCAATACTTCATTCCTTTTTATGGCTGAATAATATTTCATTGTGTACATATACTGCATTTGTTTATCTGTTCGACAGTTGATTGACATTTGGATTGGTTCCACTTTTTGGCTATTATGAATTCTGTGCACATTTGTGTACAAGTTTTTGTGTAGACATATGCTTTCATTTCTTTTGAATATATATACCTACGAGTGAAATTGGTAGGTTATATGATAACTCTGATGAACCTTTTGAGGAGCTGCCAGACTGTTTTTCTAAGTGGCTGCACCATTTTATATTTTTACAAGCAGCGTCGAGGCTTCCAGTTTCTCCACATCCTTGTCAACACCTGATACTGTCTTTTTGATTATAGCCATCACAGCAGATATGAAATGGTATCTCATTGTGGTTTTGATCTGCATTTCCCTAATGATTAATGATGTTGAACACTTTTTTATGTGCTTATTGACCATTCGGGTATCTTTGGAGGAACAGATCCATCAGATTTTGATTTTTTTTTTTTTGAGACAGAGTCTCACTGTGCTGCCTGGGCTAGAGTGCCGTGGCGTCATCCTAGCTCACAGCAACCTCAAACTCCTGGGCTCAAGCGATCCTCCTGCCTCAGCCTCCCGAGTAGCTGGGACTACAGGCATGCGCCACCATGCCCGGCTAATTTTTTCTAGGTATTTTTAGTTGTCCAATTAATTTCTTTCTATTTTTAGTAGAGACGGGGTCTCGCTCTTGCTCAGGCTGGTTTTGAACTCCTGAGCTCAAACAATCCGCCCGCCTCGGCCTCCCAAAGAGCTAGGATTACAGGCGTGAGCCACCGTGACCGGCCCAGATTTTGATTTTTAAAATCTAAGATTTCAATTTATTGTACACAGAGCATGCTAATTCCACATATGGTCTTTCTTTGAACCTTAGGTCAAAACTGCATGATCTAAGCCTGTTCTTTTGCACATAATTGTTAGTGTAATTAACTAGACTGAGTAAACATTTAGTAAATTGGATAGTTGGCATTTGTGACTGTAGACAAAGTCAGCAAATTTATTTGCTTGCCTAGTCTGTTTAGCATTTGACTCTTATGATTTGATAAATTTAAGTCAAGTGTTCTCTTAAGTATTAAGGTAATTGGTTGTGTTTGTTCAAGACCATAGACTTGGTAGAACACAATTATAAAATATCCAGGAGGCAAATTTGCAAAAATAGGCTTTTTAAGTAGTCCTATGTCTCTTTTACTTCTCAATCAGGTCATCTAGATGCACTCCTGAGGGGCTTGGTTCTGGGAAAACTAGGAAAAGCGGGACATAAGGCAACATTAGAAGAAGCCCGTCGTCGGTTTAAGGACCACGTGGAAGGAAAACAGATTCTCTCTGCTGATCTGAGGAGTCCTGTAGGTTTTCATAATAAATTCCTTTGATTTATAGGTGACTGCATTATTCTGTAAAGTGTGGAACTTTTTTAATAGTAACCAAAACTGACCTAAGAACCGACCCACAAACCATGTCTGACTCTATTTTAATATATGCCATTTGGTCTTCAGTATATGCCAGCTGGTTTGTAGCCAGCTTCTCATTTGTTTAAAGTTTCTCAGTCAGCACTGCAGTGCTGAAAGGTGATTAGCTGTGTACGTTCCCCTGGGAGAGCTAGTGTGGTGGCTGTTACAACACGTCATCTACCTTTGTGGTTGTTTACGGGGCTGTTAGCTCCTTACCACAATTGGTATATAACATGAATACATGACTATTTACAATTTTTTTTTTACTTGTTTTCTTTCTTTTCTTAACATTAGACTATTTAAAACAAGATAAATTTAATCAAATGACTTCTTTTTTATTCCTATATTCCTTTGTAGGTCTATCTGACTGTTTTGAAGCACGGTGATGGCACTACCTTAGACATTATGCTCAAAGTGAGTATATTTGCAAAAGGCTCCCATTTCCTGAATTTGAACTTGAACAGACACAGAGTATAGCTTTAAATGGTTAAAAAAAAATCCTGGCCAAAAAAATATATGCATATTAAGAAACTATGGAGAAATATATAATGTCTGTTGATGTATACTATCAATATGGTGTCAAACTAGGCACAGTGGCTCATGCCTATAATCTGAGCCACTCAGCAGGCCAAGGTGGGAGGATTGCTTGAGGCCAACAGTTCGAGACCAGCCTGGGCAACATAGTGAGACCTTGTCTCTAGAAAAATGAAAAAATTACTAGGCACAGTGGCTCATGCCTGTAGTCCCAGTTTCTCAAAAGGCTGAGGCAGGAGGATCGCTTGAACCCAGGAGTTCAAGGCTGCAGTGAGCTATGATTGCACCATTGCACTCCAGCCTGAGTGACAGTGCCAAGACCCTGTCTCTTAAAAAAAAAAGTAGTGAAATGTCAGATGACTTTTGACTGACTGACTGAGATAGGCTGGAGTGCAGTGGCACAATCATAGCTCACTACAACCTGAAACTCCTGGGCTCAAACGATCCTCCTGCCTCAGCCTTCTGAGTAGCTGGGACTACAAGTGTACAGCACCACACCCAGCTAATTTTTTAAAAAATTTTTGTATAGATGGGGTCTCACTATATTGCCCAGACTGGTCTCAAACTCCTGGTCTCGCCGGGCGCGGTGGCTCACGCCTGTAATCCTAGCTCTCTGGGAGGCCGAGGCGGGCGGATTGTTTGAGCTCAGGAGTTCAAGACCAGCCTGAGCAAGAGCGAGACCCCGTCTCTACTAAAATTAGAAAGAAATTAATTGGACAACTAAAAATACCTAGAAAAAATTAGCCGGGCATGGTGGCGCATGCCTGTAGTCCCAGCTACTCGGGAGGCTGAGGCAGGAGGATCCCTTGAGCTCAGGAGTTTGAGGTTGCTGTGAGCTAGGCTGACGCCACGCCACTCTAGCCAGGGCAACACAGTGAGACTCTGTCTCCAAAAAAAAAAAAAACAAAAACTCCTGGTCTCAAGTGATCCTACTGTCTCTGCCTTCCAAATTACTGGGATTACAGGCAAACACAACTGCTCTCAGCCTATTGTTCACTGCTTTTTTTTACTTACAACGTTATGCATCTTAAATCTTAACACTGAAATGAGTGTTCGTTTTTATTAACAAGTCAAGTTCTTTAAAATTTTATCTTCAGTGTAAACTTACTTGGGGTTTTGCCCATTTTAAGCAAAAGGTTTGTTTCTGTTCTTAGAAAAGGGATAGATAGACTGGGCGCCGTGTCTCATGCCTGTAATCTGAGCACTTTGGGAGGCTGAGGCAGGAGGATCGCTTGAGGCCAGGAGTTTGAGACCAGCCTGGGAAATACACGGAAACCATGTCTCTACAAAAAATAGAAAAATTAGCCAGGCATGGTGGCGCATGCGTGTAGTCCCAGCTACTCAGGAGGCTGAGGTGGGAAGATCACTTGAGCCCAGGAGTTTGAGGCTGCAGTGAGCTATGATGATGCCACTGTACTCTAGCTCTGGCAACAGAGCAAAACCCTATCTCAAAAAAAAAAAAAAAGTTAGATGATCAGGTGTCTCAAGGGTTTGAGCTGTGCCAGGGTCCCTTATGAATGGACAGGAAATTAACTCACTTGCCTTCATAGTTTCTCTAGTTTTCCCAGGGTAACTGGCATATAATTAAACTCTGGCTTAGACAAAATGTAGATAAAACTTTCCATGCCCTTACAATGGCAGCAATCTGTTTGAAAGTTTGAATCAACAGTAATACTGTGGAACAAGGGCTGTCTCCAGTCCCTGTCCATGCAATTACCAGTCTAAAAAGAAATGTTGAGGTCAGGAGTTCAAGGCCAGCCTGAGCAAGAGACCCCATCTCTACAAAAAATAGAAAAATTAACCGGATGTGGTGGTATTACACCTGTAGTCCCAGCTACTCAGGAGGCTGAGGCAAGATACCCCATCTCTACAAAAAATAGAAAAATTAACCAGATGTGGTGGTATTACACCTATAGTCCCAGCTACTCAGGAGGCTGAGGCAAGAGGATCACTTGAACCCAGGAGTTTGAGGTTGCAGTGAGCTACAATGACACCACTGCACTGTACCCAGGGTGACAGCGCAAGACTCTGTCTCCAAAAAAAAAAAGGAAAAAAGAAACCATTTGGAGCCTGGGCAACATAGCAAGATTCCATCTTTACAAAAAATAGAAAAATTAGCTAGACATGGTGGCATGTGCCTATAGTCCCAGCTACTTAGAAGCCTGAGGCAGGCAGATCACTTGAGCCCAGGAATTTGGGGTTGCAGTGAGTTATGATGATGCCACTGCACTCTAGCCTGGGCAACAGAGCAAGACCCTGTATCAAAAAAAAAAAAAAAGAGAAAAGAAAAGAAAAAAATAAACCATTTGGTAAGAGATGAGAATTGGTTTCTGAAAGTAATTCAGGAATAATGAAGCAAATTAAAAAAAAAATTAATTCATAGTACAGGGTGTCCCAAAAGTCACCATACATAGGGAAAATGGGAAATTGTAGCTAAATGTACCTTTATTTACAAAATATTCATTATAAAATTTTACAAAATTTTTCCTCTGTAGTCTTTTTTTTACAAATATTTTTATAAAATATTCATTACAAAATGTAAAATAAGACTATAAAGGAAAAAATTTGTAATATTTTGTAAATAAAGGTACATTTAGGTACAATTTCCCATTTTCCCTATGTATGGCAACTTTTGGGACAGCCTGTATATTTGGAAGGTGGTATTAGAATGCCATCTAGTGGACTAGCATAACAGGTTCTTTTTTGGGGAAAAATGCTTCTTTGAAAGCCTGAGTTCAGACTATAAATATTGAAACTAAAAAGGACTTTAGAAATCATCTGTCCACCCCCCTTATTTTACAGATGGGGAAACTGAGACCTGGAGAGATTAAGGACTTAGTCAAAATCACATAGCTAGTTAGAGGCCAAACTGGGACTAGAACCTATATCTCCTGACTTCTTATTTTACCACACTGCTGTTCAAAAGAGCCCAAGGAAAGGAAGAGGAAACTGGGAGCTATGATGGGGTCTCCAGACACTGGTCAGTGTTAAATCTTAAGGTGGAGAAAAAGTCAAGAGAATCTGTAAATTAAGTTGTGTTGGAAAGGTATCTCTTAGAAGTTTGTAGTTCTAATTTTTAAAATTTTGTTTCTGGTTATGAGAAAAAGATTTTATATATTCACTATGGAAGATTTAAAGACAAGAAAAAACTTACCTGTAATTTAAAAAGCAGGTCACAAAAATAGCATATATAATCTCATTCCAGGTTTGGTAATATACATACAGTAATTTTATTTTTTCTTTATGTTACTTTATCTTTCTAATATTCTGCATTCAGTATGTGCTGCTTTTGCTGTTAAAAAATGTGAAGATGCAGCTGGGTGTGGTGGCTCACACCTGTAATCCCAGCACTCTGGGAGGCCGAGGCGAGAAGGTTACTTGAGCACGGGAATTCGAGACCAGCCTGAGCAAGAGCAAGACCCTGTCTCTACTAAAAATAGAAAAATTAGCTGGGCGTCATGGCCCACGCCTGCAGTCCCAGCTACTTGGGAGGTTAAGGCAGGAGGATTGCTTGGGCCCAGGAATTTGAGGTTGCCGTGAGCTATGATGATGCCACTGTACTTCACCTGGGGCAACAGAGCGAGACTCTGTCTCAAAAAAGAAAGTGAAGATGGTTACTCCCACTGATCATAGACCATCATTAAATTAATATTACCATTTTGATGTATTTTCAGGTTATTTCTCCCCTTTCATATTAAGTTTTTAAAATTTAGGATCATTCTGCTTTGTCTCTCATTGAGCCACCACACCCAGCTGAAATATTCTTCTTCTTTTTTCTTGAAAAACTTAGTACCAAACCATGAAATATTCTTTAAAATAAACTTTCAGGCCAGGCAAGATAGTTCACACCTGTAATCCCAGGCCTAGGTGGGAGGATTGCTTAGGCCAGGAGTTCAAGACCAGCCTGGGCCACATAGTGAGAACCCCCCCCCCCCCCATCTATAGGTGGTGCACACCTGTAGTCCCAGCTTCTCAGGAGGCTGAGGCAGGATTGCTTGAGCCCAGGAGTTTCAGGTTATAGTGACCTATGATCATGCCACTGCATTCCAGCCTGGGCAACTGAGCGAGACCCTAGATCTTAAAAATATATATATATCTTTCAATAATGCATTTTTTAAATAAGTAAACAATATAGTATTCAACTGTTAGATGTTTACATTATTTTCAGTTTTTCACTATTATATATTAAATTGATGATCTTTAATGGTATAAGATGAGTAATGATTAGCTTGTTCATTTAACAGAGAATATTAGCCAGATATCAGTGAAATAAAGAATTTGGCCACAACACATTTACCTTTAGATCTTGGTATTAAACTGCTCAGAACTGATGACAGGCTGTTCATCTAGTGAGCACTTATATCTAATGACTTACATAACTGTAATGGCAAATGACAAATTTAGTGCCCAGGCATCTTTTCTTTTCCCCCCAGCATATTAAGGGGGGACAAATGTTTAGGTTACACATATTGCCTTTGCCAGGCATCTTGAAAAGTATTGATTTAATACCCTGCTAGTCTTACCCAGTGGGAATGTAGAGTGGAAGTTTCACCCTATTAGAGAGAAGTTCATATAAACATATATAGAACTTCCAAGGGAAAGTTAACTATCTCTATCTTTATTTTTTTTTCCCATAGCTTCATAAACAAGCAGATATGCAAGAAGAGAAAAACCGAATTGAAAGAGTCCTTGGGGCTACTCTTTTGCCTGACCTGATTCAAAAAGTCCTCACGTTTGCACTTTCAGTAAGTTACAATGAAAACTGCTTTTAGAGGGAATTGGTACCCATTGATCTGTGGCAAGTGTCTTTGATTCAGTATCCTCTTGATCTGCCTTAACCCTGGACTGAGGCTTCCTCTTGGAGGAAAAGTGGCATCAGTTTGTATTACTGACTTCTGTTACCTCCCACTAGTGGTGAGAATTGGAAGAGGAAACAAATTCTCTCTCCAGAACGAGAACTTTGAAAACTGGGAAACTGACTTATCCCTTTGCCTACTTTTTGTCTCTTCCTCTGTTTACCCTATAAGCTCCCAAGCAAGTATCTGCTGAGAAGCCTATTTGTGCCTGTCTCATTCTCAGTTGATTTTTAGGTTAAACATCGTCCTCTTTGCTGGAAGCTTCAGGTACCCATTATTCCTAAAACAAGGAATTAAATGTTTTCAATGTGGTTACTTGAGTATCTCAACAGTATGTTGCACTTGCAAGAACTGAAAGATGTTTTGGATACATTAGACTTAGTTCTCTTTCTCTTTTTAGGAAGAGGTACGTCCACAGGACACTGTATCCGTAATTGGTGGAGTAGCTGGAGGCAGCAAGCATGGGAGGAAAGCTGCTTGGAAATTCATAAAGGACAACTGGGAAGAACTTTATAATCGATACCAGGGAGGATTCTTAATATCCAGACTAATAAAGGTATGTGAAAATTTTTATTTTGAGTAGCTTGCTAATAATGGATATTATTGAGTGACACCAATGATTCACTGTACCCATAGATTATGGTCTCTGCTCTTTAAGAGTTTTCTTATATAGTTATTGGCTTTAAGGGCTTCTCCATCCCCCATCCTATACCCTTTATAACAAACTGAAGTTGGAAGAGAATATAATGATCTGTTTTTAGGGTAAATGGAAGTTTGTTCCTAGCCTCTTTTAGTTTCACTTACTATTTAAAATCATTGTTTTTCAGCTGTCAGTTGAGGGATTTGCAGTTGATAAAATGGCTGGAGAGGTTAAGGTAAGGAACGTATTGTTTACTTTTTCACTTTTCAATCTAGTAAGTAAAAACGCTAACCTAGGTATAATCATATAGTGTTGGGATAACGTACTTTAGTGTCTCCGTGTTTTTACTTGGAGAAAGACAGCCTAGATTGAATCTTTGTAATGTCTGAAGAATTGAGAGTTGGGATTGTCTTTGAAGGCATTGAAGTATGTTCAAAGAATATGAAGCCTAGAGTCAGTTTACCTGGGTGTAAATCTGTGCTCTGCCCCACATTAGCTGTGATCTCTGAGTAAGTTTTTTTACCCCATGAGCCTGTGTCCTTGTCTGTAAAATGGGCTGATGATAAGACTGTTGTTTAGATTAAGTAACATGATGGGGCTGGAACAGTGTAGCCTCTTGATATTAGTTCTTTTTCCCTTTCTAATAACTTTTGTACGTCTGTTGTATGTAAAATGAGATTAGATGATTATGTAGTGACATTCCCCTTAGGCCTTAAAAGGTTGATAATGAGTTTGGGTATGGATCTGAACCGGGTAATGTTCAGCATTTGAGGAACAAATCTACATTGATTATGGAAATCCTAACTTTAAGCCTTCCATTGCATTTAACCGCTAAGTATTTTTTAAATGATACTTTCACTTTCACGTTCTTGAAAGCAAGCAGGTTATCAAGTATGAATTTGGAAGTTCTAAGAGCTATAATATAGTTTGGTTCACTCTATGAGCCATTGTTAGGAATAAGTTTTAAGATTTCAGATCTTCTTGAGAAAACAGTGAAAGTCTTGGTCTCTGCCTTCATTTAATTTAAACAATTATTATAAAGTTAATAAGTACTATGAAGGAGAAACACATAACAGGTTTTTGGAACAAGGTAGTGACCAAACTGAGGCTGGTAAGATATGTAGGAGCTAGACCCTTGTAGGCCATATGAAGAATTTCTTAAGAGTGGAAAACCCCCAAATGGTTTATAAACAAGAGAGTGAGTTGATCTGATATGTGTTATAAAAATTTCAGTCTGGCTGCAAGTAGAGAACAGTTTGGAATGGGGAAGAGATGATGTCGGGAAGGTAACTCTCCAGCAAGAATGATAGAGGAGGTTAGAGTAAGGCAGGGAAGGGTAGTAGAGGAGATGTAGTAATGAAAGAGCTTCACAGGCTTGATTTTGTTCATCTTTAATTCAACAATATTTATTGAGTAGCTTCTCTGTGTTGTGAACATACCTGGGAAAGGAAGAAAAAAGAGTGAAGGATAATTCCCAGGTGTCTGGTATGTAAATGTTGGTATTACTTATTGAGATAACTGGAAAAAGACTTGTATCTAACTGAGGCCCTGAAAAACCCAACCATGATAGGAGCCTTGGAGCAGGAGCCACTGTCATTTGTGTAAATAAGGTTATTGATTTCTAAAAGGTCTAGACTTAATCTGATGAATTAGTCATTCTCTTTCACACCTATGGTGACAAGTTAAAAGGAATGGCCCCATCATTTTGCCAGTTGGTATTTAAGAGTTGCTTTGGTTGTCTATGAATCCAGGTGTACTTCATTAGAAAATAGTTTATTCAAGTTTTAATAAATATTGTGATAAATTATGAACTCAGAAAGTTTTATTCTATGAAAAATGTGAGACTATGGAGTATTAAATTATTAGTATATAGAAGCAATTTAAACTTCTTAGTTTCATCATCCCTTACAAATTAATTAGTCCTTAAATTCTTCTGTGCCAGGTATTTTGCCAAATGTTTATATGTGTTGTCTCCTTAATCTTCTGGAATAAGTATTTTCTCATAGATGAGTAGAGCAGTTAAACTGTAAGTCTGTGGTCCCCAACCGCTGGGCTGTGGACTGGCATCAGGCTAGTGGCACCCACAGCAGCTCCCCATCGCTCGTATCACCGCCCAAGCCTCCTCGCCTGAGATCAGCAGGGGCATCAGACCCTCACAGGAGCACGAAACTGCATATTTAAGGGATCCAGGTTGCAGCACTCCCCATGAGAATCCAACACCTGATGATCTCAGGTGGAGGCAAGGTGGCCCCCTCCCCACCCCAACATCTGTGGAAAAACTGTCTCCCACAAAACCGGTCCCTGGTGTCAAAAAGGTTAGGGACCATGCTTGCTTCACAGCATATATACTAAAATTGGAACGATACAGAGAAGATGAGCAAATTTTTTAAAAATTAAATAAATAATAAAAAGGTTGGGGACCGCTGCTCAAAAGTCACAGGCTAGTGTGTGACCAAGCCTAGATTCAAGCCCCAAGTCTGAGTCCGAAGCCTAAATTAATCACTACACAATTCGTCTAAAGGCAGTAGGTTCTGTCTCTTTACTGTTAACTTTTGATTAGGTTTTAAGCATATATTTGGGGGAGAATTACTTCATGCAGGTCCATCCAAGGAGTTGCTTGTTTTCTTTTAGCCTAAGGGTGGCAGTGGTAAATTCTCATGACTGAGGCTTATGAATCCTTTATATAGTGCAGTGGGTATTTTCTCATAATCTATGATATTAACTTCTTACCATTGCCACTAATGACCTGACATTCTGGATTGTTTTATACCAGGCTTTCTTCGAGAGTCACCCAGCTCCGTCAGCTGAGCGTACCATCCAGCAGTGTTGTGAAAATATCCTGCTGAATGCTGCTTGGCTAAAGCGAGATGCTGACAGCATCCACCAGTACCTCCTTCAGCGAAAGGCCTCACCACCCCCAGTGTGAACCCCGGGCATGGCCCGCTGCGTTCTGCTGCTTCGCTACAGGGACAAGGTGGAGCTAGCGAACAGCTGATTAATATGCCAAGAATTTGGAGTCTTCTTTCAAACCAGTGGGGGTTGGACAATGAATGTAGTTAACTGGTTCCTGCTCACACTCCAGAATTAAATTTTATTGAAAATGGAAAATCAGCAATTCAGCAAAAAAATAAATAAATAAAAATGTAAATATGATAGTAATAAATAGAGCATAACAAAACTGTGAAACTTTCTGAAGCCTTGTCAGTGGTTAAAAGTATTTAACACTCTCCTGTTAATGACAGATATTCTGTTTTTATAACCTACGAAAAGGAAACTAGAGGCTTCTGGGTGAAGAGGATTTTTGTGAAGAGGGTTCTGCAAGCACCCTGCAAGCCAAGGGTATTGCCCATTGCTGGGAATGGTTAAATACAAAAGGCTGATAGCTGGTATAACATAGTCAGAGTCTGTGCATAATTCCAAATGGGTTGTTTTTTGGCATGGGGACTGACCAGGAAGATATATTTTCCTGCATAACTCAATCTGTACCAAGGATTGTAGTTTTTTCCTCCTTGCCTCTTGCCTTCCCCTCTGTGTGACCCCTTGGTCCCTCCTTCCCCCCAAAAAAAAGATTTAAAAAAAAAACTGCCCTGTTCTGTGTTTTTTCCTCCCTTTAGTTCAACCCTCAACTGTCATCCCCGGTGTCCTTCTTAGAGATAAATAATAAGGAAACATCTTTCAGAGCCACATTAAATAAGAGAAATTGATATACATTATTTTTTTTCTTTTTAAAGATGACTTTTAGGAACCCTGAAATACATATAGGTGAGACAACAGAAATAAAAAGATCTTCAGCCAGGGCTTTCTGAAGGATTTACTCTGCTAAAAATGGTCTTAGTTGTCTAACAAGCCAACTATTGAACATCTTCATGACAGTATCATGCTGGCTCCTGGTTCATTTTGTGTGTGTAAGAAGTCAGTGGTAACTGCTGCAGGGCCTATACAGTAGTGGTAACTGGTTTAAAAAGACTGTAAGCCTGTGTGCGCCACACTTTGCTTCAACGGTATATCCTACTAACAAGCCTCACCTATCCAGTGAGTTTTAGCTGCAAATCTCGTTCCCTTCCTCTTTCCCTACCTTTTTTTTCTTTCTTTTTCCTTTTGTTTTTCTTTAAAAATTTTTTTGTGTTATTAACAGAAATTCATATTTGGTGTGGCTTAACTGTATTTCAGAAGGTCATCAGATTGTGAGATTGCTTCCTTGAAACATTTTTGTGCTATTGTTTTAAAAAAATAATAATTAAAAAACAGTTGGCGTTAATAAAAATGTCAATGTGAAATTGATGTCCTGATTTCTTTCATTGAGAAGAAACTGAAAGATTTCCTATCATTCTGTAGGATTATACTAAGTTTTACTACCATAGGATTTTTCAAGTTCAAGAAAATCCGGTTCCTGAATTCCTAATGACTAGATCCTAAGCAGAAGAATCCTGAGATTCCTTCTAGATTCTCAAAACCTCTCAGAGACCCTGACAGTCGGCATTCAGGAGTTAACTTGAGACTTACTCCAGTCGCATTTTTTGAAGTACCCTTGTCCAGGTGCCACGCTCAGGGCTAACCTAGAGGCTATAAAGACATGTGCTTAAGGCACCAGCAAAGCAGTGGCACCAAAAAGACTGAGAAAAATGCAGCTTTAACTGGAGAACTCACAGAATTTTGCAATCAAATTCTGGAAAGAAGTTATTTTAGTTTCAGCATACATGCAATTTTTGCATATAATAGTGTTTAAGTAGGCCAGGCACAGTGGCTCAAGTCTGTAATCCCAACACTTTGGGAGGCTGAGGTGGGAAGATCACTTGAGGCCAAGAGCTTGAGACCAGCCTGGCAACATAGTGAGACCCCGTCTCTACAAAAAATAAAAAATTAGTCAGGCGTGGGGACACACACCTTTAGTCCTAGCTACTCAGAGGCTGAGGTGGGAGGATCACTTGAACTCGGCAGTTCCAGGTTACAGTGAGCTATGAGCATGCACCTGCACTCTAGCCTGGGTGACAGAGTGAGACCGTTTTTTTTTTGCAAGGCAAGCACGAAACTAAAGTTCATTGAGGAAGAGCAAGATAGGTTTGCCACAGACGACGAATGAGGCCCCCTGTCCCCTGTCCTAACAAGAAGCTGAAGCTGTTTTAAAAAGAAAAAAACAGTAGTTCGAGTGATGGGGAGAAGTTGAGCTGGATATTTCCCATTGCCCTTTCAGAACCATTCTTCATGCCGCTCTGGACCCCGAGGTGCTGACCCACATGGTCTCCAAGCTTCCCTTGCCCTCCACCTGCAGGTTGTGTTTATCCAATTAGTAAAACGTGAAGATCAAAAGGCATGAGGAAGGGATGGTCAGAGTATTTATTCTCCTGGCTTTCTCATTGCCAGGTCACATTGGTTGTCCATGTCCCTCTATCAAAGACATCTTGTATCAAGCAGCCCCCTCTAGCGTCTCGCTCCTGCCCTTTGCCTGTTGACATCTAGGGATGGAAGGGACTACTCCTTACTAGCTCTAGATTACTCCTTGTTTGCTTCCCCTGAACTCGGCCCATGTCTATGCAAATAACCCCTTTATTAAACCTTCCTCAGTTTGTGTTCTCTTTCCTACTAATACCATGATCAGTTTGGGTACCATAGCCCTGATGCTTTGAGTCTCCAAAGGTCTTAATCCAGCCATTTCTATGTCAGATGTTTTGCTAAATTATTACCTTTCAAATAGCTCCCTGTCATATAAGTAATGTACCCATTTTACAGATAAGAAAGCCAGCTCAGAAAACCTAAGTAAATTAGTTATTCAGCAAATAACTATAAGAACCAGTGATCAACCCAGGCTTGCCAGTCTCCGAAACCTGTGTTCTTCCAGGTCACGTCTCCACAATTAGAAGACGGTACAGTCAGACTGGGCCAGGCAATAGCTTTAAAGATATTTAATGATTTTTCCTAATACTTTGGGTAAAAAATTTTAGTGGAAATCAGGTTTGAAAGAAACACAAATGTGTTAATGCTTCCTATAGAGTTTTACGTTATTTTCTATTAATGAGAATCAGTAAAGCCTTTTGAAACTGGGCAGTAGTGGGTGAATTCTTAACTTGGGATTTGTAAGGATGGGTTTCAGGAAGCAAGAAGGGTATTTTTCTGTTGTGTGTAATTGGAAATAGAAGGACCTCTATAGTTTTAAATAGATTCTTCAAACTCTATAACCCAAAACCTTTTTTTTAAATAGATTTAGGGGGTACAAGTTGTTTTTTTGTTACATGGCTAAATTTCATAGTTGAAAAGTCTAGGCTTTCAATATACCTGTCACCTGAATAGTGTACATTGTACCCAATAGGTAATTTTCATCCTGCACCTCCCCTACCACTCTCCCCCGTCTTGAGTCTCCAGTGTCTATTAAATCACTGTATGACCATGCCTACCTACTGCTGAGCTCCCGCTTATAAGTGAGAATGTACAGTATTTGGGTTTTTTTGTTCCTGAGTTACTTCACTTAGAATAATGGCCTCCAGTTCCATCCAAGTTGCTGTAAAAGACGTTATTTCATTCTATTTGATGGCTGAGGAGTATTCCATGGTGTGTGTGTGTGTGTGTGTGTAATACACACCATATTTTCTTTATTCACTCATTGGTTGGTGGGCATTTAGGTTGGTTCCATATCTTTGCAATTATGAATTGTGCTGGGATGAACTTTTTAGAATGTTATCAGAAAGATTTCTTGGATAGGAATGATCGTATGTGGGAAATAAATTTTTAAAAATAGAAAAAAAAAGACTTCATGGAGCCACATGTGAGGGCTAGTGATTTTTTTTTTCTTTTTTTTTTTGGCAAGTCGGTAAATAAAAGCAAGCTTTTGGTAATATGTTTATAGTGCTGAATTTATACTTGCAGCATCTTTTTTTGTCCCCTTGATCAAATAGCTCAGATTGTATTTACGGCATCATTTTTTACTAAATATATTGCCCGATGAGAACTGAACCTGTTACTAGATACTAGTTTTAGGGTTTCAGAGTTGGTTTGTCTTATAAGACTATCTTTTGCAATAATGCCAAATACCCACCCAAGAAGGAACATGCCTTCTTGTACCAACCCTGGTGCAAGCAAAGTGACTGAGGTGTTGGTTTCAAATGCAAGAATAGGTGACACTGATGTTAACAAAACATTGGGCCAAACAACTGCTTTCCCTATGAAACCAAATCAGAGGCTTGGTGGTTTTACCACTAAGTTTGATGGCAAACGTTGTGATAGATGGCAGCGTCAGATGAAGGGAGGTTGACTGGGTTGCTACTGCCATTTATAAACTCTGACTGCTCCCGCAATTCCATTGCTGGTATCTTGCAGCTGTAGCTTTCACTATTGAACTTCTGTTTCCAACACTGGGGAGGAATTAGCAGCAAAGAAGGAGCATAGTTTACTATCATAATCTGTGCTTTCTCAGGGAGGTTGCCAGCAGCTGACAGCAGATACGCTGTACACATCAATTAAGATGATAACCAAGAAGAAAAAGATAATAACCAAATCTTGCCATGGTTTGGCTGACGCTACCAGTATGTTCCTCTGAGACATCCCCTCACCCCCACCCTAAATAACCTTAACTTTTATCAATTTGACAAATTGTGCAGGTGTATTACATTACATTGCAATTTCAGTCCATTCTTCATTTATTAGGGTACCGATTACCTTGCATTAGTTGTACTAACCTTCTGGATGTTCTCTTCCTGCTTATTTATTAGCTTGCACTTCTGAAGAAGGTACGGAGAAGAAAACAATCAGTTTACTGAGTGGCTAATAGGTTAATGGAAGAAGTCTCAAGAACACAATACAAAATAATGGAGGAGAGATGGAGAGAATTTATAAGAAAATGTACAAAGCACTTAAAACATTTGAGATGAATGAGATGGCTGTAGCTTTCTTTTTTTTTTTTTTTTTTTTGCTTAAGACAGGGTCTCACTCTCGTTACATGGGCTGGAGTGCAGCAGTGTCAGCCTAGCTCACTGCAACCTCCAACTCCTGGGCTCAAGCGATCCTCCTGCCTCAGCCTCTCGAGTAGCTGGGTCTACAGGTATGCACCACCACGCCCAGCTAATTTTTCTATTTTTTTGTAGAGATGGGGTCCTTTGCTATGTTGTTCAGGCTGGTGTCAAACTCCTGGACTCAAGTGATCCTCCTGCCTCAGCCTCCCAAAGTGCTAGGATTACAGGTGTGAGCCACCACGCCCGGTCGGCTGTTGGTTTTCTAACAGGTCAGTTCCCTCTTCTATCATTGGAGTACTTGAAAGTCAGGAGAATGTAAAGGGACTCGGTAGGATGAAGTTAATGCTGTGGCCTTTACAAGCATAAAGAAGTGCCTCTCCTGCTTCATTCTTATAACACTCATGGGTTTGATAGAGTATCTCTTGGTATCTCTGTCGGATGAACAACAAAACAGTACATGACTTACATCTCTTGGCTGCCAAATCTGGGCTTCTCTCTCCACCCCCGCTGACATTCTTATTTCTTTCTTTTTTTTTTTAGGCTGGTCAAGTAGAGCAGTGGGGACACTCTTATTTCTTATTCCCAGCAAATGGAAGGTTCTAGACCTGTATGTCCAATACAGTAGCTACTAGCCATATGTAGCCATTTAAATTAATTAAAATAAAATAAAAAATTGCTTAGTTGCACTAGCCACATATCAAGTGCTCAGTAGCCACATGTGGCTGGCTAGTGGCTGCTGTATTGGGCAGCACAAATGCAGATCATATCCATCACTGAAGAAAGGTCTCTTGGACCACCCTGTTCTCTACATCCAATATATGCAAATGTATTTTTTGTTTAGGGTTGAAAATAGTTACATAATATGTGTTTTTCTTTACCAATCTCATTGTAACAATTTGCTGTTAATCTAGGAACATTGTATCACTAATCCCTAATCATTTAAAACTTTTATTTCTTTTCTTGAATTTTCTACATTTTCTAAAAATTGAAGGAAAAAAATAGAAAGCGACTATCTCTTTTTACAGATTCACCTCCCAGAGACAATCATGATTAACAGGTAAGTTCGGGGCATATTCTCCCAAGCTATGTTTTTATGCTCTGCATGTTGAGTATTTTTAGTAATGAAGATAGGCTGTACCCCCTTTGCTTGCCCCTCTGCAGGACCAGTACCACATATTTTCAGTTGCCTTATGAAGCTAAGTATGCCAGGCTCAGACCTGCCCCCCGTGATGTCACGTTCTAAGTCACGAACCTAATCACCAAAGACTACTTGTGAACAAAGTAGCAGCTGGCAAATGCACACCTTGAGAAGCGTTTATTCCTTGCTTAGATTCATTAATTCATGATGTTTTGTAGCCTAACTTCCTGATGTTAAATGCCAGTTTTGTGGAGTGCACACATTTGAAGAATGTGGCTTTAAGCTCCTGGCTCAATTAGTTTAAGTGGCTCACGTAATGAATTCCCTCAATGTTCTTCCCTCACTGGAGATGTGAACTGCACTATATTTGGAACTAACAGTTGCAATCCTATACACTGTTGCCTGGGTGTTGAGCTACAAATTTTGGTTAGTATCACCATTAACTGGATTTAGGAAGTTATATGGTGATGAATTTCATAAAGCCTTTGGTGAGGTGAGATGTAGTTGGCTTTAAAGAAAAAAAGCACCCTTCTCACAAATTCCCAATCTGCAGGGACTTCAGCCTGCTGCTGCTGTTGAAATAAGGGCCATGAGTTCCTCCCACTGGGGCTTGCTTACCTGCTGGATGCCTGCCACGCCAGCCTGAGCAACTGTGCTGCTTCCCCTCCCATGCTTGCCCCATTAATTTGGTGACTATACCTCACTGCTTCCAACAAATAAAACAAATGTGCCATCTATTTAGAAATGACCCAAGTGTGCACTAAACCCAGGAAGGACCTGAGATAGGAATAGTCTAGCTTTAAATGTCCTTGTCATCTATGGTCCACCCTTAACCAGCCCCAGCCAGATGCTGGGCACAGGTTCTCCTTGGTATGTGAGCATCACAGAAACAACAGAAGGCCAGTGAGAGTAGTACCAGCCTTTTCTAGTCATTATCAAATAATACAGTAGCACTGTGTTCCCACTTACAACCTGCTATTTGACATGGTAGCTGTGCATTTTGGTCACCGATCAAAGGACTTTGTTTATCAGAAGACTCTTGTCAGAAAAGTCCCACAGAACTGGACCTGGGGGCAGTATTCAAGGCAAGGTTCTGAAGGATTAATTCCATGGCTATGGGATTCAGACAGCAGACAGTGGTTGCAAAAGCTTTCACTGCAAAAGGATATTGCACTGAGGCTACATTATCAAATAAGGTCTCTGCCTTCATGGAGCTTACAGTATAGCAGGGACAAGAGATATTGAATGAGTAATTTTAAATGTGATGACTCTCTGGAATGGGACGTGCAGTGTACTATAAAAGAGTATTACCCGGGAGTCCAGAGTAGCCTGAACGTTCACGAAAGGCTCCCTCTAAGAAATGTTAAACTGAGACCTGAAAGATGAGTAGTAGCCAGCCAGGCAAAGAGGAGAGGAAATGTGTTCTAAGCAGAACAAACAGCATGTGTAAGGAGCTTGTAGCTAGAAAGAAGGGGACCTATTTAAGGAAGCAAAAGAAATCCAGGATAGCTGAAACAAAGAAAGCTCTTTGGGAAAGTGGTGCAAGAGAGGTCCAGAGAGGTAGGCAGGGGCCAGACTATGGAGGGACTTAGGTCTTGTTAAAGATTCTGAACTCTAGGCCAGGCGCGGTGGCTCAAGCCTGTAATCCTAGCACTCTGGGAGGCCGAGGCGGGTGGATCGTTTGAGCTCAGGAGTTCGAGACCAGCCTGAGCAAGAGCGAGACCCTGTCTCTACTAAAAATAGAAAGAAATTAATTGGACAGCTAAAAATATATAGAAAAAATTAGCCAGGCATGGTGGTGCATGCCTGTAGTCCCAGCTACTTGGGAGGCTGAGGCAGTAGGATCACTTGAGCCCGGGAATTTGAGGTTGCTGTGAGCTAGGCTGACACCACGGCACTCTAGCCCGGGCAATAGAGTGAGACTCTGTCTCCAAAAAAAAAAAAAAAAAGATTCTGAACTCTAATGGACAATGGGAAAACATTGGATTTCTCGGCTGTAAAGTGGGAATAATAATAGCTATCTCATGTAGTTACCAGGGAGCAAAATGAGAAGAATACAAGGAACAGGTCTTTGTACTTTGTAAATTATAAAGCATTATAGGAATACCACTAAGATTATATTATTAGTAGTAATCATCATCTTTGCTGCCTTCTAAAGTAACAGAACCTAAGAATTCAAATCTCTTCCTAATGGGATTATGAAATACTCTATAAAACCCTGACCTACTCCAGGCAACTGATGGAAAGGTCAGAAGTTTATTTCAGTCGAAACTTCCAGTGTAAGGCTCATGCAGCCCGGGGGTGAGCTCAGCTGTTTGGAGCAGGATCACACCATTTATGGCAATGTGTATTTCTCAACTCTACACGGACTCCCCAACACCACTTCCAGAAAAGTTCAGTATTCTACCTCCCTCTCAAACCCACAGGAGCAGAACCAACACAGCATTTTTTTTTTTAATTTCAGAATATTACAGGGGTAAAAACGTTTTGGTTACATAAATTGCATTTGCACAGTTTGAGTCAAAGTTATAAGGGTGCCCATCACCCAGACAGTGTGCACTGTACCTGTCAGGTGTGAATTTACCCATCCCCTCCTCCCCCCTCCCACCTGCTTGATTTCTAGGTTTTTGGGGGGATTTTTTAAGACAGAGTCTCGCTCTGTCACCCTGAGTAGAGTGCAGTGGCGTTATCGTAGCTCACTGCAACCTCCAACTCCTGGGCTCAAGTGATCCTCCTGCCTTAGCCTGCCGCATACCTGGGACTACAGGTGCGCACAACGGCGCCTGGCTAATTTTTCTGTTTTTAGTAGAGACGGGTCTCGTTCTCGATCAGGCTGGTCTCGAACTCCTGAGCTTGAGCAATCTTCCCGCCTTGGTCTCCCAGAGTGCTAGGATTATAGCTGTGAACCACCACACCCAGCCTTAAATGCCAGCTTTTAAAAATCAACGGGTACAAAGAACACTATTTAGGTGATGGGCACGCTAATAGCCCTGACTTGAGCATTATAAATGCAATCCATGTGATAAAAACATTTGTACCTCCTTAATATTTAGAAATGAAAAAAATAAAGGAGTCAAACTTGGCTGAATGAGGTAGATCACACCTGTAATCCCAGCATTTTGGAGGCCAAGGTGAGAGGGTCACTTGATGTCAGGAGTTCGAGACCAGACTGGGCAACATAGTGAGATCCTGTCTCTACAAAAAAACTAAAAAAATAGCCAGATATAGTGGCATATACCTAAAGTCCCAGCTACTTGGGAGGCTGAGGCAAGAGGATCGCTTGAACCCAGGAATTCCAGGTTATAGTGAGCTATGATCAGGGCACTGCACTCCAGCCTGGGGGACAGAGTGAGACCCTATCTCAAACAAAAAAATATATATATATATGCACACATATATATGTATGTATGTGTGTATGCTTTTGTCCACAGCTATTTGCTTAAACTCATTCTGTATTAATATTTTAATTCAACATTTATTAATTTATGCAATGTTTTAGTTTACTAACTGAATTTCATTCATTCAATTCCTATTTAACCAAAAGCAAGTCAGCATAGCTGGAACAGAGAACTCCCACTGCCTAGAATGCAATCCCAACGGTTGGAGGTGAAGCAGCCACCTTGGACCATATGAGGGAAAGTCCATGCGTACTGGGGTTAGTATATATGCTGTTTATGTATCTGTAAATATTCATGGCAACTTAATCTACTATGATTACACTTCCCTTTTTTTGTAATTTAAAAAATTTTCTTGGAGTTAATTATACATAAAAACAAAATTGGGTTTTATTTGCTTAGTTTTCTATGTCCCCACAATGAATTCACTCTTCACCATTCACTAAAAGTGTAAAATTTTTCCTCTATTCATTTCATCTTACTTGTTGGATACATCCCTCCTGGAGGCTTCTGTCCTCCTGCTCCGATCTTGACTGTCTGCTCTCTGGGCCTGCTGCCAGGCCAGCTATAACACTGGGATTTTCCTTCATCATCATCTTAGGAGATTTTCTTTATCTCTCACCTATGTTAAATATCCTGTTTCCTGGATCACATGTCTTCCTGTTTCTTGGTTTATTCTCTTGTTTTGGTGCACCACATCCTCCAGTAGTTTCCTGAGAAAGGGCACAGAGATAGGAAGTAAGATTTCACACATCTGATATAATACATGTTTATGCTACTGAATTCATAATTTGGCTAATTTATAAAATTATAGTTCATAAACAATTTGAAAGTATTCCTCCATTGTCTTTTAGCATGGTTAATGAGATGCATAATGCCATTTTCATGGTTGTTCCTTTGAATGTGACCTGCTTTTTCTCTCTAGAAGGTTTAGGATCTTCTGTTTACTCATTGATCTGAAATTTCATGATGATGTATGTTTGTATGGACCTTTTTCCATCCATTTTGTTGTAGATTCAGTGGGCCTTTCATTCTGGAAATTCAGGTCATTCGGTTCTGAGATAATTTCTTGAATTTTTCCTTTGATGATTGCTTTTCCTCCACTTTTTGCTGTTCTGTCTGTAACTCTATTTTATTTTTAGAGACACAGTCTCACTCTGCTGCCCAGGCTGGAGTGCACTGGCACAATCATAGCTTAGTACAGCCTCAAATTCCTGGGTTCAAGTGATTCTCTGCCTCACCCTCCCAAGTAGCTGGGACTACAGGCACGCACCACTGTGCCAGTTAATTTTTTCTTAGAGACAGGGTCTTGCAATGTTGCCCAGGCTGGTCTAAACTCCTAGGCTCAAGCAATACTCCCATCTCAGATAGGATTAAATGTGTGAGTCACTGTGTCCAGCTTGTAACTATTCTTAATTGAATGTTAGTATTGCTGAGCCACTTCTAGTTTTTGTTTGTTTGTTTGTTTTTTGAGATAGGGTCTTGCTCTGTTGCCTGGACTAGAGTGCAGTGGTGCCATCATAGCTCAGTGTAACCTCAAACTCCTGGGCTCAAGCGATCCTCCTGCTTCAGCCTCCCAAGCAGCTGGGACTACAGGGACTACAGAGACCACAGTCTTGCATCACCACGCCTGGCTAATTTTTTCTATTTTTAGTTGCCCAGCTAATTTTTTTCCCCTATTTTTTAGTAGTGACGGGGTCTCACTCTTGCTCAGGCTGGTCTTGAACTCTTGACCTCAAGCAATCCTGCAGCCTCAGCCTCCCAGAGTGCTGGGATTACAGGCATGAGCCACTGCTCCAGGACCCTAATGTTCTTTTTCTAATATAACCTGTTCTAATTTAATGGATACAACATCTCCATATCTCAGAGTATTTGTCATCTTTGTTTGAAGTTTAGATTTTGTTTTGTTCTGTTCTCTGCACTTTTTTTTCTGTTTCCTCCAGGTTCCCTTTTTTCTTGCTTGATTGGTCTTTGTTCTTCATGTTAGAGAATTTCTTCAATCACCCGGTAATCCTCGACTGTCCATTCATGGTTAGGACTAGAGCACTAAAATTGTTTGGAAGCTCATGAAACAAGGCAATTTTTATGTATAATAGAGTTAAGTAGGCTGGGCACAGTGGCTTATGTCTGCAATCCCAGGACTTTGGGAGGCTGAGGCAAGAGGATCACTTGAGGCCAGGAGTTTGAGACCAGCCTGAGCAACATAGTGAGACCCCATCTCTACAAAAATTTTTTAAAAAATTAGCCAGGTGGGGTGGGAGGCACCGTGGTCCTAGCTACTTGGGAGGCTGAGGTGGGAGGATTGCTTGAGCCCAGGAGTTCAAGGTGGTTACAGTGAGCTATGATTGTGCCACTGCACCCCAGCCTGGGCAACATGGTGTGACCCTGTCTCTAAAAAAGAAATTAAGTAAAAGAAATGGTGTGCAGGTTCGTAGCTCCTTATATATAAAATTTTAAACTTACCACATGACCCAGCAATTCTACTCCTAGCTATTTATCCAAGAATAATTAAAACTTTTGGCCATCCAATGACTGGCACATGAATGTTCATGACAAGTTAATTCATAATATTATAATAGTCCCCAAAGAGAAACAACCCAAATGTCCATCACCAGATCAATGAATAAATGTATGGTATATCTAAGCAATGGGATACAATTCAAAGGAATGAACTACTAGTATGTGCAAGAATGTGATGAATCTCAAAAATACGCTGAGCAAAAGCAGCCCAAAAGAGTATATACTGCATGATGTTATTTATGTAAAAGTCTAGAGAATGCAAAATAAAATGAGTCCGAAAGCAGACTGTGGCTGTAGGATGGAGGGTGGCTGAATGCACAGGAGTGTAAGCCGTGGCGCTGATAAACTGGTTCTCAAAAAAAAAGGAGGGCCGGGCACAGTGGCTCATGCCTGTAATCCTAGCACTCTGGGAGGCCGAGGTGGGTGGATCGCTCAAGGTCAGGAGTTCGAGACCAGCCTGAGTAGGACTTGCGAGAGCTCGTCTCTACTAAAAATAGAAAGAAATTATCTGGACAATTAAAAATATATATATAGAAAAAATTAGCCAGGCATGGTGGCACATGCTTATAGTCCCAGCTACTTGGGAGGCTGAGGCAGGAGGATCACTTGAGCCCAGGAGTCTGAGGTTACTGTGAGCTAGGCTGAAGCCACGGCACTCTAGCCCGGGCAACAGAGTAAGACTCTGTCTCAAAAAAAAAAAAAAGGAGGGAAAAAGCCTAATTTGTGGCACTAGTAAGTGTGCTGTAAATGTCTGCAGTGTAAATACTCCCACCATGACCGTCTTTGAGCTACTGATGAAATGTCACTAATGTAGATTTGGAAAGAGATGTACACAGCTGGCTGTCCCGAGCGGGTACTAGCCAGCTCCTCCTGCACATCACGCAGAACAAAGGTGATGAAAATGGTCTAGATCTTGATTGTGTTAGTGGTAGCACTGGTTTACACATTTGTCAAAACTTACCAAATGGTACCCTTAAAATGGTTGCACTTTACTGCATGTAAATTTCAAAAAAAAAAGTGTTAATGTTTCAAGTGAAATATTAGCAACAATCAACATGCCGAATAACAAGGGACTGGTTAGGTTAGTTTATTGTCTATCCCCTTGATAGAAAAGGATGCAGCCTTTCAAACAATTTAGAAGATTTAAGCAACATGGCAAAATGCTTTGCTATACTGTATCATGTTTTGTGAAAAAAGCAGAATGGGAAATTTTATTTTTACCATATGTTTGCCTATGCAAATTTTGTAGGCAGATGGATGATGTCTGGCTTTTTCAAAGCAGTGTCATGAGTTAATTTTTTTCTTTGTATTTGGAAGCAATATATAGCAAAATGGTTGAGAGCCCAGAATCTGTAGCTGGACTAGGTTAGTATTCAAATCCCAGGTATCACTTCCCAGCTGCATGACCTTAAGCAACTAATCTCTTTGAGCCTTAGTTTCTTGACTGTAAACAGGGCATAATAGTATCTGCCTCATAGTACTGTTGTGAGGATTTAATGAGTTAATACATGTAAAGAGCTTAGAACAGTATAAAGAGTGCTTTAAAAATATTACGTTGTTTGGACAATAAGAATGTTATACGCAGCCAGGTTCGGTGGCTCATGCCTATAAATAATCCTAGCACTTTCGGAGACTGAGGTGTGAGGATCACTTGAGCTCAGGAGTTCAAAACCAGCCTGAGCAAGAGTGAGACCTCATCTCTAGTAAAAACAGAAAAAAACTAGCTGGGCGTGGTGGCACACGCCTATAGTTTCAGCTACTCAGGAGGCTGAGGTAGGAGGATTGCTTGAGCCCAGGAGTTTGAGGTTACCATGAACTATGATGACACCACTGCACTCTATCTTGGGTGAGACTCTGTCTCAAAAAAAAAAAAAAAGCTATGTGCTTATGCAGGGAATAAAGGAATTTATAAGACACAGCCTCTGACCTCAAGGAGTTATAACAGTGGTTCTCAGCTGTGGGGAGGGTCAGGAGAGGGATTCACCCCCTTCCTAAAGGACATTTTGCAACACCTGGAGACATTTGTGATTGTCATGACTTGGGGGAAGGAGTGCTAGTGGCACTTGGTGGACAGAGGCCTGCAATGCACAGGACAATTCTGCACAACAGAGAATTATCTGGTCCAAACATCAATAGAGCTGAGGTTGAGAAACCCAGAGTTATAGTCTACCTTGGGACAAAAGATACATGCATGCATATAAACTGTACAAAGTGGATAATCAAAATTGAGGATGTATTTAATTAAATAAAGAAAAAAAGAACAGAAAAATGGAAAAAGATTTTGAGCCCTGGGCCATAATACTAGATTCCCTGTAACACCTGGTCTGGAAAAGAGGCCTCAGTGAGATTCCGGTTTTGTGACCCAGTGGGCATACATCAGTGATTTTCAGTTTTCAGCTTATTCTTTTTTCTTTTAATTTTTTTTTTCTTTTTAATATGGAACGCTTCATGAATTTGAGTGTCATCCTTGCGCAGGGGCCATGCTAATCTTCTCTAAATCGTTCCAATTTTAGTATATGTGCTGCCGAAGCAAGCACAGTTTTTAGCTTATTCTATTGGTACCTTTTTAAAAACTTAAATCAAAGTTAAAAGCCTTCACTTACTTCCTCATCACACTACCAGAGTGAAAATGCATCTGAACCCAGGTCAAATATTCAATTCATACTATCATTGTAATGCAACCTGAAAAAGAGTTGAGCCAGTTTAAAATTATCTTTTAAATTTAAAGAGGTTTATTCTGAGCCGAATGTATGTGACTGGCCTGGAACACATGGCCTCAAGACGTCCTGAGAAAATGTACCCTTAAAATTCTTTTTTTTTTTTTTTAAGACAGAGTTTCACTGTGTTGTCCGGGCTAGAGTGCTGTGGCGTCATCCTAGCTCACAGCAACCTCAAACTCCTGGGCTCAAGCGATCCTCCTGCCTCAGCCTCCCGAGTAGCTGGGACTACAGGCATGCGCCACCATGCCCGGCTAAATTTTTCTATGTATTTTTAGTTGTCCGATTAATTTCTTTCCATTTTTAGTAGAGACGGGGTCTCGCTCTTGCTCAGGCTGGTTTCGAACTCCTGAGCTCAAACAATCCACCCGCCTCGGCCTCCCAGAGTGCTAGGATTACAGGCGTGAGCCACCGCGCCCGGCCTACCCTTAAAATTCTTAAAAGTACATTTTTGCGAGCTAACAAGAAGTGGTACATAGGAATACTTTGGTTTTCATTTAAAATAGAACTATTTTGGGCTGGGTGTGGTGGCTCACACCTGTAATCCCAGCACTTTGGGAAGCCAAGTCAGGAGGCTCTCTTGAGGCCAGGAGGTTGAGGCCAGCTGGGGCAACACAGTGAGACATATAATTTATTACTTCTTATTACTGATTAGTATTTTTTAACCACATGCTTTATTTCTTCAACTAGGATGGGAAGTACTGTCATATTCATCTTTGTAACCCACCTGGTACCTTTATAGAGCAGGTATGAAAAAATATTTGTTGGTTGTTTAAAGGCTTAACTATGAGGTGCTATTAACTACACTCTTGTAAGAGTTAAGAGCATAATGATGGGCCGGGCGCGGTGGCTCATGCCTGTAATCCTAGCACTCTGGGAGGCCGAGGCGGGTGGATTGTTTGAGCTCAGGAGTTCAAAACCAGCCTGAGCAAGAGCGAGACCCTGTCTCTACTAAAAATAGAAAGAAATTAATTGGACAGCTAAAAATATATAGAAAAAATTAGCCAGGCATGGTGGTGCATGCCTGTAGTCCCAGCTACTTGGGAGGCTGAGGCAGAAGGATTGCTTGAGCCCAGGAGTTTGAGGTTGCTGTGAGCTAGGATGACGCCACGGCACTCTAGCCCAGGCAAGAGTGAGACTCTGTCTCAAAAAAAAAAAAAAAAAAGAGAATAATGATGATAACAGCTAGCATTTACTGAATCCCCATCATGTGCCAGGCCCTTATAGTTCTAAGAAACTTACGTGTATTAACCTCGTAGGACTTCACAATAATCCTATAAGGCAAGACCAGGGTTGGGCACACAATTTTCAACACCTCTTGTTGAAAAATTAAGAATTTCAATATGTTGACAGTAAAGCATTAAACTAAGCAAGGGGCTGGCCCCTTCCCCATTTTGCAGATGAGGAAACTGCGACAGAGAGGGGTTAAATAAGCGTGTCCAAGATTGCACAGCTGGTAAGTGGAAATATCAACGTGCACAACCTTCGTTGGAGAAGGCTTTATTGTGATCTCTATATAAAGCTCTCCAATCTCTCAAGGTTCAGCTCAAATCCTCCCTTGTCTACTAAGCCTTCTCACAACTAAGGCTTCTCATAACTAAGCCAGGAAAAAAAAATGTTTCCCTCCTCTGAAATTTTAGCTCCATGACAGCAGTTGTTTGTATCTTTCTTTTTTTAAATTTAAGTTTGTTTTTTAAAGAGATGTGGTCTTGCTCTGTTTCCCAGGCTGACCTTGAACTCCTGGGCTCAAGCAATCCTCCCGCCTCATTCTACCAAGTAGCTAGGACTATAGGTGCGAGCCACCGTGCACAGCTGTAATTGTTTGTACCTTTCTTACCACATTCTCATGTTATACTTGAAATGCCCCGAGGACTAGAGAAGACAGCCGATAAATTAACATAGCCGAATGAACAATTTAACAAGAGTACAACCTTGAAGACAGAGGGATAAGGAGGGAATTCGAGGCAGGGGACAGCCCAGGATAGTGATGAGCACTTCTGCAGTATATACGGTGAGATGGTTGGCTTGACTGGACCAAAGGTACACGTGGGGGTTAGTGTGGATAATAGTGGAAAGGAGAGTGGAGCTAAGTTATAAATCATCTGTAGCAAAGCTGGAGGTTGGGGAGGGGAGTGTGGAAAAAAATAAAAAACAAAATAAATTTTTAAAAAAAGAACAAAGCTAGAGAGTCACTTTTCATACACCAGAACTGGCTGTTAAAAATAGCCTGGGCCAGGTGCAGTGTCTCACACCTGTAATCCCAGCATTTTGGGAGGCTGAGGCGAGAGAATTGCTTGAGGCCAGGAGTTTGAGACTAGCCTGGGCAACAGGGCAAGACCCCAGCTCTACAAAAAAATTTTTAAAATTAGTTGGGTGTGGTGGCGTGCACCTTGGGTCCCAGCCACTCGGGAGCCTGAGGTGGGAGGATCACTTGAGTGTAGGTATTCTAGGCTGCAGTAAGCTATGATCCTGCTACTGCCCTCCAGACCTGGGCAACAAAGCGAAATTCTGTCTCTTAAAAAAAAAAAGCATGGCACCTCCCCTCCTCTATCTCTCTGCTCTCTTGCCATGGGATTTTTGATTTGCACACCCTGGCTCCCCTTACCCTTCCGCCATGAGTGGAAGAGCAAATTGAGGCCCTCATCAGAAGCAGATGCTGGTGCCATGCTCCTTGTACAGCCTGCAGAACTGTAAGCCAAATAAACCTCTTTTCTTTACAAATTACCCAGCCTCAGCATTCTTTTATAGCAACACAAATGGACTAAGACATTTAGTTCTGTGTGCTTCATCTATTTAACACATATTTGAGCACCCACTATGTGCCAGGCGCCATTTTCAGTAATATATGAGGCAGACAAGATCCTTGCTCCCGTGGAACCTGCATTCTTGGGGGTGGGGGTAAGCAGGCGGGCACTCAGTCTTCTGGACATAACATTCAACTCCATTCATCCACCATGTGAGTGAGGCCAAAGTTTAACCCCTTCCCAGGTTGTCAGAGGTGCTCAGGGTCCCAGCCCAACTGCTCCTCCCCTTGTGGCCACTCATCTCACACGCACACGCTGTGGCTATGAGGGGGACGGGGTAGGGCAACTGCAGGCCGACCTCATCCATTCATGAATTCACCCACTTCAGAGACACCCGGCAGCACTTGGCACTTGCACAGAGAGGCTCCTGATCAGGCTCAGACCTCCCAGCAGTGCGGGCAGAGATGCTCCCCATTTCACAGGCCAAAAGGTTAATAAGCAGTTTGTTCCGGATCAATCAGCAACTTCCTGCAATTTCAGAATTTATTCATTTTTTAATTAAAAATAGTTTGATCATGAACATTCTTGCCACTTAAAAAAGCTACAGAGAATAACATATCAAAACCTATGCAATCTAACTTGAAACCCCCTTTGTACCCCTCCCCATGCTACTAAATCATGTGGCCTCCCATTCCTGCCATTGAGAAACACTAGAAACTGCCATCATACTCCACACCACAAGCCAGAAATCTAGTAGGTTCCAGTGACACCTCCCTCTTCTTCCAATCAATCACCAAGTTCAATTAATTTTGCTATTTCTTTCTTTTCTTTTCTTTTGAGACAGTCTTGCTCTGTCATCTGAGCTAGAGTGCTGTGGCATCAAGCCTAGCTCACAGCAACCTCAAACTCCTGGACTCAAACGATCCTCCTGCCTCAGCCCCCAAGTAGGTAGGACTATGGGCATGCACCACCACACCTGGCTAATTTTTCTATTTTTTGTAGAGACGAGGTCTTGCTCTTGCTCAGGCTGGTCTTAAACTCCTGGCCTCAAGTGATCCCCCTGCCTTGGCCTCCCAAAGTGCTAGGATTACAAGTGTGACCACCACATCTGGCCTCTATTTCTTTCCATTTCCATCATGACTTCCACCCTTCTCCCTTCTCCTTTTCACAAGTTATCAACTGTTATCTGGACTCTTGCAATGGCCTCCTAACTGGCCTCCCTGCATCTACTCCTCCCTCTTCCCATCCAGTCACCACCCTGCAACCACCGTCCTTCTTAAAACCTTTCAATAGCTCCCCTTTGCTCTTAGGATACAGACAAAACCGCTTGCCTGGCATGCAAAGTCTTGAATAGTCTTGCCCCCTCTCAACACTCTTTATCTCTATCCCTTGTTCTCTGTGTTTTGGGGACACTGGCCTTCCTGCCTATCTTTGTAATCCTCAAGCTCCTTTGTTCCACAGAGCCTCTGCACTTGCTATTCTTCCCTTTTTCTCTTGAATAACTCTCTTCCATCCCCAGGTAAGCTTTCTCTGAACACCTTGACTGGATCACTCCTTGGCATGTGTCACTTTTACAACTTTACATTTGTGTGTGACATTAAATGATTAAAGTCTATCTTCCCTAATAGACCAAGGATCAAGAATGACTAGCTTAGCACAAAATACATACTAAAGAGACAATAGCCAATGCATAAATAACATGCTAGACAGTGTTTCTAGAACTCAACATCTATTAACTCACGTAGGGCCTCCCCAAAGCCCTAGAGATAGGGTCAAATAGCCCCATTTTACATATAAGGAAAGTAAGTCACACAAGCTAAGAAGTGGTAGAGCTGGGATATGAATTCAGGCAGCTAATTTCTGGAGTCTGTGTGCTCAGCACTCAAGCTCTGGTGCCTCATCAGCATCTGCTGAGTGCGGTATAGTGTGAGCACTTTGGATAGGGACGAAACAGCACCATCAGTAACATTAGTTCAACTAAAATCATTTCATTTTGATTTTAGTCAGGATCTTTTGTTTGACTGGAACTTTGCTGCAACAACTTTTATCTTCCCAGAGCTGTATTTCAGCTACTGTTTAAAAACCCACTTGCCCTTGCTGGTACTATCATGACAGAAGAGGTGGCCCAGCAAACTGCTGGAGAGCAGAGGGTGGAGTGAAACAAATTATGAATCATTTGTAGTGAGGGGAATTCATATAAAGACAATTCACGGATTTTCATGGATGTCATCTTACTTAACCTTCACTGATTTCTAACAAAGCTACACATATAAGTCAGTTCTTCCCCAGCTAATAGATGAAGCAGAAAGCTGGGGTTTCCCTCTACACTTCTAGCTTCAGAACTGCAAAGAAATCTCCAGCAGAGAAAGACAGCTTCTTCCTCTTTTAAGAATCAAAGGTAAATGGCCAAGCTTCCCTAATTCTTGGGTGAAATCCCTCAGCAAGGACAGACTTCCTCCTAAGTTTTCCCAGTGTGGCTACTGTAGGGCAATTATTTCACAAGCTCAAGCTATATGGCAAAGAGCTCTGCAGACCAGCTACATCCAATTAACCGCATGGTGAAAATGTAACAATTCAGGAAATCCTTAACCTGGAGCCCATGTATCAACGTCAGGGGAAGTCGAGACACTGTGTGCACATTTTCTTTATGTGCACTTTGGTTAAGAAAAGGCTTCCATGAGTTTCTTCCAGAGCTCAGAACTAAAACACCTAAAGAACCACAATCCTTTATGCCTGTACACACGTTCTTTCTGGCTCAAGGTTGTCCCTTTACAGAGGCACCTTTGGAGGGTGAAATATTCCTATTGTCAAATATCTGGTAGTATGGATGGGGGTCTCAGAGGAGGAATCCCTTAGCTCACCCCTAAGTTAGACCTTGTAACAACACAGGTCTCAAACCTTATAAATAGGCCTAAGGGAACTCGTTGTAGGGGAAGCTACGTCTAGAGCCAAGGGCAGTCAGGAGCGCTTGAGCCCAGTCCTGACCAAGTCACTAACCGGTTATGTGACCTTGGACATGTTCCATACCCTCTCTGGGCTTCAGTTTCCACATCTGTATATCGGAAGTTGAATCACATGGTCTTTAAAGTCTTCCCCAGCCGAGAGCCCGGTACCAAGTAGACCCAGCCTTTAAAACAACTCCCTGTGGGCGCGGCGCAGGACATTAACGGTCCCCCCGCCCCCGCTAAGGCCCGCGAAACTCTCAACACGCCCCTTGGAGTGACGGTGCTTACCCAACCGCAGGCCCAGCGGTCGAACACGGCTCCGCCCCATCCTGGGGGCGTCCCATCGTGCCCCGCGCTGGACTCCTAAAGCGGCGGGGTGTCTCCCGCCTTTCCGCGCCCCGACCCCAAACTCCTCTACCCAGTTCTCCCGGGCACCCTATCCTATCAAAGTCTAGAATCCCAGCCAATCACATGGGCTCCAAGTCTTGCCTTCGGTCCACCCTCCTCCCAGCGCTCAGCCGGTCTGAGCTCAAGGCCTTTACCAGGCCAACCCAATCAGCGGCCGGCTCTCGCCTGCCCCACCCCAATCTCCCTCCCCTCAGCCAATCCGCGCGCCCTATTCCGCTGCCCGCCCAGCCAACCCGGGCCTTGAAGCCAGCAGGCGAATGGGCGCGGGGCGGCCCTTCAACGCTGGCCGCCTGGCCAATTGGGGATTCCGCGTGGCCAGGACAGCAGCCAATCGCCGTGGAGCGCGGTGCCGCCGCGGAGAGGTCCGGCCCGAATATCCCTCCGCCTTCCTCCCTCCCTCTCTCTCCCTTCCTGCGAGCCGCCGTTCACTTACTGCCTCCCTTCCTTCTTTCTCCCTCCGCCACCCGAGCACCAGCCGCGCTCTGAGCTGCCCCCGGGGTCCCTCCCCCGCCGCCAGAGGAGCAGCTGCCGCCGCCGCCAACAGCACATTAGGAGGGAGGAAGGAAGGAAAGAGGGGAGAAAGGGGAGCCGGAGCGACTACCCAGAGGGAGCCGGTGAATGGGCTTGTGGTGACCCCCGCCCCCCACCCCACCCTCCCTTCCCACCCGACCCCCAACCCCCATCCCCAGTTTGAGCCGCCGCCCGAAAGAGGCCGGACCGTCGTCTTAGGAGGAGTCGCCGCCGCCACCACCTCCGCCATGGAGCTGATCACCATCCTCGAGAAGACCGTGTCTCCCGGTAGGACACGGGGGCCGGGGGTCGCGCTGAGGTGATTGGAGGAGGGGGAGGGGAAGCCCCGGCTCCTCTGACCCCACTCCCTTTCCCACTTTCCTTCCCCCCAGATCGGCTGGAGCTGGAAGCGGCGCAGAAGTTCCTGGAGCGTGCGGCCGTAGAGAACCTGGTGCGTGCCACCCCGCCGCGCCCATCCCGCCGCGTCCCCATCCCCTGCGTGCGGGGCCTTCCCGCCCTCCCGGAGGCCCAGGCCTCGGGAACCCACCCCGCCCCATCCCGTCCCCCTCCCCCCCGGTCCAACCTAACCCCGCCATCGGGAAGCCGGTGGGTGTGTCCCGCCCCGGGCCCCGCGGCTGGCCAATGGCGCGGCGCGCCGGGCTGACTGCCGCCCAATCGCCGCGCGGCCTGAGGGCTGCGGTGCAGCGGGAGGGAGAAAGAGGGAGGGAAGGGAAGTTAGGTTGCACGGCGCTGCGTGTTCAGCAAGGGTGGGGGTGGGGGAGCCGGGCCTAGGGGCCATGTGGAAGCTCCAGGCCCGGCTGCCCGCCCTGTCTGACCCGGGCCGGCTTCTCTTTCCTGTCCCGTGGCCCCTGTGGCTCTCTCCACCTACTTCGCAGAGCTCTGCCCTTTCCTATCTCCCTTGGTCTGTGCTCATGGCCAGGCCTGGCACCCGACTGCCTCTTAACAGAGATCCACTAATATTTTTCCCTTTCCTGCCCGGCCATTCCTCTCCTGGATTTTTTTTTTCTTTTGACCTCGATGAATAGAGATCTAATCACTAGGGATCTGCACCCAGACAGCAGACTGAGGCTCATCTTTGAGATCGGGCCTATTTCCTGATGGAGTCACAGAGGAAAGTTCCTCGTTTTTCATATTTTCGAATTTAAGGGGTACACAAAAAATTAACATAAGTCCATTGGAGACTGGACCTTTGTATAAAAATGTGGGATGGATTGCTTGAAACAGCCAGAGTACCAGTTGTGTTTCTCTGGTGTCCATCTCCTGTTGGGGGAATTGGGGATGGAAGGAAGGGTGAATGATACTTGACATCTTTTAAAAAGGTAATAAGTAAGAGTAACACTGTAACTATATGTGATCCTTTGTGTTATATAGGCAAAATGTCAACGACAAAGTGATAGGTTTATTTTATACAAACTACCTTAGAATGATTTTTCTGTCCTTATATATGCTAATTTTTACCACTAACCTCTTTGTCCTTTCCCTAGAATATATTTTTCCACTAGTATAGACTGATAATTTCATTTAGGGTATCATTCCTGTTTCTTCTTTTTGTTAATTTGCAAGAAGCTTTTTATCTTATTCTTAACATTCCTAGCATTCTTTAGTGGTACATAATTAATATAGGAATTACCTTCTGCTGTGATTACAGAACTTGTTAGCAGTAAGAAAATGTATCTGCTTTTGGCTTTTCCTGTTAACTTTGGTTTGGACAGGGCTTTTTTTGGTGGAGGGAGAGGGGTGTGTGTGTAAAAATTTTTAAACAGTAGCTTTGGGGACCTGTGTAGTAAGTAAGATCACAAAAGAGTATGCTCTTCGGGGGTCCCCTATCTTTAGTGGACAACTCAAGTCCAGATGTATAGGAACAAGTCTTTTAACTGTTGACTATTAAATAGAAAACCATTTTCCGTGAACTGCTTGCCTTGACATTTTTATCTTTTCAATTTTTTTCTGTTTCTAAATATTATCACTTTTCCTTAAATCTGTTTTATTCATTATTCTCCTTTTGCTGAACACCCACAACTAAAATATAGAGGACTAGGCTCTTGAGTCTGTTTTAGGCTTATGTATAAGTATTTCCCTCTTGTATAAAAGATTGACCACTTGCATGACATAAAAAGGTACCCTGAGTGTCATTCTTTTTGGACCAAGGTTTTTGAGATTTAGAGAGACAGTTTTACTTTTTTACCCTGTTATAATATAGTCATTCAACAAATATTTATCTAGTAAAAGGTTCTTGGTACACTTCAGTGTATGTAGAAGAATTCACTGACTACCAGATTGTCAAACTTGCTGTAATTCAGGGGGGTGTAATGTAAGGATTTGGGCTGTAAGAATGTTCCTGATAGGAAACTCTGTAACTCCTTAAGTGCTAGGGTGCATGAGAATGTAGATGACTTCCTCTAAGTAATGCTAGAGAGAACATTACTAAGTAATGTTTCCATAGGAATCTTAACATAGATATTTTGCAGTTTCCTTAGACGTTTATGATATGTCCAAAAAAAATTAGGTTTTTTTTCCTCCAGTGGTTTAGTCCATAAGCTATCCTCAGTTGTTGAAATTCTCAAGAGATTTTTATTTGCAAATGAATCTTCTCTTAACAGCCCACTTTCCTTGTGGAACTGTCCAGAGTGCTGGCAAATCCAGGGAATAGTCAGGTTGCCAGAGTTGCAGCTGGTCTACAAATCAAGAATTCTTTGACTTCTAAAGATCCAGATATCAAGGCACAATATCAGCAAAGGTGGCTTGCTATTGATGCTAATGCTCGACGAGAAGTCAAGAACTATGTAAGTAACTTTCATCTCCTTTTAATTGTACTGCCTAGAGAACAAGAAACATCTTTCTCAGTTCTTTTATCATTTGCATGGGATAGAGTTGACAGTGTGATAGGTTCCTGTGACCTGACCTTCACTTGAAGATGAAAATTATCTTTGATTTAACTCTTTCTCAATTCAGCTTGTCCATTCCCATTGATGGATTGAAATTTCTTTTTAGATGAATGAGGTAGGCTGCAGCAGTTTGGGAAACTTTAGATGCCATAATTTGTAAAAATCTCTTTGGTGAATTGGAGGGAGTAGTACACAGATTGGTGCTGTATATCACAATCACTTAGGAAGTTTGTTAATACATATTAACAAGCTCTCCCGAGATTCTGATTTGGTAGGCCTGGAGTGAGCCTCAGGGAAATTTTTAAACTGTCTTCCCAAGTGATTGTTTCACAGTCAGCCAGCACCTAGCTCTTGTTGAACTTATGCTGTTGATAAATCTTATTCTTTAGTGGTTTAAATATGGCATCATGTGGTGTCAGGAAAATTGAATGATCTCTTTGGCCTTTCAGGTCCAAAGAGTTTGTGAAATGGGAGTACGACATTAATGGTGCTTTCATCTACTTAGCAAATTATGAAAAACTTTCCCAAGGCATTTAAAGAGTGGGTTGATGAATTTTGGATCATGGAGTTCTTTTCACTTTCTTGTAAGATTAGAATTCCATAATTCTAGCTGAAGCAAAGGATTCAGAATACATGGACAGGTGTGGTTTTTTGTTGTTTTTTTTTTAAATTAAGTTCGTTAGTGGTCTGTCTTACATGGATAAGACACAAAGAGGAGTAAGTTAAACAGCTGTGCAGTTATCACTTTGTCCTTGGTATTTGAGGGGAAACCAGTGGGGACTTCCTACATGTACACTTGTGCATGTCACGGTTATGCACATCATATTTGCTATTTCCTGCTTTTAGATACCAGCATTAGGTAAATTAGTGCCCCTTAAGGCAGCAACTTCTCTTTTTAGTTGTGTACTTCCTTCTATGTCCAGTCTTGGATGGAAGTACCCGTGACAGGGAAATAGGTTATTAAAGCCAACTTAATTTTGAATCTTTTTTGTAATATGTAAAGCCATTTCTATTCACATTGGATCTGCTTGTATAATAACTTTAATTACCCCCCTCAGCTATTTGACATAAATGGAAATGTATTTGGTGATCACTGAGAATCTTGATGCTTGTGCTCAATTTCTCATCTTCGTCACATTACAGAGTAGTAAATAGTAAATGAAATAATAAGATGTAATTGGAACTGTAATTGACTTGTTTTTTGGCACATGACTCTTAACACCAAAATTTTTAAAAATTTGGGTAAGAATTTGTATGGACACATGAGCCCTTGTGCATGAAATAAAGCTAGCAGTTGGCCTTTTTCCCCTCTCATAGCACATCTGATAATTAATACTGTGAATGCTGGCGGTCATTTCTTTTTTGAAATCTGGATATGGGGCACAACTGAGAGCTAGTTTATTCTGCTTATTTCTGATAATTGAATATTACTATTATGGTTAACCCTAGTTTAAACTAAAGACTTTCAGGAGTTGTCATCTATAACCTCTAAGTCACCTCAAGTAATATTAATTAAGGGTCTTCCAAAAGTAACTTAAAGGACAAAAGGTAAAGGTAGAGTGGGATTCAGTATGCCCACGTATGTCCTAGGAGACAGTGTAGTGTGATATAAAGGCACCGTGGACTGGAACTTTAGTCAGACTTGGGTTAATACCCATTCAGCCTCTGACATTTTGGACAATTCACCTCATTTTTCCCCCTCGCTACCTCATGGCTTTGACATAGGGTTTTTGTTAAAGTCTATTCTAGCTTTACTAGTCCTTGAGAGCAAAACGTTTGTTTAAAATCGATCAGAACTGTTAGAGGGTAGAGCTGTTGGGATGGGGGCAGGGTTGATGATATACCACATAAGGGGGAAAAGATGGGGGGCTCATTATTAGCTACTAGCTACAAAGCAGTATACGAAGTGACCTGACCCAGTCAGCAGAGCTGGCCTCAATATCTGACAGCTATTCTTTGTCCTGTGTTCATGCCAGGAACAGTTAACTGTTTGCCTTTGAGTGGACTAGTGATTCTTAGTGAGTTCATTGACTGAATTAGCTGATCATGGTAATGATTAACTGTGGCTCAATTGTGGATTCATTCTTTATCGTACCTGTGCCTCTACCCTTTACATAAATGCTTGTGTGGTTACCGTTTCAAAAGAGACATGTTTAATGACACGTGGCTCTGATTTTAATTGGCATATCTAGCTAGTTTTTGGTATCTATTGATGGTAAAGAGAACAGTTCTTTGATTCCTGGGCAAACTGAATGAATCCTTTCAGATTGGAAGTTACATAAGGATTAGTTCTTAGGTGTCGGTGACATCAGTAACTGTTTCTGTATTTAGTGATGATGTTACTTGACCAAGGCTTTTCTATATAAGTCACCCAGAGTGCTGGGTTGTTAGTGAGCAGAAGGAAAAAGATTTGTTTCACATTTAATGAGTGAAAAGATCTCTTCCTTGGGTCAGGTTAGACAGTCATCTACTATGAGTCACTCACCTGAATGCCCCAGAGTTAATGTCATTTCTAATGCCCCACACGTCTATCCACAAAATAAGGTGATGAGCATACCACCAACAATGAGCCTGGAAGATGAATTTTGTCTGCCTGCTTGCCTTTCATGCTAACTCTCCTTCTATACTGCTAGTTTCCTACCTTGCGTTGGATATTGAAGGGAAGCATGTGGTTTTGGAGAATTCCTTTGGGGAGCAGAGTTTCAGAAAAGTTTGGTTTTGTTTCAAGGTTCTGGGGCAATGTTGATTGTGCTGGTTGTGGTACTACGTGGCTTTTTTTTTTTTTTTGACAACGTTTTCTACTTTTCTGTGTCATAGAAAAGAATTCAGAGACACTGACCCTAAGGTATGTTGGCTGGCAAAATATGGTCAAATAGTGTTAGAAATTGATATCTTTTGTCTTTTTTTTTTTTTTGGCAGGTTTTGCAGACTTTGGGCACAGAAACTTACCGGCCTAGTTCTGCCTCACAGTGTGTGGCTGGTATTGCTTGTGCAGAGATCCCAGTCAACCAGTGGCCAGAACTCATTCCTCAGCTGGTGGCCAACGTCACAAATCCCAACAGCACAGAGCACATGAAAGAGTCAACATTGGAAGCTATTGGTTACATTTGCCAAGATATAGTAAGTGCTTGCCTGATCTATCTGGTTTATATGCCTCTGAATCTTTAGCTGTGACATGCATGGTATTAAGATTACTCCGTTGAATGACGAATCACGAAGAAAACCAAGCTACTGTAGAGGGTTTTGAAAGTAGAACTGCTTTATTTGTTGACTTCTATCCTTAAATTGCTAATCATGTCCTAAAGTAAAGGAACTTGAGGGTCACAAACTCGAAACAGAAATCTGTTTAGAGAAGCTTAGATTCTAGACTTTTAAAATGAGGATATTTGCATGTGCAGCATCCCTGACCTAATCCCTTTTCTCAAAATCCTCAGCGTATCATGAATGCTGTGGTGCTTTCTCATTTACCACATCACAGAAAGTTTTGCCAACTCTTGATGAGATTGGTTTAGCGTGGAGCCACAACACGGTATTTGAGATATAGCCCTCCTGGGACTATTGTTGCTGGTGAGGTTACCATTCATGGTATCTGTTTTGATATATAGATTTCATGAGGCAAAGAAGCCCAGTGCTCCACCTGGACTTAGACGCCCTAGATATTGTACCAGGTGTTGATCCTTGCTTGGTCCTCAAATGTTCTGAAGCTTTAACTTCATTTGATATAGATGGCCTGGAAAAAGCCATCAGACTGCTATCTCCATTTGCACAAAAGCTGGGGGCGAGACAATATTACTTTATACCCAGAGTCATGCGAAGAAGACAAAGATGAAGTTGATGAGTTTAACCTGTTTTCATTCAATTTTGGACTGCCAGTACCGTTGGATATTTTGCAGGTGGTTTATAGTGCTGTGGAAAACATGGGAAAAGATCACCAATCATGATACTTACTTGAGTGGATTTTACAGTTAAGAGAACTGATTAAGCCAGGTGCAATAGCACAACTGTAGTCCCCACTACTGAGGGGGCTGAGGCGAGAGGATCACTTGAGCTCAGGAGTTCAGCGTCACAGTGAGCTATGATTACACCTGTGAACAGCCACTGTACTCCAGTCTGGGCAACATAGTGAGACTTTGTCTGTTTAAGAAAAAAAAAGACTGCTGATTAGTCATGAGCTCATTATTATAGTCTTCCCTCGTTATCTGTGGAGCATTGGTTCTAGGACCCCGCTTGGTATCCAAGGATACCAAGATCCTTGGATGCTCAAGTCCCTTGTATAAAATGGTGTAGTGTTTGTGTATAACTTATGCACACCCTCCCATATGCTTTAAATCATGTCTAGATTACTTATAATACATAATAGAATGTAAGTGCTATATAAATAGTTGATATACTATATTATTAAGGGAATAAGGAGGGTTGACTGTATGTATATTCATTGTATGTCTCTGCTTGTCTCAGGACCCAGAGCAGCTACAGGATAAATCCAATGAGATTCTGACTGCCATAATCCAGGGGATGAGGAAAGAAGAGCCTAGTAATAATGTGAAGCTAGCTGCTACTAACGCACTCCTGAACTCATTGGAGTTCACCAAAGCAAATTTTGATAAAGAGGTAAGTCTTTTTGACAAAAAGATAAAAGGTTCAGAGGGTGTGAAATGAAAGAGTTAAATGAAATTATGTGTTTTCTTTTTTAATTTTATAATTTAGAAAATACCACCTTATTTAAAGGCATTCATTTCCATTTTAGTTGAGATTTGTGTTGTGTGAGATAAGGCCATGGAGTAGGTGTTTGCCATCTTTCATGCTCTTGGGAAGAATGTGATCTAAAGTGTTTCTAAGCTTAGGTTTCTCCTTTTGCAGTCCAAAGTGTGGGAATCTTTTGGGATTTGAAAAAATTATAGCAATTGAGTTGTTTCTTACTCCTTAGGAAGGTGCTTTTGAAAAACAATATATAAACGTTTTGCCTAAAAATACTTCCCCCTATTTATCTATTAATGTGGTAAAATATACCTAATGTAAAGTTTACCATTTCAGTCTTTTTCAGTCTGCAGTTAAATATATTCACTTTGCTGTGGAACCAATCTCCAGAACTGTTTTATCGTGCAAAACTGAAACTCTGTACCCATTGAGCAACAACTCCCCATTTCCCCTCCCTCAGCCACTGGCAACCACTGTTTTACTTTCTGTTTCTATGAGTTTGAGTACTCTAAATACGTTACATAAATGGACTCATAGAGTATTTGTCTTTTTGTGACTGGCTTGTTTCACTTAGCATAATGTTCTCAAGGTTCATCCATGTTGTAGCATGTGTCAGAATTTCCTTTTTAAGGCTGAATAATATCCCATTATGTGTATGTACCACATTTTGTTTATCAAGTCATCCTTTGATGGGAATTTGGGTTGCTTCTACCTTTTGGCTATTGTGAATAATGCTGCTGTGAACCTGGGTGTACAAATCTTTTTGAGACTCCTCTTTAATTCTTTTGGATATACACCCACAAGTGGAATTGCTGGATCATATGGTCTGAAAGCATTTTTGTATATATGTTTGTTGACACTTCACCTGGGCTTTTTGCCATTTCTTGGCCTAATAGTGGGGAGGTCTCAGAAGCCAGAGCAAATGGCAATTCTAATTGATTAGAAAAGCAAGGTTTTCTTTTTGGATTTGGGAAGATTTAGGAGGGTAGTAAATAAAGTTCATCATTCTGTTCTTTTCGTTAATCGCGTTCGATGTGGATTTGCCACCTCAGAAAACACATTTGGTCTCTGAAATAAAGCAAATGTGAATTCTCTTACATTTTGGAGGAAATTGATTTTCTTACATGTAGGTTTTTGTTTTTCTTTTAACCAACCATTTTTATTTAAACCTGTTGACCTATATTTTCCTGTCTACTTCCTCTCTGAAGTCTTGTTAGTGAAGGCCATTTTGGGGATTAAAAGATTAGGGACCTCCTTAGAGAGGGCGAGTCATACAGCAGACACTGAGGGTAAACTTTTCATATCCTTTATGGGCTATTACTATTTCAAGGAAAAGTTGTTTGATCGTACCATGGTTGTGTGAGTGCAGGAGTGAGAGGTTTTCCTTACGGAGAGAGTCTGGAAATCTTCATATGTAAAGTTTACGCTCTCCTAATTATCTTTATTCTTCCTACAGTCTGAAAGGCACTTTATTATGCAGGTGGTCTGTGAAGCCACACAGTGTCCAGATACAAGGGTAAGTGTGAGGTCATGTGAAAAATCTGTCTTACATCTTTCCTAGGAAATGACACTAACATAGAGTTTGAAATATTGGGAATCAGTTGACTTCAGAAATGAGGTTTGACTAATACTGTTATTAATAAGAATTTTTCCCATATCTTAGAAAAGAGGGAAGAACAGTGCTTGGAGAGTTAACATAATGGAAGTTGTCATCCTCTTTTAAAAGGTTTAGAGGAGAAATTGTTTCAATCAGCTCTGCTACTTTATTGCTATAGGTTATTCACTTGAATAATATTGTTTTCAACTATAGCCATTGAAACAGCTTTGCTATTGCTGTAATCTAAACCTGACCCTCAAGCAGGTGGAGTAACATCTTTAGGCTGAATAGCATTAGTGAGTTTAGCCCTGCCATGGGTTCCACCTGTACCTTTAAAGCAGTAAAGAAGGAATGAAAAATAAATAGGAAGGGATAATGAAAGAATTGAGAGGAGAGATTGAATTTTTGGGGAAATGATAACATTATCTGCGTGTACCTTGATTGATTCTTTAGATTATTGTCCCATTTGAGTGAATCTGCTTTTGTCAGATTGCATTGTTATTTTAGTAAACTATTTAATCTGCTCTTCATAAAAGGTACGAGTGGCTGCTTTACAGAATCTGGTGAAGATAATGTCCTTATATTATCAGTATATGGAGACATATATGGGTCCTGCTCTTTTTGCAGTAAGTATTTCTGTTTTATGTGATTTGAGCTTATATAGCTAATCACAGAGCCCATCATTCTTAGTTGCTGTTTTGTCAGTTCTGTAATTTTTTACTTAATGTTATGAAATCAAGGAAATTCCTTGAGTCTAAGTGTTATGTTCATCAGTGGTGTGCCAAGAAACTGGTGTTGTCATTGTGTGGGTAAAAAGAGTGCATTTTGAAAATATGTTCCCTGTTTCTCTTTCATTACAGACCTTTAAAATAAGTTATATTTTTGAAATTTAAAAGTCTTCGGTTAAAGAGGGGAGGCTTCTCACTTGAATCAGTACTTATTTGGAGTCTGAGGTGTCATATTTTTTCTCTTAAGATCACAATTGAAGCAATGAAAAGTGACATTGATGAAGTGGCCCTACAAGGGATAGAATTCTGGTCCAATGTTTGTGATGAGGAAATGGATTTAGCCATTGAAGCCTCAGAGGTGAGTTGGGGAGAGCATCCGTACAAGGGGGGAGAGAGGTGCTATTCTGACTAGGCTTTGGGACATGTCTTACTTGTGGATATTTTTATTCTCCTGAAAAAGCTTTATTCCTACTGGGCTTAGAGGGTATCTCCATTTGTAGAGATTTTGATTTTTCTGCTAGCCAAAGCCCCTCATGAAGGAGACAGATCAGTAATGAGGCATATCATGTTTTTGCCTATCAGTCCAACAAGATTTATTTTAAATACGGACAGTACTGTGAACACAAGGGGGCAGCAGGCTGTCAGTTTACCAAAGTGACACCTGATGCTGAATTATTTCCTTTTGGAAGTCCTAATGCAAGCCCGGGATGTAGAATTGATAGTTTATTAACTCTGGTGAAGGAATCAGATATGGGGAATCTTCTGCACTTGGAATTTCTGAATTCAAGTTTTGTTTCCAGCCTCGTTTGTCTTTATGCATTTCAAAAACAGTCTTATTTTTGGCATCCTATGTAGACTTGGTGCATCTCTTGATCCAAAGAGCACTTAGATGTCAGGTTGCTAATATTAATTGAACTTGTGGAAATAATGTAATACTTGAGGTTACCTTGGTCCTTCAAGGTAGGTGATATGTATGGCTTTAAAAAAATCTTATTAAAGTAGACCAAAAAATGAGCACATCCGAAGATCACATTGAATGTTACCAGAAACATAACATGTTTCTGTTACACACCCCTGGCCAGCTCTCTTTGGATGCTCTTAGTGTTATAGCTTGTTTACTTTTGTCTAGAATGTGCTTTGTTTCTCCTCAGGCAGCAGAACAAGGGCGGCCCCCTGAACACACCAGCAAGTTTTATGCCAAGGGAGCACTACAATATTTGGTTCCAATCCTCACACAGACACTAACTAAACAGGTGAGTTACCTTCCAAATCAAGCTAGATAATCTGTGCAACCTTACTAAGGGTTGGTGGGTTTGCTGTGGAACAGTTTCTGTGAAGGAACTTGGCAGCCCATCAACTATTTGATGTTCTGTTGTAGATGACTCAGGAACAGCTGAGCTGGATCTGTAAGATCCCCTAGGCTCTGAGTTGTTTGGAAAGGAGAACTGTCTAAACATCTCAGATTTGTCTTGATCAGGAATGAGCCACACGCTGTTCTGATTTCCTGAGTGCTACATTGTCCAAACTCACAGAAGAGAGGTGCTCTATAAAAGTTGCAGTAAAGAAAGATTGGAAGCAAAGATGTGATAGTTTAAGTCACTCATATGTGTTCTAATATCCAGGATATTTTTGTGAGTTCACAGGATATATGTTTTTAAAATGCTTATGAGGTTGGATATGAGTTACTCAGATCCTAGCAAAGGACTCCAACCCACGAAAGAAACTCTTCTACTAATCCTTCAAGATCATTAGCATGAATTATTAAGATTCAGGAAAAAATAAAAGTGATAAGACTTTATGAAAATAAGGATCTAATGAGTAAATAAATATAGAAGTTCTTTTATAAGAAGTATATCTTGGTTGCCATAGATAGTTCTTTTAACTTTATGCATCACAGATTTTCTTCTTTTTTTTTTTTTTGAGATAGAGTCTCACTATGTTGCCCAGGCTAGAGTGCCGTGGCATCATCCTAGCTCACAGCAACCCCAAACTCCTGGGCTCAAGCGATCCTACTGCCTCAGCCTCCCTAGTAGCTGGGACTACAGGCATGCGCCACCATGCCCGGCTAGTTTTTTCTATATATTTTTAGTTGTCCAATTTAATTTCTTTGTATTTTTAGTAGAGACGGAGTCTCGCTCTTGCTCAGGCTGGTTTTGAACTCCTGAGCTCAAACAATCCGCCCGCCTCGGCCTCCCAGAGAGCTAGGATTACAGGCATGAGCCATTGCGCCCGGCCCCACAGATTTTCTTAATATGGTGCTTGGGAAGGTTCTGTCACCTCATCTCTGGTGCATGTGAAATACCACCAAAGAGCTGACAGTGCTTTGAGGAAACGGTGCTGCAAAATTTCTTTGTACACAGGAATATAATTGTTTTTAGGGAAGTATATGACTTTATTAATGTGGCAGTCTCCAAAGATAAGTAGGGATAGGCTTGGTTCAAAATGGACAGGGTGTTCCCTTAGATTTTCATTTCGTCTTTCAATTTTACAGTTGCTATTTTTATCTTTTGACTTAGTGTCTTTGCTTTTGTATATTTTTTGTTGTGCTTTTCTTGTTTGGGAACAAGTCATTCTTTATGTGATTTTTTTTTTTTTTTTGAAAACATCATAGGCAACTTGCCTTAAGTTACTGTGTGGTGTGAATAGCTACAAGAAGGAAGATAGATCTTAGATTCTAACTTAAGGGGAGCTATTAATGAAAGTGTTTCTTTTGCGAACTTTTTATTTTATTTTTTCTTGAGACAGAGTCTCACTGTGTTGCCTGGGCTAGAGTGCTGTGGCGTCAGCCTAGCTCACAACAACCTCAAACTCCTGGGCTCAAGCGATCCTTCTGCCTCAGCCTCCCGAGTAGCTGGGACTACAGGCATGCACCACCATGCCCGGCTAATTTTTTCTGTATATTTTTAGTAGTCCTATTAATTTCTTTCTATTTTTAGTAGAGATGGGGTCTCACTCTTGCTCAGGCTGGTTTCAAACTCCTGAGCTCAAACAATCCGCCCGCCTCGGCCTCCCAGAGTGCTAGGATTACAGGCATGAGCCACCGCGCCCGGCCTGGAACTTTTTATTAAACTATAATAATTACTAGCACCTAGAAGCCTCCTTCATGTCTTTTTCCCCGTCATTAATTCCCTCACTTTCCTGACCTTTAACTCCATAGATTAACTTTGGTTGGTTTTGAACTTTATAGAATCATATAGCATATACATTTTATTTTTGGAGATAGTGTCTCACTCTGTCACCCAGGCTAGAGTACGGTGGCAACTTGCATCTCCTGGGCCCAAGTGATCCTCCTGCCTCAGCCTCCCATATAGCTGGGACTACAGGCATGCACCACCACAACTGGCTAATTTTTTCTGTTTTTAGTAGAGACGGGGTCTCACTCTTGCTCAGGCTGGTCTCAAACTCCTGAGCTCAACCAATCCTTCCACCTCAGCCTCCCAGGGTGCTAGGATTACAGGCGTGAGCCACCGGGCCTGGCCACATAAACTCATTTGTTCTGCCTTTTACTCTATGTTTTCGAGATACATTTTTGTTGTTGCATGTAGATGAAATTTGTTCTTTCTTGTTGTATAGTACTCAGGGTAATCTTCCTCTATGTGCATGTTTTCTAACAAACACTGTGCTGTCATGAATCTTTGTGGAAGAGATAAAATAGAAAAGTTTTTATATTTACTTCCCTGAAGCTTAAATTCTGAAGACGTTTGGGATTATTCACAGGATCTTTTGAGTTAAAAATGATTCTTTGAACAAAAACTCATGCCATATTCTTTCACTAGGATGAAAATGATGATGATGATGACTGGAACCCCTGCAAAGCAGCAGGGGTGTGCCTCATGCTTCTGGCCACGTGCTGTGAAGATGACATTGTCCCACATGTCCTCCCATTCATTAAAGAACACATCAAGAACCCAGATTGGCGGTACCGGGATGCAGCAGTGATGGCTTTTGGCTGTATCTTGGAAGGACCAGAGCCCAATCAGCTCAAACCACTAGTTATACAGGTAAAGCCAGGGAATTTTTGGAGCGGAAAGTGGGATATTTATTGTTTGTTTAAAGTTTTTTTCTTGAAAGTGTGCTTTTCTTTAAAAAAAAAAAAAAAAAAGACTGTAGTTATCCACAAAGTTTATTTCTAGATAGTCATTTGCTATGACTGAGGGTAAAATAATATTTCTTGGCTTTTTAAAAAATTACATAAGTCATGTGACCTAGCAACTTTTGAAAAAATACAGAAAAGGCCAAAAAGAAAAAAAAATCTTTAATTTCATTGCCTAGGGATAACACTCTTAGCTCAGTATTTATCCTTGCAGCTTTTTCCCCCTGTATGCATGTATTTGCAATAGGAGGGAGATCTTACCGTGCAAGTCATCTTATAACTTGTTTTTCCCCTTAATGCTCTATTATAAACATTCCCCCATAATTTTTAATGATGGGATTATTTCCACCCTTTGGACAAAAATGACATTTATGTAATGAAAATACCCTTATGGAAATGTGTGTGTTTTGCTATTGTAAATGACATAAGAGTCCATTATAATTGAGTTTAGTGTGTATAGAACTCAGTCTTTCAGGATATAGCCAGATGACATTATAATTGCATTCTGGGATCTCTACCTGAGTAATTCAGTGCAGACTACTGCAAGCATTTACACCAATTTTTTTTTTTTTGAGACAGAGTCTTGTTCTGCTGCCTAGGCTAGAGTGCCATGGCGTCAGCCTAGCTCACAGCAACCTCAAACTCCTGGGCTCAAGCGATCCTTCTGCCTTAGCCTCTTGAGTAGCTGGGACTACAGACATGCGCCACCATGCCCAGCTAATTTTTTCTATGTATTTTTAGTTGTCCAGTTAATTTCTTTCTATTTTTTGGTAGAGACAGGGTCTCACTCTTGCTCAGGCTGGTCTCGAACTCCTGACCTTGAGCAATCCTCCCGCCTCGGCCTCCCAGAGTGCTAGGATTACAGGCGTGAGCCACTGCACCCGGCCTACACCAAATTTTTAATAAAACTCCATACTAGGCTTTGTTGAAGAAAGTAGAACTTTTTCATATTTTACTTTTATTATTTTGATAGATATTTCATAAGCATGCGTTTTAAAATGACAGAACCATCTTAGTGATGTTTTGAGTTAACCTATCCATCAGTATTTCCTTTTCAAATGTAGCATTTAACATGAATTTTGATTTTTGTTTTGTTTTGCTAATAACTGTTGTATTTTCAGGCTATGCCCACCCTAATAGAATTAATGAAAGACCCCAGTGTAGTTGTTCGAGATACAACTGCATGGACTGTAGGCAGAATTTGTGAGCTGCTCCCTGAAGCTGCCATCAATGATGTCTACTTGGCTCCCCTGCTGCAGTGTCTGATTGAGGGCCTCAGTGCTGAACCCAGAGTGGCTTCAAATGTGTGCTGGGTAAGGAATTTTCTTCCTCATAAGAAAAGGAGCTTGCCTGAGCCATTTGCAAGCAAGTAGGAGGTGTGGGAGAGAAATGGATCTACTTCACTGGAAAGCTTTTTCTGAATAGCATCTCCTTTCTAATTTCTTCAATTAAAATGTGGGGGAGATGCTAACTGCAGGAGCCAGCGGGAGCAGTTGACTCATGGTGACTGGTTCCTGAACCACTTAGAACAGTCATGGTAACCCAGTGGGGAAACTATCTGGACTTGGTTTTCTTTCTTGAGTTGCTTGGGGACAAGAAGTTTTGATTAAGGTAGAGGGTCGTTGGCTACAGAAAGTACCACTGCTGAGAAGGGGGCAAGAGGAAAGGAAGGTAGGTGGACTAAGTGCTACGCCAGTATAGGCTGAATGTCATTTATAAGGGACCTTTGAGGGGAGGTACAGGGAAGGAAGTTCAAATAAGGAAAGAAGGGGGTTAAGAACCTTTCTGTGAATGGAAACAAGAAATGAAATGGCAGATATTGGTGGTAGGTGAAAGTACTCTGCTGCTTAGGGAGTTGTGGGTAGATTAGCAGACAAAATGAACAGAAAGTAGTTAAAAAGATGCTTGTAGGCTGGGTGCGGTGGCTCACGCCTGTAATCCCAGCACTCTGGGAGGCTGAGGCGGGAGGATTGCTCGAGGTCAGGAGTTCAAGACCTGCCTGAGCAAGAGTGAGACCGTCTCTACTAAAAATAGAAAGAAATTAGCCAAACAACTAAAAATAGAAAAAATTAGCCGGGCATGGTGGCGCATGCCTGTAGTCCCAGCTACTCGGGAGGCTGAGGCAGGAGTATCGCT